>NW_027185779.1:8179579-8262299 GCF_028583685.1 Petaurus breviceps papuanus | reverse complement strand
CACTGTTTAACAACAACAACAAAAAAAAAAAAACACAAAAAAATCCTTGCATACCTTGTTTGATTGGATAATTTCAATGTTTTTCTTTTATCATGGTAAAACCAAGGACAATTTTATAACTTTTTTGTACGTAGCTGTTACATGTAGGGCAATCTCTGTCTTTCAGTAGGGATAAATTACTATAAAGAAATTGATCCTAGATAGTTTTCCCTTCAAGTCAAACATCTTGTTTAAATAAACTTCTTGTTTAAAATAAAAAAAAAATATAAGGTACATACCAATGACCAATTACAAGGGACTAAATAAGGATAGAATGTTTACCTTTTATGTATGGAAAATGTAAAACCTATGTCTAAGATTGTCACTAGTAATTAGCTTATAAGAAAGATTGGGGTAGACCTTAGTATGACATGACTTTAAAAAGTAAAACAGTTCAAGAACAGCTGGAAGAATAATTATCTTATACAAATGAGGAGCAAGAGGAAGAACCAATACAGAGGAATTAAATGGGGAAGGGAAATCATTAGTTCTGGAAAACTACTTTCATCAAACAAATAAGGGGAGAAATACATACATACATACACACATACACATCTAGAAGAGCATAAAAGTCTTCTAAATTTAAAAAAGAAATAAAACTCTAAGGGGATAGGGAGTAGGGAGAGGATAAAGGAAGATCTTTAGAGGGGAGAGTAAGGTATTAGGTTAAAAGGGGGGTATAGGAGGCTGTTAAGATTTAGGAGAATGGGAGAATTAAGGGAGGGTTTGGAATTCGGGTAGGTTAAGTAACAGGAAGGCAAGTTAGCAGGTAGAAGTAAATTAGATAAGTTAGGAGACATAGGAATAAAGAGATAGCACAAACAAAAACAAGATTAGGAGTAGAATCTCTTAGTGAAAGTATATGTTTATATATGTATGTGTGTATATATGTATACATGTGTATATTTTAATACCTTTATATAAACACATCTGTGATCAATTCCAGCTTTGGGGCGACAGGTAGGAGGGAGGAATGGGGGGAAAAAGAACAAAGTAAAAAGTGCACAGCAGAGAAAAAAAAGGAAGCAAAAAAGGACCCTTTCAATTTAAGGCACAGTACTGAATAAATAGACTTTCTTGAAATGATGAGTTATTGCTATATATTTTGAATCATCTCCTGTGTTCTGCTGTACACATGACACAATTTTCTTTTCTTATTTTGTATTTAATTTTAATATTTAAGTTTATGATGGTTCTTATTCTTTTCTTATGTATTTAAGTTTTAGTATTTGTCTAAAATTTAAAAAAAATTAAAAATGATTAGAAAATCTGATCAGAATAGAAAGAAAAAGGTCAAGCAATATGATATTATCTTTAGAGGCTGGAGAAATAGAGAAGGAAAGGGACCCAAAATCAGTTCAGGATGGCCTGAAATCCAAGTCTTTTTTTTAAATAATATTTTTCAATTACATGTAAAAATAATTTTAACATTTTTTAAAAGTTAGAGTTCCAAATTCTCTCTCTCCTTAACCTCCCCCATCCTTGAGATGGCAAGCAACTTGTTATAGATTTTATTTGTGCAATCATGCAAAAACATCTCCACATTGTTGTGTTTTAAAAGAAAATACATTAAAAAACATAAAAAAGTGAAAAATAGTATGCGTCCAGCTGCATTCAGACTCCACCAGTTTTTTCTCTGCAGGTGGATAGTATTTTTTTTATCATTAATCCTTTGGAGTTTTCTTGGATTATTGTATTGCTGAGAATATCTAAGTCATTTACAATTAATTATCATACAATATTGTTGTTATTTTGCACAATGTTCTTATTCTTCTCATGGATCAGTACATGTAAGTCATTCCAGGTTTTTTTGAAAGTATTCTTCTCATTATTTCTTATAGCACAATAGTATCCTATTACATTCATATAACACACCTTGTTCAACCATTCCCCAGTTGATGGGTATCTCCTCACTTTCCAATTCTTTGCCACCGCAAAACGGACTGCTATAAATATTTTCGTATATGTGGATCCTTTTTCCTTTTTTTATGATCTCTTTGGGTTATAGACCTAGGAGTGCTATTTCTGGATCAAAGGGTATGCACGATTTTACAGCCCTCTGGGCATAGCTCCAAATCCTGTCCAGAATGGTTGTATCAGTTCACAATTCTATCAACAATTCATTAGTGTCCCAATTTTCCTACATCATCCAAACATTTATCATTTTCCTTTTTTGTCATATTAGCCAATGTCATAAATGTGAGATAGTATCTCAGAGTTGTTTTAATTTGCAATTTTCTAATTAATGGTGATGTAGAGCATTTTTCATATGACTATAAATAGCTTTGATTTCTTCATCTGAAAACTGACTGTTTATATCCTTTGACCATTTATCAATTAAGGAATGACATATTTTATAAATTTAACCCAGTTCTCTATATATTTGAGAAATAAGGCCTTTATCAAAACACATGCTATATAAAAAAAGTTTCCCACCTTATTTCTTTCCTTCTAACTGGATTGTGTGTGGGTTTGTGTGTGTATAGCCTTCTTAATTTAACATAATTAATTAAATTAATTAATTAACTTAATTTAACATAATCAAAATTACCCATTTTATGTTTTGTAATAATTTCTCTCTTGTTTGGTCATAAATTCTTCCCTTCTCCACAGATCTGATAGGTAAACTATTCCATGCTTCCCTAATTTTCCTAATATTGAACCAGTCCTGCATTCCTGGTATAAATACTACCTTATCATAACATAGGATCTTTGTGATATATTCCTGTAATCTCCTTGCCAGTACTTTATTTAAAATTATTACATCAATATTCATTAGGAAACTTGATCTATAGTTTCCTTTCTCTATTTTTGCTCTTCTTGGTTTAGGTATTAGCACTGTATTTGTGTTATAAAAGGAATTTGGAAGGTCTCCTTCTTTGCTGATTTTTCTAGATAGTTTACATAGTATTGGAATCAATTGTTCTTTAAATTTTTGATAAAATTCACTTGTGAATCCATCTAGTCCTAGGCATTTTTTCTTAGGAAACTCACTGATAGCTTCAATTTCTTTTTCCAAGTCAGGGTTATTTAAGTATTCTATTTCCTCTTCTTTTAATCTGGACAATTTATATTTTTGTAGCTGTTCATCTATTTCTCTTAGGTTGTCATATTTATTGGCATATAATTGAACAAGGGAGCTCCTAATAATTGCTTTAAATTATTTTTCGTTGGTGGTGAATTCACCCTTTTCATTTTTGAGACTGGTAATTTCGTTTTCTTTCTTTTTTTAAGAAATCAAATTAACCAATGCTTTATCTATTTTATTGGGTTCCCCCCCATATAAACAGGTCCTAGTTTTATTTATTAGTTCAATGGTTTTATTACTTTTAGTTTTATTAATTTCTCACTGGATTTTCAGCATTCCCAATTTGGTTTTTAATTGGAAACTTGTAATTTGTCCTTTCTAGGTTTTTTTTTAGTTGCAAGCCCAATTCATTGATCTGTTCTTTCTCTACTTTATTGTTGTCAGCATTTAAAGATATGGTTTTTTTCTCTTAAGTACTGCTTTGACTGCATTCCATAAATTTTGTATGTTTTCTCATTGTTGTCACTCTAATGAAATAATTGTTTCTATGATTTGGTTTCTATGATTTCTTTAAAATCAAATTGTTTCTATGAAATAATTGTTTCTATGATTTCTTTGACCCACTCATTCTTTAAGATTAGATTTTTTTACTTTTCAATTAATTTTAATCTGTTTCCACAGCCCTTTATTGAATGTAATTTTTATCACATTTTGATCTTAAAAGAGTACATTTAATATTTGCTTTCTGTATCTGATTGTAAGGTTGTTATGCCCAAATACATGGTTAATTTTTCTGTAGGTGCCATGCTGAGAAAAAGGTATATTCTTTTCTATTCCCATCCAACTTTCTTCAGAGGTCTATAGTATCTAAATTTTATAAAATTCTATTTATTTTTAAAATTTGTTTATTTTTTTGTTAGATTCATCTAGTTTTTAAAGGAATCAGTTGAGGTCTTCCACTAGTGTGGTTTTAGTGTTTCTCTCTTCCTATACCTCATTTAATTTCTCCTTTAAGAATTTGGATGCAATACCATTTGGGGCATTTATGTTTAATATTGATTTTATTTTATTGTCTATGGTACCTTTTAGTAAAATATAGTAAAAAATTAGTAAAATATAAAAAATCATCTCCTTATCTCTTAAAATTATATCTATTATTCATTTTTCTTTCTCTGAGATCATGATTTCTACCCCTGCTTTTTTTTTTAACTTCAGCTAAAGCATAGTAAATTCCCCTTCAGCCCTTTACCTTCTTTCTGTATATGTCTCTCTGCTTCATGTGTGTTTTTTTGTAAACAATTTATTGTAGAATTGTGGTTTTTAATCCACTCTGCTATCTGCTTCTGTTTTATGAATGAATTCATTCCATTCACATTCACAGTTATGATTTCTAACTGTTTATTTCCTTCTATCCTGTTTTTTCTTCTGTGTATACTTCTTTCTCTCTCTTTCTTATACTTCTTATACTCTTTTTCTCCCTTTTACTCTGTCCCTCCTCAAAGGTCTGTCTTGCTTCTGACCACTACCTTCCTCAATCTTCTCTCCCTTCTATCCACCTCCACTTTCTTTTATCCCTTTCCCCTCCAATTAACCTATAGGGTAAGATAGATTTTGATACCCATTGAGTATGTAGGTTATTCCCTTTTTGAACCAATTCCAGTGAGAGTAAGGTTCAAGCATTGCCTACCACTTCCCCCATCTTCCTCTCTACTATAAAAGCTCCTTCATGCCTCTTTTATGTGAGATAATTTATCCCATTTCACCTCTCCTTTCACCTTTCTCCCAGTGCATTCCTTTTTCTCACTCCTTAATTTTTTGGGGAGTGGGATATCATCCCATCATGGTCAACTTACACCCATGTCTTCTGTCTACGTATACTTCTAATTCTCCTAATAAAGAAAAAAAGTTCTTAAAAATTACAACTATCTTCCCATGTAGGATGCGAAGAGTTTAATCTTATTGAATTCCTTATGATTTCTTTTTCCTTTGTATCTTTTACTCTTCTCTTGAGTCTTGTGTTTGAATGTCAAATTTTCTACTCAGCTCTGAAATTTTCATCAGGAATGCTTGAAAGACCCCTATTTCATTGAGTTTTCCCCAGAAAAATTATGCTCTGCTTTTCTGGGTAGGTGATTCTTTATTGTAAGTCTAACTCATATGCCATCAGAGTATCATATTCTAAACCCTCTGATCCTTTAATGTAGAAGCAGCTAAACCTTGTGTTATCCTGCTGGTGGCTCCATAATATTTAAATTGTTTCTTTCTGGCTGCTTGCAAAAATTTCTCCTTCAACTGTGAACTCTGAAATTTAGCTATAATATTCCTGAAAGTTTTAATTTTGAGATTTCTTTCAAGAGGTAATCAGTGGATTCTTTTGATTTCTATTTTACCCTCTGGTTCTAGAATACCAAGGCAGTTTTCCTTGATAATTTCTTGAAATGTGATGTTTAGACTGCTTGCTTTTTTTTTATCATGACTTTCAGGTAGTCCAATATTTCTTAAACTATGTCTCCTCAATATACTTTCTAAATCAGTTGTTTTTATTTAATGAGATATTTCAGATTTTTTTTTTTTATTTTTCATCCTTTTGATTTTGTTTTGTTGTTTCTTGAATCTCATGGGAGCAATTACATTCCATTTGTCCAATTCTAATCTTTTAGGAATGGTTTTCTTTAATGAGCTTTTGTACTTCCTTTTTAATTTGGCCAATTCTGCTTTTTAAGGAGGTCTTTCAGTAGATTTTAATGCCTTCTTTACCACTTGGTTGTTCTATTTTTTAAACATTCATTTATTTTAGTATTCAACATTCTCCTCTACAAGATTTTGGATTATAAATTTTCTCTCCATCTCTCCCCTACTCTCTACCCCAAAATGGCAAGCATACTGAATACCCCTTCCCCCAATCTGCCCTATCTTATATTCCCTAACCTCCCTCTCCCCCATTCTATCCTCCTTTCTATCATTCCCCTTCTCATCCCCTTCCCCCCTACTTTACTGTTAGATAAGATACCCAATTGAGTGTGTATGTTATTCCATCCTTAAGCCAAATCCAGTGAGAGTAAGGCTGATTCATTCCCTCTAACTTTCCTGCTCTTCTGCTCCATTGTAACAGCCTTCTCCTGCCTCTTTTATGTGAGCTAATCCACTCTATTCTATCTCTCCCCCTCTCCTCCCAATATATTCTCTCACTTCTTAGTTTTATTTTTTAGATATCATCCATTCATATTCAACTCACCCTGTGCCCTCTGTCTTTGTATAGATGTACACACACATATACATATAGGCACATACACCCAATATATAATACATACATACATACATACATATTCCATTCAACTGTCTTCATTCTGAGAAAAGTCTCATGAGTTACAAATATCATCTTCCCATATAGGAATATAAATAGTTCAACTTTAATAAATTCCTTATGATTTCTCTATCCTGTTTACCTTTTCATGCTTCTCTTGCTTCTCATATTTTAAAGTCAAGTTTTCTGTTCAGCTCTGATCTTTTCATCAAGAATGCTTGGAAGCCCTCTATTTCACTGAATATACATATTTTCCCCTGAAGTATTGCACTCAGTTTTGCTGGGCAGGTGATTCTTGGTTTTAATCCTAGCCCCTTTGACTTCTAGAATATCATATTCCAAGCCCTTCAATCTCTCAACGTAGAAGCTGCTAGATTTTGTGTTATATTGATTGTGTTTCCATAACACTCAAATTGCTTCTTCCTGATTGCTTGTAGTATTTTTGTCATGAGCTGGGAACTCTGTAATTTGAGTATAATATTCCTAGGAGTTTTCTTTTTGGGATAGTTTTTAAGAGGAGATCAGAGAATTCTTTCAATTTTTATTTTGCTTTCTGGTTCTAGAATATCAGGGCAGCTTTCCTTGATAATTTCTTAAAATATGATGTTTAGGCTCTTTTTTTTTGATCATGGCTTTCAGGTAGTTCAATAATTTTAAAATTATCTCTCTTGGATCTATTTTCCAGGTCAGTGGTTTTTCCAATGAGATATTTCACATTGCCTTCTATCTATTTTTTCATTTGTTTGGATCTATTTTATAGTATCTTGATTTCTCATAAGGTCATTGGTTTCCATTTGCTTCAGTCTAATGTTGAAGGAATTATTTTCTAACTTGAGCTTTTGAAATTCCTTTTTCATCTGGGCAATTTGGCTTTTTAAGACATTTTTCTGCTCATTGACTTTTTGGACATCTTTTGCCATTTGAGTTAGATTACTTTTTAGGTGTTATTTTCTTCAGTATTTTTTTGGGTCCCCTTTAGCAAGCTGTTGACTTTTTTCATGATTTTGTTGTATCATTCTCATTTTTCTTCCCAATTTTTCCTCCACTTCTCTTACTTGATTTTCAAAATTCTTCTTGAGTTCCTCCATGGCCTGTGAACATTTCATATTTTTCTTTAACACTTTTGATGCAGGAGTTTTGACTTTGTTGTCTTCTCCTTCTTCTATGTTTTGATAGTCTTTATCACCAAAAATGATTCTATAGTTTGATTTTGCTTCCTCTGTTTGCTCATCTTGCCAGTCAATTGC
Organism: Petaurus breviceps papuanus; assembly: GCF_028583685.1. NCBI lineage: Eukaryota > Metazoa > Chordata > Mammalia > Diprotodontia > Petauridae > Petaurus > Petaurus breviceps. The sequence continues at coordinate 8,254,681 of NW_027185779.1, read as the reverse complement.
TTGACTTGAGCTCTTTGCCATGGTAGAACTCTACTTCCAGAATGGACGGTGCTGTCTCCCAAATTTCTGGGGTTTTGTGCAGCTGTTGTCAGAGCTTCTTCTAGGCACCTGCCTCAGAACTATGAGGAGGACTGCCTCTCCATAGCTTCAATAAACTCTACCATATTGACACTCCTCACCCCAGGACTGCTACCTGAGACCATGACCCAGATTCAAGCAGGGCAAAATAAGAGAATCCTGCCTCTGTACCAGCAAAGAGATTCCTGCAATTGCCCTCTGGTAAGCCACTTAGTTCCTCCCACACACACACACAATTTCTAGGCCAGGAGCTCCAGAAATAGCTGCTCACCACTTCTGCCTCCCCTGATTTCTCACACAGTTCCAACAGAGTTCCCCCACTGACCTTTGGCTTTGTTTTTCACATTTATGGCTTGAGAAGTCTGGAAACCTCCACAGCTGCCAGTGATTCACTCTCCTGAATTCTTCTCCATCATGTCTGTGCCATAGGTCTGGGCTGGTGCAGGCCACGTGGGACTGCGCTACACTCCCAGTTTGGTGCAATAGACCCTTCCTGTTGGCCTTCCAAGCTGCCTTCAGCAGATTTGTTTCTCTGTCACTTTGTGGGTTCTGCAGCAATTAAATTTGTTTAGAGTAATTTTTTACAAGTATTAGAGGTGATTGGAGTGGGAACTCAAGCAAGTTCCTGCTTTTACTCTGCCATCTTGGCTCCACCTGTTCTATTTTTAAGTTTTTATTTTTTCCAGCATATTTGTATCTCCTTTGTCATTCTGTTGACTTTATTGCATCACTTTCATTTATTTCTCCCATTTTTTCTCCCCTTCTTTTGTTCAATTTTTCCTCTGCTTCTCATACTCAATCAAAAAAAAAAATTCTATTTGAAGTCTTGTAGGATTTGAAAACAATTCACATTTTTCTCTGAGGCTATGCATGTAGCTGCTTTGAACTCCTTTTTTTTCCTTACAAGTTTGTGTTCTGTCCTTCCTTGTCACCACAGTAACTTTCTGTGATCAGGTTCTTTGCTCATTTTTCCAGTCTTTTTCTTGACTTTTATCTTTATGTTAAAGTTGGGCTCTGTTCCTAGGGTACAGTGGGCAGTGTCCCAAACTTCAGGTATTTTTTTTGTGTGTGTTCAGAGCTAATTCTAGGTGTCTGTAAATATCAGTTCTTTCAAGGTGTTATGATCCAAGGAAAGGTGTGGTCAAAGTTTTCCTAGACTGTACTCTGGTCTGTGAGTGACCACAAATACTTTTTTCCACCCTGAAGCTGTTTCCATGGTCATTGTTCTTTCTTGTTCTCATCCTATCCTTGGGACTGCAACCTAGAACCATGTATGGGCAGTGCAACAAAGTCTTACACCCAGTTCCAGCAAAAGGTTGAAAAGCCACACACAAGCAGCTTTCCAGAGGACTGCTGCTGTGAACAGCTTTCAAGGTTCTGATTACATAATATAGTGAACTCTCTATTTATTCAATAACAGATCAGAGCAACACATTCACAGAAAATCAAGGTACAGCATTCACAATTTTTTAACATATCACAGAAAATCAAAATATAGCATTCACCATGTCACAACTTAACAACTTATCACTAAAATGGCCACATAGTTTTCACCAAAGTGGTCACATGGTTTTCAACAAAGTGAATCATTTAGTAACTCAATCATTCAATCATCCTTAAGGATGCTTAGGGACACAAAGTACAAAAGTCAAAGCTCTCCACCCGCAGGGTACAACTACATTACAATTTCATCAGTCACTACTCAGTATCCATGGAGAGGTCTTTTCATCTTGACTACAGGCAGGCTTTCAGCTCCAAATGGTCATTTGGATTGATATTGTAAGGCCAAGGATCCTGGAGGGGTGGAATGTAATAGTAATTAAATTTGAAGATCCCTTTGTATTGGCAGTAAGCAGGTACTTAGCACCTTGTTTCAAATTAAGCCTCTGTAAAAAAAAGAAACAAAACAAAACAAAAAAAAACAAAACAAAACCAGGAGGTATGAACCCCTGTTGCTGATGTAACAGGAAGGAGCTGAACAGGTAGGAGCTAATATGTATATAAGAAAGAGCACAAGCTGTACAGACAGAATTTCCTGGGGTAAGCATCATGGAGGCAGGGCAGCTGCTGCTGAACTGAAGAATGAACTAAGAATTGAGAAGAACTGAGAAGAGGAATGAGAATTGAGAACTGAGACAGAATTTCTTGGAGCAAGCCACGTGGAGGTTAGATAAAGCAATTTTGATTTTGAGAATGGAGCTTATGGTTCTGAGGATTTCAGAGGGACAGCTGGAGCTGCCAAGGACTTCTAAGGGCCAGCTGGAAGCTACCTAAGACTGAGGAAGCATGACTATGGTGCCAGTATTTTGTACAAATGTTGTTGTGGTTTTGTTAATGTGTATGAATGTTATTGTGGCTTTGTTAAGCCTTGTCTTCCCAGGAACAGAGACTCTAAGAGATTGAGGTGGACTGGACACTGTGAGCTTCAATATGGAGCAGGAACTGCATGGTGAGCTGGACAAGGACCTGGGAGCTGTCTGCTTTTGAACTCAGGTGGCAGTTGGTTACATTTGGGCAGGAGCTGGGACCATGGAAGAGGAACGATGTAACACTGTGAATGCTGTTCCTCAATTTTCTGTGAATGTTTTGCTCTGATTTGTTATTGAATAAATAGAGAGTTTGCTATACTATATAACCAGAACCTTGAAAGCTGTTCACAGCAGCAGTCCTCTGGAAAGTTGCTCGTGCTTGGCCTTACAAAGGTTTCCTGTAATTTCTTTCTAACCAGTTTTCCAAGCCCTCATTGCATTACTGCTACCACTAATTCAGTCACCTCCAAGGCCTCCTGTTGGTCTGCTTGGTTGAGGTCTGTGCTGGCACAGACTTCACTGTACTGTGCTCCACTCTCACCACAATGAGACAGACCTTTCCCACCAACCTTTTAAGTTGTCTTGGAATGGAAAATTGTTTCACTCCTTCATATTTGTTGATTTTGCTACTCCACAATTCATTTTTGAGGAGTTATTCTAATGTTTGGAGGGAAATTTGGGAGAGATCAGGTGAGCCCCTACCTTTACTTGGTCATTTTACAGAAAAAAGAATCTTTAGGAACAGGTAGGTAAAGTTCTTCTTCTACTAGGGAAGTAGAAATCAGCTAGTGCTAGGGCAACAGTAGAAGTCTATAGTGAAGGACTAGAGAGAATGACCCAGAAACCACATCTGACCAGCAAAGTCAGAATGGGACTGAGACTCCCACCATCTTTAGTATTAGTGTTAACCTAAATACAGCTAAGCTTTAGGCAAGGAGCCTGAATAACTTTGTCTAACATCTAACTGATAAAGACTGAAGGCAAATAATAGACCTGAGTGTTTGAAAAGCTATCCCAACCAAATCAATCTATGACTAGACTTTGGTTTTAGATGCATTTTGGAGAAGACAAGGGAAGAACATTGAGGTTTGGATCTACGATCTTTTTTTTTGTCTTTTAGGCTGGATTTGAAGTCAGGGCCTCCTGACTCCAGGGCCAGTGCTCTATTCATTGTGCCACCTAGTGGCCCTGATCTATGATCTTATTTTATCTTTGTATGTAGCTTCCATTGAGGAAACTCCTTCCACTAATAAAGCTCAGCTTCTCATTTATAACTTAACAGTTACAAGAAGGCACCTTCAATACTGAGAGATCAAATGTCTTGACCATTCACACAGCCAGTATGTACCAGTGGCAAGACTTAAGTCTAATGCCACATTGCTTTTCATTTTAGTTATTAAAAGATTTTTTAAAAAAATATTGCTAAGGAGAGTTTTTTTGTTTGATTCCTTTGCAAGAAAACTGCCTTGGGGAAGGTGGGTGGTACAATGAATAGAGTACAGGCCCTGGAGCCAGGAGGACCTGAGTTCAAATCTGACCTCAGACACTTAACATTTACTAGCTGTGTGACCTTGGGCAAGTCACTTAACCCCAATTGCCCAACCTTCCCCCTTCCAAAAAAAAAAAAAAGAAAGCTGCCTTTCGAAATACTATATCTTAGTGAAACAGAACAGGAACTAAGAAAGACCAGACCTAGATATTTCATATTGCAGTGAAGATCAGCAGTATCTACTTTTATATGCTTTTATAATTTTAGCTTGGCCCTAGAAATCAGGATTAGGAGCAATGGGTAGAATTTGAAAAGAGGCAAATTTAGTCTTGATGTAAGGAGAAATCTCTTAACAATTAGAGCTATACTGAAGTCAAGCCCAGTCATCAAGCGTTTCTTCAGCACTTACTGGGTGTCAAGAACTATATTAAGCATGAGGAACACAGGAAAAAGAAAAGTACACTCCCAAAACAACAACAAAAATAGACCTTGTTCCTTTAGAGCTCACAGAATAAAGGGAAAGACAACATGCAAACAACTATGTACAAATAAGATACATGTGTTATGTTGCATGTATATGTGTATATTTGCATGCATATATATGTGTATATGAATGTATGTGTGTGTGTGTGTGTGAAGAGAACAACCTGGGGATAGTCTCAGTGGGAAGGAACTAATATTAAGGAAGACTGGGGAAAATTTGTTGTAGAAGGTGGGGCTTTAGCTGAGACTTAAGGAAGCCAGAGAAATGATGATGGAGAGAGCTCAAGGCATGGGGAACAGTCAATGAAAGCATACTGAATTGAAATTCGGAGTATTAACACAAAGAAAAGCAAGAAAGCCAGTGTCACTGGATCAGTAATTTGAGAGAGTGGGTGAGGGGAAGAAAAGTAAGGTTCAGAAGACTAATGGATGACCTTAGAAGGCAATGGGTTCCTCCTCACTTGAGGTCTTTAAATCCAAGATTGTGATGACTACTTCTAAAAGGTATGTCATAGAGTGGTTTAAGTATGTGTTATAGTAGATGGTCTCTAATGTTCCTTCCAATTTAGTGATTCTATAATTCTTTCCCCCAGCCACTTTCACGTTGTTCTGCTATTTTGTTAAATCTCAATCTCATTTCCTATAGTTACATGCTGTAAAAAAAAATCCTGATATTGTAGGTACATGCAGTAAAACCCTGGACAACATCTTCTCACCAAGAGACATCTTGATCAACTTCCTGAATCTATAGAATAGCAGGGACTAGGTGTGGCCTATGACTTTGTTAGATAGTAATGTCTCCATCTGATTACATGATTACAATGTGTCCTGAAGTTAGCGATGATTCAATGAAGTACACAGTGGTGAATGAGAAGAGGGAAAGATATTTTTTCTTGGTAGAATGGGGGCAGAGCCAAGTATCTGAAAGCCACACCAAAAGTTTAGACTAACATAAGTGCATTCACAGAACAGTGAAAGGAGGGAGGCACTCAGCTCTGAGAGAGTCAGAGAGAGCTTGGTGCTTATCTCCAAACACTCTTAAGGACTGACTAGTACACATGGGAGTAGGGGATAAGAGAAGCATGGAGCCTCAGCTCCTTAACCTTGTGTCAATCTTCTCACTAGATCTGTGCTTATTTTGTCCCAAAACAAAGTCTGTTGAGTTTTCCCCAAAGGCAAAGGCAGGGGTTACCCCATTATCTGAGTCCCTGCAAAATCCTTCTAGTCAACTTCTGTCTTCTCCCTTCACTTTCCTTGAAGATCCTAAGTGCTGCCTATTCCAGGTGGACTTACTTAACCTGTTAGGATACCTAGGTAAACCCCAAGCAGAACCAGAGTCCTACACTTTAAAAATCTTTTTTAAAAGGTAGGTAGTGTGTTTGTTTCAGAAACAAGAGAGGAATGAGGAGGAAGTTGGAAACATGAAAAGGAACTGGGGAGGAGCATCCATCTAAAAAAGAAGTTGTGGTTAAAGTGAACTAAGCCCAAGTTCTCATGGGAGAAAATATAGGGACCTGGGGAACTGGCCTAACACTAAACATGATTGGGAGGGGACTGATACAGGCCCAATGAGACCCCTTGGCACACTAACCCAAATGTTTCATAATCCTAGGGACCCAGTGAGGTGACATAGAAGGACTTCAGGGAGCAGGTAACCTGGGTTTGGCTCTATCACTAACCGGCTGCATGGCCTTTGGCTAGTCGTCTCTAGACTTGTATTTCCAGGTTTGGCAAATAAGTACTTTGGTCTAAATGATCTCTTCTAGCTCTAAAATCCTGTGAATATCATGGAACTCTGAAAGGCTGTTCCTAAAAAGAGCTTTTTGTTTACTTGACACATTTCAGTCTCATTTCCTCAATTTGGTTTCTCCTGCAGTTTTACTCTCTGAAATAGTCCATTTGCTAACAAAAGGTTTTCAAAAAATACAGGGAGAACTGCTAAAGTTTTCTCCTTTTTTTGACAGTAATTCTACGCCTTTAACAAAATTTATAATCCTTTTGTACCTAAATGTTTATATGTGTTGTTAAACCATAATGTAAAAGTATATAAACATTTTCACATGTTCTACCAGATTAAATATGGCACGTATGATAATAATTAAAACCACCAACCTAACATATTGTGAAAAAAATGCCACATATGCATTTCATTATAGTTTCTGATTTCCAAGCATGCATTGAGGGATGGAGGAAGTGGCTTTCTATTTAACTTCTTCACTGCTAACAGAACATGCATATGTTTTGGCAAGGTTCCTATGGAACATCTGTCTCAAAGAGAGAACACTGGGGAATTACGACCATGTGCAGGCCAAGACAACCGCTGGATGTATCATACTTCCTCCATTATACCTCTCCAGTATGCCTCCTTTTAACTAGAATCAGAATACCTACTATTGATTCAGCTCTTTGAACATAAGAAGCAGTTTGTAAACATAACTTAAATTAGCCTCCCCACAGAATAGCCCTAGAACTTGGTAAATATTTTTAGCCTCATTTTCCAGATGGAGACACCAGTGCGATGGGAAAGGCAGGCAGCTAATTGACTACCCATGTTTTCAACGGTTTGTATGGGAAGGAATGAAAGTCAAATCCCTAGGAAATTCTTTGAGAAGAAAATGGATGGAGGTATATCCAGATAGAGCCGTTTGGAGAGAGAGTAAGGAAGGAAAGAAAGCACTATGTAATAGTGGAAAGGGGGGTTGATTTGGAGTGAGAAAGCTTGGACTCTATTCCTGTCCATCACTACCTGTATGAGCTTAGTCAACTTTCTCTCTAAACCCTATGTGAATTAGGGATTTGGTCTAATTGACCTTCAAGAGTCATTTCATCCTTTACTATATAACCTTATGATTTTGGAAAATAATATCTAAGGAGATCTAGTTAGATGGATAGAAGTAGAAAAGGATTGGATGTTTTTCTTTTTAATAAAGCAAAGAGATATATGGAATCTGATCATCACTTACAGAGGAAGAAATAAAGCCACTCAGCATTTGGATGAATTTTTCAACACTACATGAGTGGGAGAGTTATGATTTGAATTAATGATTTTGGATGCTTAGTTCTATTCTGCCTAATCACAGATGTTGCATTTTGTATGGATTTTCCCAAGTGTTGTGGGCAGCAGTAGATTGTGGCTAGATCAGGGAAGCAGAAATCAGTCTTGAAGAACCAGGTTGGCAGGTTGGGTCAGAGTAAGATGACCCACCAGAGTGATATAAGAATAAACAGACCAAGAGCAAGTAGAATAAGTAAACATCAAAGGTGCCAGTGGCATTACAGACTTGGGTGCCCCCTGCCTTATCTCCCACATTATATTTTAAGTTTTTGAGGGCAGGAAGTATATCTTAAGAATCTTTGCATCCTTTCCCAGTCTTTTTTTTTCTTCTCTCACCCTCTTTCCACCTAGCCCTACCCCACCTCTTACTGTTGGTGGCTGCCTCTGATATTACCTTCTACCGTGTTTCCCCGATAATAAGACCTATCCTGAAAATAAGCCCTCCCCTTACTGTGTAAGATTCCTCTAAAATAAGCCCTCACCCGAAAATAAGCCCTATTGAGATTGCTACTGTAGTGAAGGTGATCCCCTGCGCTACACGCTACATTATGGTACCCTCTGTATTCACTGCCCCCCCCCCCCCCCGGGTGAAACGCATGCCACACTCTGAGCTGCATCCAATCAGAGCTGCAGCAGTGAGCGCGTCATCCTGTTCTTCCCCAGTGATTTGCTTGCTGGCGCCATTGAGAGCAGTGCTGCGTAGGAGAGCTAAGGCAGGACAACATAAGCCCTCCCCTGAAAATAAGCCCTCTGGTGTTTTTCTTTCCAAAAAAATTAATAAGACAGTGTCTTATTATCGGGGAAACACGTTATTTAAATTATATTGAGGGCAGGGACCATATTTTTTCCCCTTTCTTTATATTGCCAGCACTTAGCAAAAAAGTACATAGAAAGCACTTAATAAGTGTGTCTTGATTGACTAGTAAGTACTCAATAAATATTTGCTAAATGTTAAATGTAAATAGCCAAGAACTAAGGAGAAATAAAGGTCAGGGGATCTGGGAAGGCTAGAAGTCCAAAGTTCAAGAAAACAAAAACTTGCAGATTCTGCAAGAATGGAGTGAAGAGAGCAAAGAAAATAGGGGATGGAGTGTCTGAGGGATCAGTAAAAAAGGCAGAACTTTGGTAAAGGAGAATTGTCTCAGTTTGTATGTGTGTGTGTGTGTGTGTGTGTGTGTATACTAGTCAATCCTCAAGTATAGGTAGGCTGAGACAAGAGTGTCAGGTCGGAGAGAGGGGAAAAAAGAAGCCCCCGAAAGACAAATCCTGACACATGCACAAAGAGAAAGTTGCAATAATTCATCTCATGGTGAGAATTAGTGAGGTGTAGTGGAAAGACAGCTGGCCTTGAAATCAGAAGACCTGAGACCAAGTTCTCCTTCTGACATTTACATATTGGCTATTTCACTAAGGGCTAAAATATATATATATTTTTTTGCTTTTTGGTGGGCAATTGGGGTTAAGTGACTTGTCCAAAGTCACATGGCTAGTAATTGTGTCAAGTGCCTGCGGCCGGATTTGAACTCAGGTCCTCCTGACTCCAGGGCAGGTGCTCTATTCACTGCCCTACCTAGCTGCCTCAAGGACTAGAATCTTAAACTCTAAATCTTCCCATTCAAGTGCTAAGACCATATGTTATAGAAGAGTTGTATATCTGTATCAGTGAAAGGAATTTCCACTCCAGGAGGGTTACACCAATGAAATCAGTGGTCAAAACATACATATATACATACACATGAACACACACACACATATACATATTATAGTTAAAAAAGGCTATTTTTGTAAAAACTTTGATCTTTTCATTCTAGAAGAGAAAATAGAATCTTGGTGAGATGGTTTAATTGCTACTTGAAGAGAGTTAGCTATTGCATTATGTATGACACAGAAAGGACTAAGGGAATATCTTTCCAAAGATATGGAGTGAATTAACTATCATCTTTGGGAGAGCTAGATGAGGCATTTTGAAATAAAACAAAAAACAAATGCCTGAGTTTTACGCCTATCATGTGGAGAAAAATATGCTGATGAGAAGATATACTGAAGAAAATTCTTGAGAGATTTTGACTGTGACCTGAGAGAGCTGAATGGTGGGACTGTGGTTTTAATGTCTTTGGAGAGGTCAGCCTTTGCAGGTGATGATTAAAGTTTACTCTGGGTGTGCACTTTCTCACAGACGATAGATACATTGTTGAAATATGTAAATATAGATTTGGGTTGTTTTATCAGTAATAAATTGCATAGCCAGTAACACTGATGCTTGACTAAGCCTATAAGACTGATGTCTGAATATGAAAGTGAGTCAGTATCTGCAAGAGCAGGTAACCACCTCTTGCCAGGCTACATATAGTGGCTTATGTATATGAAATTTCAATTTTTTATCATAGACATTTTCTCTCATTATCTATGTCTTTATATATCTGTGATTTTATTTATCTATATCTATGTCTACATATACAGATTTATATCAATAACTCTGTCATTTATATCTATAAACTAGAAGTCCAGTGATTTCCTGGCTCCTTCATATTGTATCAGAATATATAAATAACAAGGTGGCAGAGTGTATAGAGTGCCAGGTTTGGAGTCAGGAAGACCTGAGTTCAAATATGACCTCAGACCCTTACTAGCTTTGTGACCCTGGGCAAGTCACTTAACTGTTTTCCTCACTTTCCCCAACAGTTAAATGAGCTGGAGAAGGAAAACCACTCCAGTATCTTTGCCAATGAAATGGGGTTACAAAGACACAACTGAAAAACAAGATACAAAAACACTGAATCTTCCCCTCTCACCTTGTTTGGAGTCTGAGACATAAACTAAACCTTAACAATGGCAAGTTAGGCCTATTGTCAATACCACCACAGAATGAGCATATTCCTTTAGGGTCACGTTCCTAACTTACTATATATCTAAGAAAAGACTCCAAATTCACTAAGTTTCCTTCTAGGTCTATATTTATGATCCTATGAATCTTCAACAATGTTTCTGATACCCATGGGTGCATTCAAAACTTGTTTGGATTTTTTTTTTACTCTAGAATAGAGTTCTTATATTTTTTGTCACTTTAGAGTTTTTAGGACCTCTTACAATTAGTACTAATATGATCATCCATGAAAAGCTCAGCAGTCCTGGAGGCAATTACATCAAAAATTACATCATAAAGAATGAGCATTTCATAATAAAATGTGGTTCTCATTCCTCTACACTCTAGCCTGAAAGTAGGAGCCTCATTGAGATAGAACAGGATAGCATTTGCATTCCTTTACTATTTTTGTTGTTTTATTTACTAATTGAAACTTTGGATTTATTTAGATCTTTATGGCCCAAATCAAAATATTATAGTTGTATTGTTTATATAATCTGAGATGCTAAACTATTCTGACCACATTTTCAAACTTTGATAAACTGATACATGTTCAGAGGAGTCTGATACATGTCATGAGAATCCAAACCACATAATTTAAAGAATGGTTGAAATAAATGGAGTTTTTTATCCTGAAAAGAGAAGACTTAAAAGATTAGGATATAAGAGCCACCTTTGAATATTTGAAGTATTATAATTAATAACAGAGAATAATCTTATTCTCCTTGGTCCAAGAGTATAGAATTGGGAGCAGTGGAGGAAACTTTCCAGAATTTCAGAGTTGGAATAGAGTTCAGAAGAAAACTTGTCCAAACTACATTTAAGTAGATTCTCCTCTACAATGTCACCAAATTGGCCCACCAATCTTTACTCATAAACTTTTATTTAAGGGGGACCCTTCTGAGGCTTTTTTCTTTCTTTCCTGTAGAGAAAATATGCTATAGAAAAGTTATCCTGAAGAGAATTCTTGAGAAACGGCATTCTGAGAGAGTTGAATGGTGGGACTATGGTTCTACTGTCCAGAGAGAATCCAGCAGTTGCAGCTGATGGTTAGAAGTAACTCTGGTTGTGATATTTCTTATATATGTTTCATTGTTGAGAAATTTAAATATAGTTTTGGGTTTTTTTTACTACTAATACATTGTATAGTCAGTTATATTGATGTTTGACTAAACCTTCATGAGACTTACATCTGAAAATTCATAACAAAGTAAACCAGTATCAATAAGTGAAGTGAGATCACCCCACAATGGACATTCAACTTGTAGAGAGCTCTGATTGTTAGAAAGTCATTCCTTAAATCTACCTGAAATATGCCGGTTTGACTCTTCCAACTATTATTTCTTATTCTTTTGCTTAATCCACTTTTCACATGATAATCCTTTAAATATTTGAAGATAACTATTATATGTCCCTTAATTATCATCTTTTCCTGGCTAAAAATACTGATTGACTTAATTGATTTCAAAATCATATGGTCTTTAGGGCTTTCACCAACTCCTCTGGATATTCCTTAATATCCCAGTGGTCTCTAAAATTGGCACCTAGAACTGATCAGAATATTCTTGATTTGGTCTCATTCAGTCACAGTACAACAGGACTGTGCCCTGATGTCTTATGGACACTAGATCTTTCTTAAAGCAGCCTAAGGTAATGTTGATGTTTTGGGCTGCTGGGCAGTATCATTGACACATATGGAAACTAAGTTCTGTTAAAAAACAAAGAAAAAACAAAACAAAACAAAAAATCTCCAGAGAGGCAGATTTCAGCGCGGTATAAAGGAAATTGCTTAATAACAAGAGCTGTCCAAAATGGAAAAGGTTTTCTTAGTAAATAATGAGTTTACTTTCCACAGAGACTAGTGGCTAGATGATTTATACATTTCTTAGGGATTTATATATCAGAGGAATAAATAGCATGGCATAGTGGAATGATTATCAGCCTTGGAGTCAAGAGACCTGGGTTTAAATTCTTTCTCCATTACTTTTTAGGTATGCCATCATGGGTAAGTCCCTTAAGCTCTGTGAGTCTCAGTTTCCTCATCTGTAAGATGGGGATAAGACCAAGATCATAGATTCAGAAACAGAAGAGACTTCTTAAGTCTATCTAGTCCAGCCCCCATCATTCTACACAGAAAGAACTGCAGCCCAAAAAGGTTAACTTACTTGCTCATGGTTACACACATGATAAGTGACAGGGCTAGGACTTAGGGTACCTGCTCCATCCATCCCATTCAATTGCCATGACTCAGTGGGGTAGATGGAACAAGCTCATTTTGAAAGTGCTACATAAATGTGACTCGCGATTTTATAGGAATTTTCCTTAAAGTCTCTGTGAATAGTAGCATAGATTTAGAAATCTTGGAGGTCTTTTTATTTTATACATGAGGAAATGGAGGCACAGAGTGTTAAGTTCCTTGCCCAGGGTCGCACTTTAAGTTTCCATAGTAAATCTTTTAAGTTCCAAATACAATCCCACCTTTCTGCAGGAAGCCTTCCCCAGCTTCTCAATTCCTATTTCTTCTTTTAATTATTTTCTATTTATCCCGTATGTATGTAGCATACTTTGTACAGATTTATTTGCATGTTATTGCCTCCATTAGATTGTAAGCTACTTGAAGACAAGGACTGCCTTTTGCCTCTTTATGTATTCCAGGGACTTAACACAGCTTCTTGTACATAGTGGGTACTTAATAAATGTTTATTGATTGACTGATTGATAGTATATGCCTGAAGCAGGATCTGAATTCAGATCTTTCTGACTCTAAGTTTAGTGCCTGATTCACTCCATCACAAGGTGGGATATGCCAGGAATGTTGGCAATGTTGGCTCACCGACCAGTTGTTAATTAGTCATTTTTACAATTCTAAGTCTGGAGGGGAGTGAGTAGGAGGGAAATAAGTGATAGAACAATCCTTCAAGAGTTTATATGTCGGGGTGGCTAGGTGGCGCAGTGAATAGATCACCAGCCCTGGAGTCAGGAGGACCTGAGTTTAAATCTGACCTCAGATACTTAACACACACACACAAAAACTAGCTGTGTGACCTTGGGCAAGTCACTTAACCCCAATTGCCCTCCAAAAACAAACCAAAAAAATCATTTATATGTCATATACATTTAAAGACTTCAAAATAGAATGGAATCAGAATGAAATCAGGAAACTTGAATATCAACTAGCAAATAAAAGCATCTTGTAAATTATTGTTCTACATATTGAACTTGAGCCAAGAAAATGTGATATTCCTTTAAGAGCAATGGGGGTGGAGGCCATATTACCAGTTTCCTTGTTCTTATGATGCCTAAGAGGGAGCTCAGGAAATGTAGGCAGGAAGTGGTGGAGTCCTTTGGAGAGCTCTGTGGGATAAGAGGGCACAGAACATGTTTCCTCCTGTTTTATTGATCTCTATACTATGCTCTGTTTATGCTCCTTAGAAGAATAGTTACGAAAACCCCAATATTATTCTTATTGGCTGTGAATATGACATTGACATCTGCTTGTCTTGGCATGACTCCGCTAGTGGAAATGATCAGCACTGCTAAGGTCACATTCTCTTTGGAAAAAAAGATCAACAAAAATAATCTTCAAATAACTTTCAATACCTTGGTAAACCCTTCAGGATTCCATCTGAAAGTCTAAATGCACACTCCTCTTACCATAAAGTTTCAGAATTGGGGAGTTGGAAAAAACTAAGGTTGTCTATCCCAACCCCTACATGAAGGATGAGAGGCAGCTAGGTTGTGGTGTGCAGAGAAAGCTGGGTTTGGATTCTTTTTTTTTTTTTTTTAAGCAATCGGGGTTAAGTAACTTGCTCAAGGTTACATGGCCGGTTATTTCTGGGTGTGGTGCTGAGTATCTGAGCCCGGATTTGATCCCCAGCTCATCCCGACACTGGAGCCAGTGCTCTTACTCAATGTGCTACCTGGCCGCCCCTAGGCTTGGAATCTTGAAAACCTGAATTCCAATACTGCAACAGTCATTTTAGCTATATGACCCAAGGTTCTACACCTCAGTTATGTTATCTGTTATCATCATCATCATCATCATCATCATCATCATCATCATCATCATCATTATTATTCCATTCTACAAAATCTTCAACCAGTGTAGTGTAGGCTCTACTTAAAGATCATTAGGGACAGGGAACTCACTATCTGATGAGATAACTCATTTCCTCTTCAGATAGTTTCAACTGTTAGGAAATCCTTTGTCAAGTTGAATTCCAAGTTGAATACACTTCTCTGGAACTGTATAATGGCAACCATTCACTTTCCTAAGCGTATTAAGGTTTAGATTGTCTTTGTCTCACAACAGTATTATGAGGCTAATAGTTTAGGAAATATTTGACAGATGCCAAAACTAAATACACAGAGTGGTTGTCACTGGATTCCTTATGTTAGAGACAAGATTCCAATCTAGATTTCCCAGCTACAAGTTCCCACTAGAGTCCAACTGAGCCTAGTTCTTCACTCTATGGTCAAGTAGACTATGTCTGATCCCTCAAATGATGTCATGAGTAGTTAGTGGGATATCATGGCAAAAGCATCATGAGGTCTCAGTCAAAAGCCGAGTTTGAGCCCAAATCAAATTACATAGTTGTGTGAACCTATGCAAGTCAACTAATACTTCTGACATTATTTCCTCATCTTTAAAATGATGATAATATGCTCTCTACCTTATAGTGGTGTTGTAAGGAAATTGCTTTGTAGAGTATTACAGAAATGTCAGCTCTTATTACTATAATGCTGCTCCTATAAATTTGCCAGGCTAACTAGTCCAGGATCTTTCAGTAGTTTTTTCAAAGGATGTGATTTCAAATTTCTTTACCATTCTGGTATCCTCCTTTGAACATAATCCAAAATACCAAAGTTGCTGGAATGGACAGTTAATATTAGGTATTGGTGGTGGAAAACAACAGAACTGTACCTAGGCTGTCATGACTGGGGCTTTGTCCTGGCACACTGCATTTAGGGGGCACTGAATTTAGCAATAGAAACAACGTGAGTTCTTGAGGGGAAGACCTGTTTCCCTTTTGTCTCTATGTCTCAGCACAGTGCCTAGCACATAGTAAGTCCTTAATAAATGCTTGATGAACAATTAGCTATTAAGAAAAATAAACTTAAATAGAAAGCTACCTACTATTTGCCTCAGGTGATTTTTGTGGCATTTGACCTGGACATACGACGTTTTTATTAAGAGTTTCACAATGTTCTTTCTCCTTCTCTCTGGTTTGACAGAAACATCTGAATTAAGAACTGACTTTCTAACCTAGCAGGGATAATGGCATGATGTGTTGGGAGCAGACTCAATGAATCACAAGGTGTAGTTTTGCTATGGTCAGAATAATTTCACTTAAGAAGCCACAGCCAATCAAGTCTCTTGGTGCCATTTTGGTAGTAGACAACTTTAAATGAGCCTCCCTGAGCTTTTATAACTCCATACGGTTTCCCTCAAGGAGATGGAACTTTGTTTCCATTGCTTAAAACACAGGGGCAAAACAAGTATGATGAATGTATTTTGTTTAAAATCAATTTCCTTCATCTCTTTATTGGATTGAACGCTTCGAATGAGGGAATGCTATTTTCCCATAGTGCTTTTTGCAAACTGCCCAAACTTGGAGCTTTCTGCTGTGCAGTTCTCTTGATTAGTTTCATTGTTTTCCTTTTCATCTCTTTTTAGGGCTCTGCGGACTTAACACTTCCCTCACCTCTGAGTAGCAGGATAGCACTACAAATAAGGTAAGATAAACAGGATGATTAAACAGCCTGGATACAGCAAGGGGGCAATATTTCAATAGCAAATATTGCTACCCATATACCTCAACAGAATGTGCTAAAGTAAACAAAATGATAGCATAATTATAGTAGTTCCAATTATGTTAATTAGGCTGCATGCACGCTTCATTGATAAGCAACTGTGTTGCAGAGAAATGCTGGGAGCCTGATACTTCATCCTTTAGCAGCTCTGGTACACATATGCTACTATTCAGTTCTGGGGCTACATTTACCCTCAACCATTTCTTTCTTTCTTTTTTTTTTCTTTTTAAGCTAAGCCTAAAAACAAAACTGCAAAACAAGAGCATGTCACCACAGAGTTCTAAGAAAAGAGAAATAGGAACTTGTTTTTAAGAAGGCAGTAGAAAGAGTTTCGGATTTGAAGTCAGAGAATCTAGGTTCAAATCCTGCCACTGATATTTATTACCTATGTGACTTTGGGCAAGTCCCCTCTGTGGCCACTCCATCCCATCCATAATTTTTTCTTTTTTTTTTTAGAAAGGGGAAGGCAGGGCAATCGCGGTTAAGTGACTTGCCCAAGGTCACTCAGCTAGTAAGTGTTGAGTGTCTGAGCACACATTTGAACTCAGGTCCTCCAGACTCCAGGGCTGGTGCTCTATTCATTGTGCTACCAACTCCCTCCCCCCATCCATATTTTTGAGCTGGGTCTGGAGAGGATGGCTGCTACAATTACTTAGTGCTCTAGGGCTATCCCTGAAGGTCATAGGAATTTTTAGTATTATTACTCAGAAGTTTCCAAAGGTGTGCCTCCCATTGATTATTTGCCAGAGTTTAGAAAGAGTATTTACTAACCAAGAAGAGCAAAGACAATTGTTACTGAAACAATTCTCCCAAATCAAGTGTACACACTCCCCTTGTACACATAGGGTATATTATGTAGAAAATAATCTCAAACTTAGAGGAAAACCCTAGTGAAGCCATGAGCCATGGATGGAGAATAAGCATGGCAAAGGTGTAACACAAATCCTGGTAAGTGGGAATCCTTTTCTTCCTTTGCAGACCTTATAAATTTCCTGTTAGGTATAGCTCCCTCCTGGGATCTGGGGATCAAATGGCCTTGTAGAGCCCTGAGACTGCCTTTTCTCAGTATCAGTCCTCAGTGTGTCTCTCAGTTCCTGATGCAGAAACGGCTGTGAGCCACTGCTGTTTTGTGTCAAATGCTACCAGCTTTGGTGGCCATTGATTCTGAAAGCTAGAGGAACTTCACAGGTTCTGACTATTTAAAATTCCCAGGCTTACCACCTGGTCAGTGAGGGAAGGACACAGAGAGAACACTTCCTCTTCTTTCCCAAAGTGCAGCTTACTATAAGGAGTCTATATGCAACTGAATCAGACCTCTACCCTATAAACCTGCTGCTGCAATGCATGATTCCAAATGGGTTTTCTTTGTTATATATGCAGGTGGTGCAGTGGCTATAGTTCGAGGCTTGCATTCTGGAAGACTTGAGTTCAAAGCCTGCCTCAGTCACTTACTAGGTGTTACCTTACCTCTGTTTGCCTCAATTTCCTCAACTTAAAATGTGAGATAATAATTCCACCTACTTCTCAGGGTCATTGTGAGGATATAATGAGAAAATATTTGTAAAGCCCAGTGTCTGGCATGTAGTAACTACTAAATAAATGATGGATAGATAGATAGACAGACAGACAGACAGACAGACAGACAGACAGACAGACAGATAGATAGATAGATAGATAGATAGATAGATAGATAAATAGATAAACAGTAGAAGTAGAAGCAGTAGCAGTAGCAGCAGCAGCAGCAGTACTAGTAATAGTAGCAGTAGTAGTAGTAGTTGTAATTATATAGACTCTCTCAACCATTTACATACAATATATTCCTGTGTGGCATCATCTGTTATCATCCAATCACATAAAACTCTTTTGATGCTTTCAAGTTGATTAAGAAATAATTCACTATTAGTTTACTTAAATTCACTCATTCATTCATACTTTTTAGACATCTAGACTTGGGTTCAATTACATTATTTGGAGTTGCAGTTTCTACTCTCACCTCCCACCACTATTCTTATATGTAAAAAACAATCTATCTGACCAACTTTTGTCTATGATTCTTAGATTTCTCTGCTAAATCCCTAACTGTATTCGACCATGTCCTCCTCCACTCTAAAGTAAAAAAATATAAACATGCCCCCCTAGACTAATCAAAATATGGAAAAAGGAAATACAATTTCCATTCAGATACTATTAAGTGGAACCCAGCACTCTGATTCCATGTAAAAAGAAGGCAAGAGTTTTATTGAAAAGAGAACAGGGAAGATAGATAATTAGAAGACCTTGGTGCGAGTCTTAATTCTTCTACTATGGAACCTTAGACAAGGCACTTGATCTTTGTCAGTGTCAGTTTCTTCATCTATACATAGGTGACATAAGGGTCACTGTCAATACTAAAGCTTTGTTACTCACAAAGTGGCAATAATGATAATATTTACATTAACAATCAATCTGTATGATTTATTAGCTGTCTAGTATGTGCTGGGCACTGTGTAATTATCGTATACAATATGCTGTTGTTCATTCTTTGGTATCAAAGAGAGCCAATGACATTAAAGGGTGATATGTTGACTTGGGAGTGTATTGGATTTAAGTGAAGCAGAGCTGCGCAAAGTCATTAGCCTCACTCTCTCTTCCAGAGTCTTTGAAATCCAATGGCAGGAAAGAAGTCAAGAGGTTTGTTGATGACCTGAGATATAGTGGATGACCTTGGCATCTTTGATATCTGATCAAGTGTTATGGGAATGGGAATCTGAAGATCTTCTCCGCCCCTTGGCCCTTTGATAGGCTTAAGTGACTCTGAGAACCTTCCCTGATTTGAAAATATACTCTGCCCCCTAATAGGCAGAATGTGGTCACATGGAACCTGTGGCTGGAGGCTTGTTTTTCAGGATTGCCTACACCTTGTTACTTTGTGATTGGGCAGTAGGTCAAGAGGGTTGTTAACATTTTCTGAGCCAGGAGAAGGCTATATATACTCTGATGTGAGGTTTTGCTTTGGGGCTCACTTTGGGAAGAGTTGTGTGATTTAACCAGATGAGACTCTGGGCAGCCATTGAGCCCCCCGGCTTTGAAAACCAGATGTTGGTGCTTCCCTCTCTGGTACTAACTAGGTATGGCTGTAATGGTCAGACAGCTAGAAGCCCTGTCTGCTTATCTGTTTCTCTGTCTGCTTGTAACTTTTGCTTCTAACTTTTGTTTGTATTTTGTTTGTATTCTCTGAAGTTCAGGGTGTTGACTTTTTCCTCTGAACTAGGTAAATGATATATGTTTGATTAAAGTAAGATTGTTAACCCATTCTGAGTTGCTTCCCTTTAGAAAAGCAGATCTAAGAACCTGAGCTAGCAGCCATCCTGGGTATGCTAGGGCACTTGCTGCTACATCAAGCTCCAAGGGTTCCACACTGCCTGCTTTAGCTGCCTCCATGGCTGTTGGAACAAATTATTAAACCAGATGAACTCCCAAGTTTACTCATAACTTTACTATTCTGTGATGTTGTGCATGTTTAAAAATTAGTATTCTTTGCAAATATTCACAGTGTGATTTTATATAATATAGTGCAGACCTTTAAATAGTTAAATCTAAGTTTCAATCCTGCCTCAGGTACTTTAATGCTGTTTAATCATAGGCAAGTCAGCTAACCTCTCAGAGTCTCAGTTTTCTTACATATAAAATGAGGTTAATCATATTTGCACTATTTATTCTATAGAGATAATATGAGAAAAATGCTTTGCAAACATTAAAATCAAAGAGGAGGAGGCCATGACTATATACAATTAGGGACTTAGTAGGAGATTCTGAGAAAAAATTATGTGGCCAATAATTGTGACCACATATTGAGAAGACAAGACTCATTGGAAATGACCTTAATGCTGAAAAAGATTGAAGGCAAAAGAAAAGGGGGACAGCAGAGTATGAGGTGGAGGGATAGTTTCATGGAAGCTATAGACATGATCTTGGAAAGGCTTGGGAGATAGCAGGAAAAGGGCCTAGCATGCTATATAGTCACGGCTGAATGACTGAACAATAACAACAACAATCTATCTGACTGAAATATTTAGTTCAAAAAACCTGTTGATAAAAACCTAATGAAAGACTTTATTAGGTGGATCCACCTATATATTGAAAATTACAGAACTTTTCTTCCTCATGCTTTGGGCTCTGAGTAGTTTTTACAGAGATTTTTTTTTTAATAGAAAAATGAAAGAACCAATCAATTTGTTTGTCTGTTTCGCTTGGTGTCCTATAATCATATAAAATGTTAAAGGTTTACAAAGGTCTTTTATTAACTTGTCATTAGAATCTCATATTGACCCTTATGAAGGGGGTGGTTTAAGTGTTATCATTTTCATTTTTACAGCTGAGGGAGGAAAGGCAGTAGAAAGAATAAAGGCGAGCTTTCTAAAAAGTAGAGAAAGAATATAGAGCAGGTTAAACCTAGACTCAAATCTAAGGTTACTTCACTTTTGGTATTCTATCTACTATACCATACTACTTACCTCTAAGATGAAGCCTCTATGAAGATATAGACTGAATATTCCAGGCCAAAACAGAGGCCTGTTTCCTAAATTCCCTTGGTAATTGGACTACATACAACTTGACTGTTGTTAAAGCCCTAAGAGAAAAAGGTTTACAAATTCAGAAAACTAGGAAACATAAACTTTGTGTATACAAATTGGCCAAGTTGGAATCTGCATTAGGTATTTGAGTGGTCAAGTCATTATAGTCACATCACGTGTTAAGGAAATAGAAATACTAGGTATATAATGTCTCTCTCTCTCTCTGTATGTGTATGTGTATATATATCCACATCACTAAGATGACTGAATACTTATCAGCTACTGCACTAATACACATTGACCAGTTTTGATTTTCTTAATGTTATATTCTTGACACAAGCTTCAAGGACTAATAAAGTGAACCATGGGAAACAATGGAGAGCATTGGAACAATTTAGTCAGAACTAAGGCACTGGGGGGACTGAGTTATACTCCTATAGCAACTAGTCATCTTTTACATGTGTTCCTTTGACTACAACTATCCTCCCCAAAATTCTTCCTGTGACTCCCCATTACTCAGTGTGTCCAAATCAAAATTCTAGCATTGGACTATAAGGTTCACATCAATTCATCCTGTCCTCATTTGCTTTATCTCTTGCCACCATCTGCTTTGTCCACTCCCTCCATCTGCTCCCTGCATTCAGTCCTCCTCAGACTGCTCCTCAGACTATAACATTTTGTTTTTCAGCATTCCCAGGGACTCTGTGTGCTTGCAAGTGATCAAGCACAAAAATAAACCCATAGTGCTCATTATTTATGGTAATAAACTCTCTCCCCCCTCCTTGTCTCTCTTGTTCTCTATCTTCTGGGGGTGGGGATGGGGGGGGTGATCAGGGAACACTAACACCTCTGGTGTGAGGGCTTGCCAATTCCTTTTGGGGGCCGTCCACCTGTTACCTAACTCTCACCTGTGGCTTCAAGAAACTGTAGTGTGCACAGCAATCATACCTTGGTAAAAACATCTCAGCAGATGGGATAAACCAGGATGAGGGTAACTGGTAGACCTCAAACCTGTCAGTGAGTTAAGGGGGTGTCTACCTCAAGCATGTGAAGACTTCCCCTGGTGGGATGGGTAAATGAGAACGATTTGGTGCAACAGCCATGAAGGCAGCTGAAGTAGGTACTGTGGAGAGTTTAGAGCTTGGTCAGACATTGAAGATGTCAAGGTCATCCAGTGTATCCTGGACCATGCCAGTCATCTTGACTTTTGTCTTGCCACTGGACTTTGATGCCTCTGGAAGAGAGAGTAAGGCTGACAACTTTGCACAACTCTGCCTCACTTAAATCCAATTCATCACCCATCACACACTATTTTAATATTTGACTATTTTATTCTTTTACCTACCTTTAACCCCTGTGTCAATGGGCAGAAACAGTGGGAGCTGTAGCCACGATTCTGCACACAAGCAGTCCAGGACCTTGGGTCTTCTCACTGAACTGAAGCAGGAGTGAGATTCTGTAGCTCCCTGGGTGTCTGAGCAGCTTTTTCAAAGGGTTGCCCTGATCACCTTCTAATTGCTTACATGAAAGGAAAACTGAGTTACCATACAGTGGAGCAGAAAAGAGTGAACAGCTTTCAGAAACTTGGTGTACAATGCTGCATTTGCTAATCTGGGCCAGAACACTCACGGACATAAACATCAGGATTGTTTTGTAGAAAACTATAGGGAAATTCCAAAGCTTCTAAACAAGAAACATGAACTCCCCAGGGTTTACCAGCAGGACAGTTTGTCCATCCCCAAGAAGGCAGTTTTTAACTCCATCAAAAGTAAAGTGTGAGTGAAGCTTAGAGAAATGCAGGTTCTTGGCTCAATAAGATTCACTTTTACACTGACAGCAATAATCCAAAGCACTTCTATGAGATTCTAAAGACTATAGGCCAGAGATCTCTGGTACATGTAAACTACTCAGGACTGATAGAATCACAGTGATATATATCAGTGATAAGAACTTGATCCTGAAGAGATGAGCTGGGAACCATCTTCAAGCAGTGCTAAAGCCATTGACCAAATGTTTCAGGTTTATAGTCAATCCCTCTCTAGCGGAACTTCCAAAAGAAGAAAAGGTATTAAATGTCATCAGGCCCTTATTGAGTGGCAAGGTGCCTATCACTGATTCCATCTCAGCAGATATCTACAGGAAAGGGGGTCCACTATTCATACAGAAGCTGGCTGAAATCTTCCAGATTATATGGCAAGAAATTACGCCCTAGGAAATGACGGATGCCTCTGTTGTTCATCTTTATAAAGGAAAGGGAAACAGGCTGTCCTCTGACAATCACAGGTCTCTCTCTTAGTTATTGCTGGCAAGATTCTTATCAGAGCCCTCTTTAATCAGCTGATCCTTCACTAGGAAGAAGGTCATCTGCCTGAGAGCCAGTGAAGCTTCAGGAAGGGCTGAGGGATGGAAGATACAGCATTTGATGCCCAATGACTCCAGTAGAAACGCTGGGAGGAAAATAGAAGTCTGTATACAACATTCATTGAGCTAACCAAGACCTTTGATATTGTCAGTCATGAGGATTTGTAAAAGATCATAGTGAAATTTGGATGCCAGGGGAAATTCAAAAGTATTGTATGCCATTTTTATGATACCATGGTCATACAAGTTCTGGAAGAAAAATGATATTCTCATACTTTCCTACTCATCAATGGATAATAATAATAATCAGGGCTGTGTGCTTGCTTCCCTGCTTTTTAGCATGATGTTTTCAGCAATATTATCAGATGCCTTCAATTAAGGCAAAAATGACACTGAGGTCAGCTACCACACTGATAATAAACTATTTAATATGGAAAGGGTACAAGCCAAGACTAAAGTGGAGGGGGAATTGGGGCATGTCTACTTGTTTGTGGATTATTGCACACTCAATGCACCATCTGAGCTGAGATGCAAGAAGGTGTGGATTGATTCTTTGCTGCTTGTGCTAAGTTTGTCCTGACAATCAACACTAGGAAAATAGAAGTCCTCCACCAGTCAGTACAGTATAATCCATATGTAGAACCACTGGTCAAAGGAAATGAAGAAATTTTGAATGCTGTGGATAAGGTCACTTACCTTGGAAGTATATCATATCTCACTGCATAATTGTCACAGATTTTGTACCAAATTCTGACGAAAAAGTGGGGTGCAACCATTATGTGAAGCTTTAAAAAATTGTGCTAGTATGACTTAAAAATTATTTATTACTAAACTGCCTTTGGTGAAAGATTAGGATGCACAGAATACTCATGAATATACCTTAAAATTGGGAAATAGCATGTCTTACCATATCATGTGACTTACTCATGGCAGCTTCACCTGCCCACCTGCTCTCCTTCCTCCTACAGCTCTTCACTGGGGTGAGTGACAATACTATTAGTAATGCACCACTCTAAACAAACCACCTATGTCAACTTTCAGAAATATATTGACAATGCATGTACGCTGAGAATTCTAGGCTCACAGCTCACAATGCATATCCATATGCCACTGGTGAATACATTGCTGCTCTGTTTACTTTTTAAATGGCATGATGAACAGAATTATACCATGTGATGATTGCACGTTGAAAGGTTATAAACCAATTTTTCAGTTGAAAAACAGGGTGTGAAGATTGTGTGGTGGTGATGATTATGCGGCAAAATACGATATTTTTCAGGGATGTCCATATAGATGATGAGGTTGATGCACACGTTACCAAATCTAGCTCAGAATCTGGAAGGCTCTGAAAGAAAGTGCAGGACAGAAGAGGTATTAGGCTGCATACCGAACTAAAGGTCTATTAAGCCATTTTACTGACTTCACTGTTCTATGTCTGTGAAACCTGGACAGCCTATCAGCACTGCAAGAAAACTGAGCTGCTTCCATTTGAATTGTCTTAGGAAAATTCTGATGAACATCCTGGAAGATAAACTACCAGATGCCACTCAAGCTGATCTGAAAAGCATTCAAATTCTACTGCAGAGATAGGAACTCTGATGGGCCGGCCATGTAGACTATTTTATGGCAAATTCACACAAGGCAAGCACTCTCATGGTGGTCAGAAGAATCTATACAAGGTCATTCTCAAGATCCCTCTGAAGAATTTTAGTATTGATTATCAGACATGGGAGACACTGACACAGGACCATCCAATGTGGCATGCAGCTTCAAAGAAGGCACTATACAAATAATCTCTTTCTACTCCTCCATCATTTTCAATTTCTCTATGTCTCTATCTTTTTCTTCTTCCATCTCTTTCTTTTTCTCTGTGTTTTTCTGTCTCTCTCATTACAATAAAATATTTTGCTAATTGATTTATATAAATATATATGACACATGCACATTTGTTAATGTGCATACATATATGTATATTCATATATGAATATATATTCTTGAGAACTAACAATGCATAGTGAATAGACAGCTGGCTTCAAAGTTAGGAAGACATGGGATTAAACTCCCACTGCTAACATGTGTTGTTGTTCAGTCATGTCCAAATTTTCATGACTCCCATTTGAACTTTTCTTGGCAAATATATTGGAAGGGTTTGCCATTTCCTTCTCCAGCTCATTTTACAGATGAGGAAAGTGAGGCCAACAGAGTTAAGTAATGTGCCCAGAATCACACAGTTATTAAGTGGCTGAGGCCAAATTTGAATTCGCCTCTTTCTGACTCTAGGCCTTGTGCCCCATGCACAGCATCACCCAGCTGTTCTCATACCCCATAATCATTAACTGGGTGGTGCAGTAGATAGAGTGCTGGACCTGGAACGAGGAAAAGTCATTTTCCTGATTTGAAACCTGGTCTCAGACTCTTATTAGCTGTGTGACCCTGGGCAAGTCACTTAACCCTGTTTACCTCAGTTTCCTCATTTGTAAAATAAGTTGAAGAAGTAAATGGCAAACCATTGTAGTATCTTTCTAGGAAAACCCCAGATTTGCTCATAAAGAGTCAGAAATAACTGAACAACAAAAATCTATCTCTAAGTTTTTGGTGTAACTGCTAATGCTGGGGGAGGGAGTATTTTTTTGGCTATATTAGAAGATAAGACTCTTCAGACCCTAAATTATACCCTTTTAGACTTTTGCATTCCTACCCCATAGGAAAATGCCAGAGACATTATATTTGCTTAGTGAATGTTGTTTGGTAGCAGTAGTGACTAGTCATGGAAATAAATTTTAACCTTCATGTCCAAGATCTAAAAGAATCTAGTACCATTACTATGGAAATGACACTAATGCACAAACACACCTATATATGTTTCTCTCTCCTTATATGCATATTTCTATAACTCTGTATATAAACATACATATATATATGGAGAAAGAGACAAACACACACACACATGCATTTTTCTGTCTTTTGTGTTTCCATTTTGTTTGCTTTAATGGAGGTCTAAGCTAAGGGCTTATAAGTTGAAGTGGGAGAAGAAGGAAATGGAGATAACTTTGTTTACTGTACATAGAGGCTTGTGTTCTCTTTGACCTATCCTAGAAATCCATAGAAGGAAGTAGAGATTCCTAGTAGAAGAGATAGGCTTAGGTAGGATCAATGTAAATTGCAATAGATCAAATGGTGTTTTAATGGTCTAATGCTTTTTTAAAAATAATTGTCATACAAATTTGGAAAGAGAGAGGGCAATAGAGTTGACTGCCCTCTGTGATGGGAGGACACAACATTTCTTCTTCTTTGACATAGAAAAGGCAAAGCCATCTTTTATCTTTCCTCCTTCTCCTCTCTTTTTCAGCTTCTGTGTATTGTCGTGTCCCATTAGATCTTGGACTTCATGAGGGCAGGGGTTGTCTTTCTAATTCTTCATGTATTTGTGTCCTCACCTTTTTGTGCAGAATCTGTCATGAAGAAAGTCTTTAATAAATGTTTATTGACTGACCCTGATTATCTGGTGAAATCAAATAGCAGAAGTTGAGTTGTTTGTTACTGCAAGCTGTACTTCCTGTTCCCTGCTATAAAGAGCCCTTGAAAAAATATTTTTAGGAGACACCTCCAAATAAAAACATATTTTGTGTAGCATTTTTTAGAGTCCAACATACTTCCTTCATGGTGTCCTGCATGGTGTGTCAAGCAGGTATTATCTCCTCTATTTTACCAATGGGGATAAGGTACAGTGATGTTTGATGACTACCTAATAGCTTACACAAGTAGTAAACACCAGAGATGGGACTTGAACCCAGATTTTCTGATGCACAACACAGTACTCTTTTCAAAAGAACATCCCAAAAGACTTCCCCAATCATCTTGTAATTGTGCTTCACTATTCTTTCCTACTATTTTATCATACTGTACACATTTAATTTTGGCAAAACATGCAATAATGCCTCTAAAGTTGTATTCTGATGCTCATGATATTGTGGTGGTGACCCTGGATCACTTATATAGTCCACCTTTAAAAGACCATTCAAGATAAACATAATCACTACAGGTCTTTTTAAAATGTAGGGACTAATGGACTATAACTGTCATTCGAAGATGAGTCTTATTATAGAAGACTATCACCAGGGGAAGGCTCCCCAGTGATGAATTTTAGGACCATAATGATTCATAATGCCATTTGCAATGGCAGAACATAATTGTGATGAACATGGATGGAGAGAGTATTCAAGTTAATTAAATCAGTATCTTTTGTAGTAAAAAGATCTTTAGAAATAAAAATGGAGCTGATTCCCACTTTCATACATGTCCTGGGATAATTTTATATTGTCATCATTATAGAAAAAAGAGAGTAAAGATTGAACAAAAAAAGATAACAATCAAGGAAAAGAAAGCAAATGGCATTAGATATTTAAAAAATTTGTATTTTTAATTTCACTGTCTTCCTTAAAATCCCACTGTGCTACGAAAAATGATTAGCTCAATGATTTTAGAAAAAAACATGGCAAGACTTGCATGAAATAATGAAGAAATAAGCAGAACCAAGAGAACATTGTATACAGTAACAGCAATATTGTTTCATGAACAACTTTGAGTTGTTATTTTGTCTATTTTAAATACCCAAATTAACTATAAAGAATATATGAAGAAAGGCGTTATCTGTATCTGGAGGAAGAAGTGATAAATACAAGTATGTATAGAATAATTTTACATATACATACATACATATATATTTGTGTCTAATGGTAGCCATCTCTAGGGTGGGGGGAAGAAAAAAAAGGAAAAAAATTACATGATAATTTTGTTGTATATTTGAAAGGAATAGCAAGTAGTACATAGTAGATTTGCAGTTTTATATACAATCGTCTTTTTTTGGTTATTATGTTATGGAAATGCTTGTTTTATTCCATAAATTAAAAATAACATTAAAAAAACCTCTTTATAAATTTTAAAAAGAGCCCCACTTTTGACCCCAGCTACCTGAAATCCATGTCAGTGGCACATTAACTCTGTCAGGTACTACAAAGTCTGAAAGGCTTTAAGTATAGGCAAGGCAAAGCATTTTCACAGCGGGGACAAGGTTAGGTAAATCTGGAATGACTCTTCAATAAAGGGTCGACCATCAGGTAAGGAATACCTTCAGCAAGAGGAACTTATGCTGTGGTGTCCGGGCTTGCCTTGAAGTATTAAATTAAGTGTAACTCTGTCCTGAAAAGTAAAGAAATGAAAGTAACTTCAGGAAATTTAAAAAGGAAAAAATATAGCAAGAAGAGAATGCTGATTTCAGAGCTAGTGCATTTGACATAATTTTGTCCTCTTCTGTTGACTTTAAAGAATCTTCCCTAATTTTTTCTGACAAGAATCAAAAGTTCTAATAGAAGTAGAACCTGGCCCCTGAGAGGGAATCACTGTTATGAGGAAGGAGGGGGTTTCTCTCATCCCTCCTCCTGTCTATCAACAACCATAGCACCTAAGAAGAGAAACCCTTTCCAACATTTAGAAAGACAGAACAAAAGAGCTTGAAGTATAGTTGAAGGAGGTGCTCTCCACACAAACAAGGAGATAATCACTTGATACTAAAAGCGGCTTCAAAAGTGTGACCGCTAGCAGAAAAGAAGAAAGCCTGCTCCGGACTCAAGAAAACTAGTCTTTGCAATAAAAGTTTGGGGTGCCAAGAGGCCTCTATGAGGAGAGAAAGGACTTGGAGTCCTCCCAGGAGTGGAGAAGTAAGGAGCTTTGGCCATGTTCCCTTCTCATTGGCCACACTCTTATAATAGTCTAAGATTATCCACTCATTCCATGAGCGCCATGGATATTTGTGGGAAAGTGTGACAGAGTTTTCTAAGGGGAACAATTTTGTAAAAACTATTTTTTACTATTCTATTTCCATCAAAAACAAAAATACTAAATAAAACTTTGCTATGAGCTAAAAAAAGAATAAAAAGTTCTAGAGAGCTTTTCACAAATTCTTTGAAAGCATTTGTTCTTTTTTTCTTTCTACCATTATGGTAATACAAAGTAAATGTTTGAAATGTTTATAAAATGATGTGAGAGAGAATGATGTGTATTCTTTTATAGAAATACAGATATTAGCTTGATGTCTCTGTCAGTTGTTTGGAATTAGATTTATGTCACTTTTCTGCTATCACATTCCCTGTCTGATGCTACCTAACAGCAGTACTAGGCAAACACTTCATATATCCACTCCTCTTGGGGAAAGAGGTGTTTCCCGATGAGGTAGCCAAGTGGCACAATGGAGAAAGTATTAGATTTGAGTTAGAATCCCACCTCAGATACTTAGTAGCTATGTGACCCTGAGCAAGGCAGCCTTAGTTTCCTCATCTCAAATCAAGATCAAATGAGATAATGTTTGTAAAGTGTTTATCATAATGCCTGGGACACATAGTAATGACATTTGAATGTTTATTCCCTTTCTTCTCTTATCTGCAAAACAGGGATAATAATAGCACCTACCTTTCACAGTTGTTGGTAAGGCTAAATGAGATAGCATATGTAAAGTCCCTCGCCAATCTTAAATTCCTCTATAATTGCTAGCAAAGGACTCAAAATGAAAAAAATGTTATCCATATCCAGAGAGAAAATCAATGAATTCATAATATAGATTGAAGCGTACTTTTCCCCTTACTTTATTTTTCTTGCTTCTTTTTTCTTTGGCAGTATGGCTAACGTGATTATGTATTGTGCATAAAAGAAGAAAAAGTAATTGTGGTATTCTGGAAAGAATGTTGGATTTAGAATTGGAAGATGAATATTTAGTCATTATGTAACCATGTGACCTTACTAGCTGTGTGACTCTGGGCAAGTCACTTCACCCTGCTTGTCTTAGTTTTCTCATTTGTAAAATGAGCTGGAGAAGGAAATGGCAAACTACTCTAGTAACTTTGCCAAAAAAAAAACAACCCCCAAACCAACCCATAATGGAGTCATGAAGAATCAGACACGACTAAAGGACAGAGCAGGGGGCGGCTAGGTGGTGCAGTGAATAGAGCACTGGCCCTGGAGTCAGGAGAACCTGAGTTCAAATCCGGCTCAGACACTTAACACAAAAACTAGCCGGGTGACCTTGGGCAAGTCAGTTTAACCCAATTGCCCTCCAAAAAACAAAAAACACATAAAGGACTGAACAACAACAATAAACAAATCATGTGGCCTTAGGTAAGTTACTTGAACTTCCTCTAATATTTCAATTTCCTTATTAGTAAAACAAGAACAATAATATTTATACAACTTATCCCTATATGGCTACTGTGAGGATTAAATAAAATATGGTATATGAGTCCATAGATTTAGAGCTGGAAGGAAATTCAGAGGTCATCTATTCTAAACCTATTATTTTCATATGGGGAAACTGAGGCACAGAAAAGCAAGTGATGTCTCTGAGATCACATATGTAGGTGAATGCCATGGCAAGATTTGAACAAGGATCTTCTGACTCTACATTGAATAGTCCTTCTACTGTACAACACTCTGGGCCCCTCTGCCAGCTCCCAATTCCATACTCTTTCCAAATGTTAAATGTCCTCCCACCTCATTACTAGTCCACATCTAGGTCTTGCAAACATATGCCAAACCACCCTTTTATCACTTGCTACTGGCAAAATTAACACCATTCCACAGTGATTCTCCACTTCTGAGCAACAAATGATTTCTATAGTTTGTTGAACTTGGAATAGTGCATTTTCTTAATTAACAATGAGTTAGTGTTATTAGTATAACTACCCCCCCCAAACCAGAGGTTAGCCATTTAAAAATAAAAACACAAGGTCAGGGATGTGTTAGGCGAGCCTAAAAAGGCTTTATTGAATTGTTTCAGCACCATTTAAAAAATGAAATACCACATACCAATAAGATTTTCACAAATAATTTTGAAAAGTTGCCAAAAATTCTTTCATGTGACTTCCACATGAATTTCAAAGGATTACTATTGTTATTTTAAAAAATAAAATATCTTCAGCTATCCTGTGTTCATTTACCACATTCTTGAAAGATATGATCAAATTTCTCTTAGAAGTATAAACAACAATTTACAGATGTACCAACTTCCAAATTTTGAAATAGTTTTCATTTCTAAAATTTCCTGCTCTGCATCTTGAACTTGCCTATGGTTATATATTAGTGTATTTTTATTCTTAACAGAACTAAGGTATAAAGTTGGGGTGGTAAGGTTGACAAGTACTTCTACTGTGAGGGCAGTCTTTTCAGGGTTGCCATTCAACTTTAGTGTCCATCTGATTCACCCAACTCTCACCTGTGGCTACAAAAACTTGTAGTATGCAAAATGGCCACATCCCAGCAAACCATCTAGATAGATAGGCTAAACCAGGTTGAGGGTAACTTACAGGTCTCAAACCTGTCAGTGAGTTAGGGGGTCTCTACTTCAAGCATGTGAAGACTTTCCTGAGAGGAAGAGGCAGATGAGAACAATTTATTCCAACAGTCATGAAGGCAGCTGAAGCAGGTGCTCGGTCAGATGTTGAAGAAGTCAAGGTCATCCACTGCATCCCTGGGCCACCACCAGTTGTCTTAACTTTTATCCTGCCACTGGACTTTGATGACTCTGGAAGAGAGAGTGAGGCTGATAACTTTAATCCAATTCATACACAAGTCAGGATGTCACTTGTGATATCACCAGTCCTTTTTGAAAATGAATGACAAACAGCAACAAAGTATAAAGTATGTTGAAAGTGATTTTCCTAAAAAGTAGTTCTGTTCACATCACCCCTTAAATACTTTCAATGAATCCCTGTGGCTCTCTGTTTTCTCCAGGATCAATACTAAAAAGCTTTTTGACCTTCAGAACCTGGCCCTTTCCTGCCTCACTATTCTTCTTACCCTTTGCTCTCCTCCATACTCTCTATGTTTCCAGCTGTACTGGTCATCTTGAGGATCTTCCCATTTGAAACTCCTTCTCCACCATCTTCTCACACTGTTTCCCAAACATTTCAAATATTTACTTTGTGTTATTTTAATGGTGGAAAGAAAAAATAATATATGCTTTCAAAGAATTTGTGAAGAGCTTTATAGAACTTTTATCCTTGACAGCAAAGATTAGGGCAGATTCCTTAAATTCAATAGAAGAGGGCAAAATTATATCAAACTCACTAAGATTAAGATTAGTATTTTTTTCAATTGATCTTTAAATTGGTAGCAATTTAGCCTCTAAAATGCTACATGTAGAGTTGGTGAACAGCATAAAACTGGACTATTCAAAAGGAAAAATATGTGAAAAATAAGTGAAAATGTCTGTTTGGATGCCATCAAAATGACCTTCACACAACAGATAGTTTTATACCAACTAAAGTGATTTAGAATGGTTTTAAGAATTTACTTGGCAATTAACATGGAGTCTCAGAGTTGGAAATGACCTCAGAGAACACCTAGTTCAAGTCTCTTAGCTTTTTAGAAGAATTCTATGTAAAACATTTGTAATAAATGGTCATAGATTCTCCAGTAACTGAAAACTCCTTCTCTCTTCATTAATTCAGTTTAACTGAACAGACATCTATGAATTGCCTATATGTGTAAAGCATTGATATTCTGGAATACTAGGTAAGGGGCTGGCTACACAGTCAGAAGACCTGGTTTCAAGCCCTGCCTCTGACATGTACTGACTGTGGGAAAATCACTTAATCTGAAATAGTGAATTTTTATCCCAGAAGCTGGGGTTTTTGAACTTATTAAACAGTTCATGGACTGCTATCTCATGTACTTAATCTATTCCACTGATGTGCTACTCTATTCCTCAGTTAGTACAAAGTAGTTTTGATGACTGCTGCTTTATAATACAGAGAAAATCATTTAATCTCAATGAACCAGACAGCTTTCTAGGAATTTTCAGGGAAGTTGTTGATCTATGTTAGTAGCAAGGCAGCATACTATATAGCAGATAATCACATTGGATTTGGAATTAGAAAGAGCTAGGTTCAAATCCCACCTTACACACTCACTAACTCACTGACAGCAAAGTGGCACAGTGGACAGAGTGCCAGGCCTAGAGTCAGGAAGATATGAGTTCAAATTCAGCCATAGATACTTATTAGCTGTGTGACCTGGACGAATCACTTAACCCTGTTTGCCTCAGTTTCCTCATCTGTAAAATGAACTTGATTTCCAAATTTTCTTCCCCTCCCTCTCCTCTCTTCTCTCCCCTCCCCCATGGCAGCATGCAATTCGATATAGGTTCTACACATACCTTGTAATGGGAATGTAAATTTTAAAGATCTTCCCTGCCCCTAGGCTAAAGTGCACCTGGAGCCTGGGGTGGGAGGCTTGTTTTTCAGTAGATACTTCTTGATTGGCCAGTGGGTCCAGAAGGTTGTTACATTATCTGAGCCAGGAGAAGGCCATATAAGCCCTGATGTGTAGCTTTGTTTTGGGGGCTCACTTTGAGAAGTGTTCTGTGATTTGATATGGATTCTGGGAAGCCATTGTCCAGAACCCCCCGGCTTTGAAAAACCCAGATGTTGATTTGGTATGGATGTAATGGTTGGACAATTTGGAAAGCTGTCTACTTGATCTGTTTCTGTCTTGATACTTCTGCCTGTATACTTTGAAGTTCGGGGTGCTGACCTTTTTCCCCTGAACGAGGTAAACGATATATGTTTGACTGATTAAAGTAAGCTTGTTAACCCATTTTGAGTTGCTTTCCTTTAACAAAGTAGATCCAAGAACCTGTATGGGCAGCCACCCTGAGGAAGCTTGGGGTTCTTGCTGCTACAACCTTCACATTACACATTAGTCATGTTGTAAGGAAGAGTTATAACCAATGGAGTGAATGAAGGAACAAAACAAAACAAAACAAAAGAGAGAGAGCAAGTACTTTGCTTCGATCTGCAGTCAGACTCTAGTTCTTTCTCTGGATGTGGATAGCCCTTTCCATCATGAGTCTTTTGTAGTTGTCTTAGAACCTTGAATTACTGAGAGAAGCCCAGTCTATCAAATTTAGTCATCACAGATACATTGTGTCTGTAATCGAGTACAAAGTTCTCCTGGTTCTGCTCTCCTCACTCAGCATCAGTTTACATAAGTCTCTCCAGGTTATTATGGGCTTGATCTTCTAAAGATTTATGGAAAAAAATGGGCAAGAATAAAATTGAAAAGACAATAATCCCACAGACAAGAAGGAATGCATGGATTGGAATCTGCACCAGGAGAGGCAATTCTCAGATCTATGAGACTGTGGATCTGCTGAAGTTCCAGGTTGTAGGTAACATCACAGGAGCCCTATGATTTTGCTGTCTGATTACAGAACCTTGTACTCTGTACATATCTCTTATCAGTCTGTGGTCACACTGGGAGGTTATCCTGTACTTCTGGTACCTTCCTTTTCCTATTATCCTGAGAATTCTGACTTATCTCTTGTGCATTTCTCAGATGGAAGAATTTATTTCTCCCACTTTCTTACTGGATTTCATGATCATTCTCTGTCCCCAACAGCCCGGTTGGATGATCTAGCCATCTTGACATTTAGTTGGTTATCTTCAGTTAAATAAGCTTTATGATCCAGTACAACAAGGTCTGTGATTTCTCTATATTCAATACTTTCATTCCAAATGCCTATTTCAATGCAAGGCACTATAACATCTTAGTCTACATTAGAAAGAAAGAAAGAAGGAAGGAAGGAAGGAAGGAAGGAAGGAAGGAAGGAAGGAAGGAAGGATTCATTAAGTACTTAGTATATTCCAGGTACTCAGCTACGTAATTTACAAATATTATTTCATTTGATCATCAACCCTGGAAGTTCAGTGCTATCATGGTCCCCATTTTAGAGTTGAGGAAAGTAAGGCCAACAAAGGCTAAATTACTTGCCCAGGAATACATAGCCAGTAATTATATGAGTCTGAATTTGAACACAGGCTGTGTTTTACCCACACCCAATGTTTTACTACTAAGCTGTCAGTTTCTGATTTTTTTATGTCCACTATTTAGTTATTCTTTTCTGGCAATTGATTGAAATAAATAATGCAAGTTCAAAGTAGGAATGGATGTACTCCAAAACCCCTTCTTGTAGTCCCCTTAGGCTCATCTCTCATAAAAACAAACAATATGAACAAATTCCAAGTACAAATCACACAAATTGCTGAGATGCCTGTTTGCATTACAGAAAGGTCCCCTCACTTTATGAAGGAATTTGCTGCCTCATTCTTAAAATGCAAGTTCCCTTGCTTCCTTTAAAATATGATTTGATTTACAAAATTCAATTTATACCCACAGGAATAAATCTACTTTGCAAGCTGGTACGCTAAGATGTTATTATCTCTAAAGCTAGCTGCCCTAACAGGTGTTTTTCTCTTTTCTATAGACTTCTCTGAATCTATGATACCATCATTAAGCTGCAGGCCATAGGCATCACCCTTTAAACCAGCTGTGTCAGAGAGTCAGGCACTATTTACTGATCCTCTGATGTGCCATAGGAAAGCAGCAACCCAAAAAGTAACAGATGTTAACTGTTTGAAATCCTGTTAACAGATCCAAGTCTCATCCAGGCTAATGTGCTCCCACTGTAAGGTATTTATTCAGATACAGTATCTCATTTCACCTGCAACCACTTGGTTCAAAAGTGTATCTAGCATTTAACTCCTGGGTTTTTCAGCTCTGGTGATGTTGATGCTGGGCCTACTGCCATAGGTAACACATAAATACCTAGAACTTGACATATCCATTAGGTTCACATTCATTCCACAAGAATTTTCAGTGCCTACTATGTACAAAATGATGCTACATGCAGGGCTGTGTGTGGAAATCTTGTACTTATTGGGCCCTGAAAATAATTGCGGAACAAAAAAATTTACATCTTACTAAGGAAAATGCCCCATTATTGATTACTTCCCTGACTGGGTACTAAGAGATATTCTAGGCTTCCTGCTCCTGAAGAATAGATAATCTAGGGATACAAAATATTAATTCATCAAAAGATACAATTATCCATGGATATGAAGTATAAAAAATATCAGATAGATAATAAAGAATAAAGGACCACCAGTATTGGAGGAGGGACCAGTATTGGAGGAGGGACCAGCATTGAAGGAGGGACCAGTATTGGAGGAGGGACCCACTCCTACGGACTGGAAACATTCCTTTGTATCTTATTACTCTTCTAGACTACCCATGAGGATAGGGATGATATATTATCTGAACTGTATTTCTCTCAGCATACAGTATACAGTCTCAAGTGAGTGTTTGTTCAATGAAAGGTTATGGAAGACTTCATAGATGTTTATAACCTTGAGCTAGATATTGAGAAATGTTAATGTTTGGGTAGAAAAGAAGGAAAGAAATGACAGGATTGATTACCTAGAGAAAAAAAAAAAGCAAAGACTCAATTTACAATCAGTTATACAACAGGTATTTATTAAACACCTACCATGTGCCAAGAACTTACATACACTAGGTATTTTTGTTGTTCAGTTTTATCTGGTTTTCTTGGCAAAGATACTGGACTGGTTTGCCTTTTCCTTCTCCAGATGATGAAACTGAGGCAAACAGGGTTAAGTGACTTGCCCAGAGTCACACAACTAGGAAGTGTCTGAGGTCGCCTTTGAACTCAGGTCTTTCTGACTCCAGGCCAGTTACCCTTTTGTGCTACCTAGCTGCCACACACTAGGAATACAAAGACAAAAATGAAAGTCACTTTCTCAGTAAGCTTGCATTCTAGAGTGATAATAGAAAGGTCAGGGGACAGTGAAAAGATCAGATTGGCTGTAGCTGAGTATTTAGTTGGGAGGATAAAGTTGGACAATAGGTTGGGGCCAGACCATGAAGAAACTTGAATGTTTGACTGAGTTGTTTCGAGTTGGTCCTATAGGTTAGAGGTAGTCCTTGGAGGCCTTTAAACAAGCCAGTGTTACAAAGAATGCAGTGGTATTTTATTTTCAGAAACCACCCTGCTCTCCTTGAATTGTGTTTCTAGAAGAAAACATTGCTATATAACCATGTGTGTTTCAAATACATTAAAAGATGGTTTCTCTTATGAAATTGAAATAAATCCTCATTCATCCAAAGACATTAATATTTTCTAGGTTTCTCGTGTGAAATCAAAGTAAATCCTTATTTGCCCAAAGGCATTAATATTTTCCAGTCGAAGGAACCTTACTTAAAAATATGGGTTTTGTCCCTGTCCTATTTGGAGCCTTACCCTGTATGCAGTTCAGGCAAAATAGAACGAATACAACTTTCTGGCTACCTCACCAGAAGATTTCCCAAGCGTAGTAATACAGTTTGAACCAGGGCCCCAAAATGTGGTTCAAGTAATGCTAGTCCATTAACATTCTTGAGCAATATGCTCTGAAGTATGCTTGCAGACACATGAGAATGAAAACCGAATCTTCGGCAAAGAATGGCGCCAGAGAAGAACTGGGCCCAGTTATCAGCAGGAGGGCCAAAGCCCACCTCTCAGCCTCATAGGGGGTGGATAAGAGCATTGTGCAACTAAGAAAGCTGGCTCCTTCACTCCCTGTCTCCACGTCTGAGAACAGAGTTAAAGCTTGTTTACTCAGCAGGCCCTATAATTTCTCCAGATGTTTTGTGGTCAGAGATCCATCCCTAAACTCTTTCTACCCTCTTTGCCAGGAAATTGTACACAAAGTTTATCCAAGAAGAGAATGGCTTTTCACTAAGGCATTTAAGTGGCATTAAGAAATGTGTTTGGTCAGAGATCAAGGAAGAAAATAACGCTGTGGGCTGTTGGGGACAGAGCACTTTGTACATAATTGTTCTCTGGCTGTGGTCAGTAAATATTTTTGATCTCATGTACCTGTGACCCAAAAAGAAATATTCAGGTAAGAGAAAATACATATGATATAGAAGATGGAAGCCTGAATGGGAGACAGGCTGTCTAGCTTTCATATACCTACTCCCAGCAAAATCTTGAATTTTTAACCAGACCAAAGCATGATCATGAAATCCAGTGAGAAAGTGGGAGAAATAAATTCTTCCATCTGAGAAATGCACAAGAGATCAGTCAGAATTCTGAGGATAATAGGAAAAGGAAGGTACCAGAAGTGTGGGATAACTTCCCAGTGTAACCATAGAGTGATCAGAGACATGTACAGTGTGCAAGTTTCTGTAATCAGACAGCAAAATCATAGGGCTCCTCTGAGAAAGTTTCAGTGTGGTCAGAAATCCCCAAAGTACCAGAAATGTCACAGTCAAAATCTGAAACTTCCACACAAAATTAAGGAAAAAAAAGTACAGGACTATGATTTAGCTGGTGTAGGAAATATCAGTACATAAATTTTACCAATGCAGATCTGAAACTATTTTGCAACTTCTAGAAAGTATCTAGAAAGAAGGAGCTCAAATATCAAGAACTATAAAATCAGGAAAACATAGTAAGTACTGTACATGTGTTTTATTACTCTTATTATAAATCCAGGTAGCTTCAACTGTAAATAAAAGGGGATCTTAGAAAACAATATTCCAAAAGGCAAATTATATAAACTTGCAACCAAGAATAACACCCTATCTAGCTGCATGTAATCTTACAAAGAGGAAAAAAGTGAATCTTTCATGGAATAAAGGAATTCCAAGTTTTTCTGAAGAAAAAAAAACAGAACTGAGTAGGCACTTTGAGATGCAAACAAGAATCCAGGAAACCTAGAAAAATAAGGAAATCTGAGCCATTACAAGAATCTATGAGATGAAACAAGTGTCTCTTCAAAAGTTTAATGTATCAATGGGTACAAATGTATTAAATAAGGAAAATATAGGTTATGAGGATTTGGAGGAGAGAAGAAATGAAAGTAAAAGGAACTCACCAGTGTAGAAAACATGAGAATGGGAGTGGAATTTATTTTTCATAACTGGAATTAATGAGAATATGCAAACATGAAGGAATAGAGGGAGTGAACATCAGATGAACTTCAGGCTTGTCTAAACTGGACAAAGAAGGATTGATGAGAGACAGACACGTATGTGTGTGTGTGTGTGTGTGTGTGTGTGTGTGAATAGAAAAAAAATGGCAGTGATGAGAGGGTATGGTTAAGAAGGAAGATAATACTAGGTTGGGAAGAGTAAAAATTAAAATGAACTTCCTGATTCTGAAAAGGGAAAAGGAGAGACTAGAACCTAAAAGGGTACCATCAATAGCATCTTACATGATTGGCGAATAGCTGAACAAATCTTGACATGTGAGTGTAATGGAATATTATTGTGGCCATAAGAAATTGAGAAAATTTGAGACAATCTTCTACACTATAAATGGTAAGAATTAAGAGAGCAGAAACAAGGAACAATTTACACAAGGTCAGCAACACCATAAATAAAATAGCTCTGAAAGGCTTGTGAATTCTGATCAATGAAGTAACCTGCCATGTCTTCAGAATACCTGTGATGAAGCATGTTATCTACTTCCTGGAATAAAGTACAAAAAAAGACATATATCTTTGAATACGGATAGGATACTGATTCATTTTATTTCTCTGTTTATTTATCACACTTTTTTTTGTTTCTATCCATTTTTAACTTGTAAGAGTATGGCTGGGAGCAAGGTTAGAAATGGTATTGACAAAAGAAGACAGTCATAGTAGCAATTAAAATAAACAGAATGGAACTTAAAGAAGCTGAAAAAGAATCAAAGAAAAAAACAGGATAGTTTTGAAAGTAATGCATAGAATTTGTTATACATTATCTAAAAAGGTAATGGTATAACATTGAAATTCATAGCTCCACATAGAATCTTTTCTCTGTGTTTTTCTTCGTGTTTAGAAATTCTTTTTGTGTGTTTAAGTTTAGAATTTATACACACACACACATACAAACATGCAAATAGTGTGAAGTAAAGAGGTAGTTCCAGAGTCAGAAAGTCCTGGGTTCAAGTCTAGCCACTGACTAGGATTACATACTGCAAAATTGTTTTAGATTTGCATTGGTAAAGTTTATGTACTGAGAGTTCCTATATCAGTTAAATCATAGCCCTGGACCAAGAAATAAAACAAAACAAAAATTTACACACATGTACACACATATGTAAATATATGTACCTCTTAATTCAATAAATATAAAGTAAATGCCTACTATATGCAAGGTATTGTGCAAGAAGAGATACAAATTGATTTGATAAACACTGTTCTTAGGAGATTATCATACAATAAGGAGATACAAAAATATCTATGATACATGGAAGAAAAAGTTTAATTATTAAAGTACAGTGGGAGATAGAGAAACAGATAGAAAGACAGACAGACAGATAAATAGATAAAACACTGATGAAGCAATTACTATGTGCCAGGTACTATACTGTATAAAAGAGGTTCAGGTAATGTTGCAAGAAACATGACTGAAAAATAATTTCCCTTGGAGATTCTTGGGTGGAAGTGACACCTGAGTTGGACCTTGAAGGAAGGAGATATTTCAAGAGATGGAAATAGGCACAATGAGGGAAGAATGTATTTCTCAATGTATTTCCTCAAATGTGTTTACTAAATATGTTCACCATAGATGTATGGTAGAAACATTGAACATATATGGGAGCCAAGATGGCAGATTATAGAGAACTAAACTAAAAAATAAAACCAGGAGATGTTTTTATGGAAAAGAAAAAAACAATTAAAAAGATAAACCATTAGTTAACTTGATTTTAAAAAAAGAAAGAAGTAAACCAAATTACTAGTATAAAAAAATTAAAAGGGTGAATGTAACACCAACAAAGATAAAATTTAAACAATTATTAGGAGTTATTTTGCCCAATTATATGCTAGAAAAACTGACAATCTGTTATAGGAATGTAAATTTTTAAGATCTTCCCTGCCCCTAGGCTAAAGTGCACCTGGAGCCTGTGATAGGAGGCTTAATTTTCAGGAACGCCCACACCTTGATGCTTTGTGATTGGGTAGTGGGTCAAGAGAGTTGTTACTTTCTCTGACCCAGGAGAAGCCTATATAATCCCTGATGTGAGACTGGGTTTTGGGGATCACTTTGAAGAGTGTTGTGTGATTTGACCAGATGAGACTCTGGGCAGCCGTTGAGAGCCCCCCAGCTTTGAAAACCCCAATGTTGATGCTTCCCTTTCTGGTGACTGTGATTAGGTATGGATTTTTGTAATGTTTGGACAGCTTGGAAGCCTGTCTGCTGAAATGTTTCTCTGTGTTGTAACTTCTGCTTATAACCTCTGTATACTCTGA
Source organism: Petaurus breviceps papuanus (assembly GCF_028583685.1). Classification (NCBI taxonomy): domain Eukaryota; kingdom Metazoa; phylum Chordata; class Mammalia; order Diprotodontia; family Petauridae; genus Petaurus; species Petaurus breviceps. The sequence continues at coordinate 8,213,545 of NW_027185779.1, read as the reverse complement.
AGTTCAGGGTGCTGACCTTTTCCCCCTGAACTAAGTAAATGATATGTTTGATTGATTAAAGCAAGATTGTTAACCCATTTTGAGTTGCTTTCTTTTAGAAAAGCAGATCTAAGAACCTGTGTTGGAAGTCACCCTGGGGATGCTGGGGTGCTTGCTGCTACACAATCTAAGTGAAATAGATGAATATTTCCAAAAATATAAACTGCTCAAATTAACAGAAGAGGAAATAGAATACTTAAATAACTCAAATTTCATAAAAAGAAATTGAACAAGCCATCACTGATCTCCCTAAGAAAAAATTCCCAGGACCAGATGGATTGGCAAGTGAATTCTACCAACATTTAAGGAACAAATTTGGAAGTCAAAAGATTTTTAAAATAATTTTTAGGTGTTTTTTTGTTTTACATCTAATTAGGAAATATTTAAATAAATACATTTTAAAATAACATGTATTGAGTCATCTCCCCTACCTACTATATATTCCAAAGCTATTATAATCTGATTTTTAAAAATCCATATGGATGCCTTTCCTTCACTTTTCCCTCTTCTTATCTGAAATTCCCCCAATTTCTTCCTCCCCAGTAATTGGATATGCTATAGTGAGAATTCTTTTCATGTAAGATTGAACCAGATGACTACTGAAGTTACTTCTGATTAAGATTCTGTACTAATCTGTTTCTTTTCACAAATGTACATGTTAGTGACACCATTATAAAAGTATGTGGGGTTATTAGGGACAGGAAACACCGTGGCTCTGAGTGCTTTCTAGTAGCTTGGGCTAAGGGGAGCTAGAAATGGGATGCCTAGCAGAGAAATGTGGATTTAGGACTATGACAATGACAATAACTACCAAAATGTAATTCTGATATTTTTGCCTAGCCTTGAGTTCTAGGCCTAGCTCTATTTATTATTATTATTGTTATTATTGCTTTTTCTGGAGGGGGAAGGCAGGGCAACTGGGATTAAGTGCCTTGCCCAAGGTTACATGGCTAGTAAGTGTTAAGTGTCTGAGGCCAGATTTGAAGTCAGGTGCTCCTAACTCCAGGGCTGGTGCTCTATTCACTGTGCCACCTAGCCGCCCCCTAGCTCTAATTCTTACTAGTTTTGTTACTGTAGGAATAACTAAATCTGTCTGAGGCTCAGTTTACTTGTCTCTGAAAGGAAAATAGATACAGGTCACTAGATGGTGTAGTGGAGAAAGTGCTAGACTTAAATGAGGAAGACCCCAGTTCAAATCCTGCCTTCAATGTTAATACCTGTGTGACTCCTGGCAAACTACTTGACTGCTCTCTATGTCAGTTTCACCCTCAGTAAAATAGGGATAATTGTAACACCTATACCACAAGCTTATTGAAACAGTTAAATGAGATAACCAATGTTAAACAATTTGCAAACCTTAAAGCATGATTTAAATGTTGCTAATTTTGATGATGGTGATGGACAATGATGAATTAATTGTAAGTAAAATTCTATTTAAAACATAAAGTTATGATTCATAAGAATACAAGTCATTACTTAATTGACAAATGATCAAAGGATAGGAACAGGCAGCTTTCAGATGAAGAAATTAAAGTTATCTATAGTCATATGAAAAAAATGCTCTAAATCACTATTGATTAGAGAAATGCAAATGAAAACAACTCTGAGGTACAACATCTCACCAGTCAGATTGACTAACATGACAAAATAGGAAAATGAAAAATGTTAGAGAAGATGTGGGAAAATTGGAATAGTAATACAAAGTTGGTAGAGTTATGAACTGACCCAAACATTCTGGAGAGCAATTTGAAGCTATGCCCAAAGGGCTATAAAACTGTGACCTAGCAATACCATTCTAGGTCTGAAGGACTCACATGTACAAAAATATTTATAGTAGCTCTTTTCATGGTGACCAAGAACTGAAAATTCAGGGGATGTCCCGTAATGGGGGATGACTGAATTAGTTGTGGCATATGAATGTAATGGAATACTACTGCACTATGAGAAATAAGGAGCATGGGGCAGCTCAGTGGTACAGTGAATAAAGTCTTGGAGTCAGGAGGACCTGAGTTCAAATCCAGCCTCAGACACTTAACACTTACCAACTGTATGACCTTGGGTAAGTCACTTAACCCCAATTGCCCTGCCTTTCCTCTGCCAAAAAGCAAAGAAAAAGAAAGAAATAAGGAGCAAATGGACTTCAGAAAAACCTGGAAAGACTTATATGAACTGATGCTAAGAAAAGGGAGCAAAACCAGGAGAACATTGTATAGGGTAATAGTCACATTGTACAATGACTAACTTCAATGGACTTAGCTCTTCTCAGCAATGAAAGGATCTAAGACAACTCCAAAAGACTCAAGATGGAAAATGCTATCCACATCCAGAGAAAGAATTATGGAGTCTGGGGGCAGCAAGGTGGCGCAGTGAATAGAGCACTGGCCTTGGAGTCAGGAAGACCTGAGTTCAAATCCAGCCTTAGACACTTGACACATTTACTAGCTAAGTGACCTCGGGCAATTCACTGAACCCCAACTGTTTTGCCTTCCCTCCTACAAAAACAAAAAAGAAAGAAAGAAAGAAAATTATGGAGTCTGAATGCAGATTTTGTTTCCTTTTTAAAAAAAAAAATATTTATTTATTTTTAGTTTTCAACATTCATTTCCACAAGATTTTGAATTACAAAATTTCTTCCTGTCTCTCCCCTACCTCCCCCAAGATAGTAAGCCTACTAAATACCATTTTCCTCAATCTGTTCTCTCTTATATCCTCTTCCATCCCCCCCCCACTGTAATGCCAAGCAAAGGCAACTTCCAAGGCTCAGAATACCAGCATAGTAACTCTCCACTTTATTCAGTGACAAATTAAGGCAAAACATTCACAGAACAGAGAAAATAAAAATACAGAATTCACCAAGTGTGAGTCAATAATTTTCAAGTACTACTCCACCCCTAGGCAGTACATTCATTAAGTCAATCACAAAGTCTCTCTTCTCAAATGGAGATTGAGATTAGTTTCCAATCATAAACCAAGTATATTCATTTGGTCAATCATAGAGCACAAAAAAATTCAAGTTCCCCACCCTGACTGAATTACAATTATCATCAGTTAACACCAAGCACCTTTTCAAAAGGGTCAGTAGAGAGTACAAAGGCCATCTACTTCTGAGCTACAGCAAGGTTAATATATCATCACAGTATTTAATACCCAAAGAGAGGTCTTTTCTTCATCTTGATCCAAGGCAAGTTCTCAGCAATCTCTGTTCCTGGGGAGACAAAGCTTAACAAAACCACAATATACATTGCTGGTGTCCTCATCAATTCACTCTCTGCCTGCAGAACAGTCTCCGGACCTCTGAAAATATCAGAAAGACCCTCTTCCAGGTTTTCTGTAAACATACAACAAGAAAATCCTTCGTCAGGGCTTCTGAACCAAGAGCAAGGTTCTTCCAGGACTTCTGCAACAACAGCACTGTCCTTCACCAGCAGATGAATCTGGCAAAACAACATCAAAACAGACAGACAAAATACCAGCATCACAGCCATGTCTCCTCAGTCCTTGGCAGCTCTGGGTGGCAGCTCTCAAAAGTCCTGGACAGCAATCCCCTCTCTCTCTCAGCCTCCATGATGCTGCTTCCAAAAGTTCTTCTGCCTCTCTCCCTGCTCAGCCTTCTCTCTGCTTGTGCCTCTCTAAATCCACAGCACCAGCTCCTCCCAGTTCAGCCCTCTCTTTTCACGTCAATAAGTCCATCCCACAAGTGGGATTCACAAGCTCTGGGTTTCAACACTCAACCCGAAAACCAAGCCAATACATGGGGGATCTTTAAATTCCCTTACTATTACACCCCTTCCCCCCCGCAACTTTCTAGTAGGGCAAGATGGATTTCTATATCCCAGTGCCTGTATGTCTTATTTCACAGGTGCATGTAAAAAACAATTTTTTTAACATTTGTTTTTAAAACTTTATTTCAAGATTCTTTCCCTTCTTCCCTCCTCACCCACCCCAACTGGGAAGACAAGCAATTCAATACAGGTTGTAAATGAGTAGTTACACAAAATGTTTCCCTAATAGTTATATTGTGGAAGACTAACTATATTTTCCTCCATCCTATCCCACCCCTTCCCCCACTTATTCTGTTTTCTCCTTTGATCCTATCTCTTTTCAAAAGTGTTTATTTCTAACTACCCTCTCCTCTAATATGCCCTCCTTTCTTTGATCCCCCTCTTATCCCCTTCCCCCTACTTTCCTATAGGGTAAGATACTCAATTGGCTGTGTATGTTATTCCCTCCTTAAGCCAAATTCAATGAGAGTAAAGTTGTTCCATTCCCTTTCACATTCCTGCTCTTCCCCTCCATTGCAAAAGTTTTCTCTTGCCTCTTTTATATGAAATAATTTACCCCATTCTATCCCTCCCTCTCTCCTTTTCCCAATATATTTCTCTCTCACCTCTTAATTTAATTTTTTAGATATCATCCCTTCATATTCAACTCATCCTATGCCCTTTCTCTATGTATACATGTACAAACATATATACACACTGACATATATATATTTATACACACATACACCCCCTATACATGCATATATTTGCATTGTATACACACATACACACACACATATATATATATATGCACATACATACATATATATTCCCTTCAACTGTCCTCATACTGAGAAAAGTCTCATGAGTTACAATTATTGTTTTTCCATGTAGGGATGTAATAGTTCAACTTTAATAAGTTCCTTATGATTACCTTTTTTCTGTTTACCTTCTCATGCTTCTCTTGATTCTTGCATTTAAAAGTCAAATTTTCTGTTCAGCTCTGGTTTTTTCATCAAGAATTTTTTAAAATGCTCTATTTTTTTGAATATCTATATTTTCCCCTGAAGTATTATACTCAGTTTTGCTGGGTAGGTGATTCTTGGTTTTAATCCTAGCTCCTCTGATCTCTGGAATATCATATTCCAAGCCCTTTGATCCCTTAATGTAGAAGCTGCTAGATCTTGTGTTTTCTTGATTGTGTTTCCACAATACTCAAATTGTTTCTTCCTGACTGCTTGCAGTATTTTCTCTTTGACCTGGCAACTCTGGAATTTAGCTATAATATTCCTAGGAGTTTTCTTTTTGGGATCTTTTTCAAGAGGCAAAGGGTGAATTCTTTCAATTTCTATTTTGCCCTCTGGTTCTAGAATATCAGGACAATTTTCCTTGAGAATTTCTTGAAGTATGATTTCTAGACTCTTTTTCTTTTTATCATCAGGTAGTCCAATAATTTTTAAATTATCTCTCCTGGATCTATTTTCCAGGTCAGTAGTTTTTCCAATGAAATATTTCACATTGTCTACTATTTTTTCATTTGTGTGGATGTATTTTTATAGTATCTTAATTTCTCATAAAGTCATCGGCTCCCAGTTGCTCCAATAAAATTTTGAAGGAATTATTCTCTTCAATGAATTTTTGAAATTCCTTTTCCATCTGGGCAATTCTTTTTAAGGCATTCTTCTCCTCATTGCCTTTTGGGGCCTCTTTTGTCATTTGAGTTAGTTTGTTTTTTAAGGTGTTATTTTCTCCAGTATTTTTTGGGTCTTCTTTAACAGGCTGTTGACTCACTTTTCATGATTTTCTTGCATAATTCTCATTTCTTTTCCCAATTTTTCCTGCACTTCTCTTACTTGATTTTCAAAGTCCTTGAGCTCCTCCATGGCCTGCAGTCAATTCATATTTTTCTTAGAGGCTTTTGATGCAGGAGTTTTGACTTTGTTGTATTTGTCTGGTTCCTTGTTTTGATCCTCTTTGTCTCCCTCCCCCCCCCAAAGATTCTATGGTCTGATTGTGCTTCCTCTGTTTGCTCATCTTGTCAGCCAATTGCTTCACTTTTGAGCGCTTTGCCATGGTAGAACTCTGTGTCCCAAATCAATGGAGTTTTTGTAAATTTTGCCAGTCACGAGGAGTGCACCCACTCTACAGCCCCATAAACTCTGTCATACTAGCATTCCTCACCCCAGGACCACCACCCAAGACTACAATCTAGATCCAAGCAGGTCAAAGCAAGAGTGATTATCCTCTGAATGGTCCCTTGTTCCCCCTATGATCTGCAGGCCAGCATCTCTGGAGGCAGCCACATGGGGCACAGCTGCCACCTCCTTTACCCTGGGGGCAAGGGTCAGACCATGCTTTTCTCTCACCCAGTTCCAACAGAGTTCCCTAATGACCTTTTACTTTCTCTTTGGCCTGTATGGAAACCATTACAGCTGCTGGTGATTCACTCTCCTGAAGTCTGCTCAGGCTGGTCTAGGCCACAAGTGTGGGCTGGCATGGCTCATGCAGAACTGTGCTTGGCTCCCAGCCCAGTGCTATAGACCCTTCCTGTATGCCTGGCAGGCTGCCTTCAGTAGGAGATTTGTTTTTCTCTGTCACTTTTCAGGTTCTGTAGTTCTAAAAACTTGTTTAGAGTATTTTTTTTTTTTTTACAGATATTGGAGGTAGTTGGAGTGGGAGCTCAAGCAAGTTCCTGTTTTTACATCTTGGCTCCACACACCCTGAATGCAGATTGAAGCATGCTATTTGTTCTCATTTTTTGTTGTTTTGTTTCTTCTTCTGTTTTGTTTTTGTTTTGATTCTTCTTTCTCGTGATTCCTCCCATTGGTTCTAATTCTTCTTTACAACATAACTAATGTGAAGATGCTTAATATAAATATATATATAGAGAGAGTTTATATCAGATTGCTTGCCATTTTGTGGAAGGGGAAGGGGAAGAAGGGAAGAAAATTTAAAACTCAACATCTTCTAGAAGTGAATGTTGAAAATTAAAAATAAATAAATTTTTTAAAAAGAAAAAAAACAAAGACTTGAGGGTGAGGAGGAAATGATCTCTATCTTTAGGTATTTGAACAACTATTATGTGAGATAGTAGCCCATGTAATAATAGAAGGGATTAAACTTCTTCTCTTTGGCCTCAGAGGACAGAACCAGCAGCATGAACCGATGTTTCAAAGAGATCAGTTTATGGGCAGCTAGGTGGTGCACCAGTAGAGCACCAGCCCTGGAGTCAGAAGGACCTGAGTTCAAATACGGCCTCAAACACTTAACACAAAAACTAGCTGTTTGACTTTGGGCAAGTCACCTAATCCCAATTGCCCTCCAAAAAATAAAAAAGCAAAGAGATCAGTTTAAACCTGAAATTCCAACTGTTCAAAAGTAGAATAGGATGACAAAAGAGGGAATGAGGTGCCCCTCCTTGGAAGGGTTCAAGCAGAAAATAGAAGATCACTTGTCTATGATGTCACAATGGGAATTTCTTTTGTGTACAGCTTGAACTACATAGATGATGAGATCCATTCCAAGTCTCAGAGTCTGCAATTTGGCACAGAATGTGCCTGGAACATAGTAGGTGCTTATTAAATGCTTGTTGATTGATTGATATGATTAGACCATGGAACTCATAAAATTTGGAGAAACATAATTGAATCTCTTTTCTATTTATAGATTCCATGCATCACTACAACTGATGATTTTGATTAAACATGTTTAATATTTTGGATGTAATATTTGCTGTCTTTTCCATGGCTAATAAATCTCCTCACCATTTTTTTGGTCAGGGAAGAACTTGGGATGGTTAAATAATTTCCCACATGTAGTCATTATTTTAAAAATATTAATATTAAATTTATTGACTCAGTTCCAAAGGAGATACTGATGCATTTGTTCAGTAGGCCATCCACCCAACTCCATGCAATATTTTTTCTTTCCCTCATTCGTTGGTTTTTTTTTATCATTTTTGTATTACTAGGATCAAAGCATTTGGGTGATCATGGATTTCATTGTGTAAGCAATGTCTTTTTCTGGTCTAAGGAAAACAATCCGATGTGTCTACAAATAGAAGTATATGGAAGACCATAAAATCTCTACAGAATTCTTCCATTTGGACTTTGGGAAGAACATTCTCTACAACAATGATAAAAATCTCTTGTAAGCACCCTGTTTACAGTAATCTCCCTGTTTACATTTTGCTCAATATTGATAACCAGAGGGTTATTGAATAAAGTTATCTCTGTGGCTACATCTATCAAGAAATATTTTATGATCAATGCCTTAGACTGAGTCTTCCCAAATACTCTATAAAAATTAGGGATTGGGTATTATATGAAATGGGGATAAGCTAGAAACATTTCTAATAATATTGTGGGAGGAACAAGGATGTCCTCTATCACACTAGAAATGTTAGCTGTAGCAATAAAAGAAGAAAAAAAATTGAAGGAATTAGAAGAAACTAAGTTATCCTTCTTTATAGATGATATGATGATATACTTAGAGAATCCTAGAGAATCAAGTAAAAAATTCTTTAAATAATAAGTAACATTAGCAAAGTTGCAGGATATTAAATAAACCCACAGAAATCCTCGGCATTCCTGTATATTTCTAAAGAAGCCCAACAGCAAGAAATAGAAAGAGAAATTCCATTTAAAGTTACTGTAAACATTATAAAATATTTGGGAGTCTATCTGCCAAAACAAACCAAGGAATTATTTGAACACAATTACAAAACACATTTTACACAAATAAAGTCAGAACTAAATAATTGGAAAAACATCAGTTGCTCATAGTTAGGCTGAGCTAATACAATAAAAATGACAATTTTACCTAAATTAATTTACCTATTTAATTCCATACCAATCAAACTACCAAAAACTTGTTTTATAAAGCTAGGAAAAAAACAACAAAATTCATCTGGAAGAACAAAAAGTCCAGAATATCAAGGGAATTAATGAAAAGAAATGTGAAGGAAGGTGGCCTAGCCATACTAGGTTTTAAACTGTATTATAAAGTAGCAGTCATCAAAACTACTTGAGACTGGCTAAGAAATAGAGTCATGGATCAGTGAATAGATTAGATACACAAAACACTAAGTAATCAATCACTATAGTAATCTACTATTTGATAAGCTGAAAGACTCCAGCTTCTGGGATAAGAACTCACTATTTGACAAAAACTGCTGAGCAAACTGGAAAATAGTATGGCAGAAACTAGGCATAGACCAGTACCTTATACTGTATACCAAAATAAAGTTAAAATGAGTTCACATTTTGGATATAAAGGCTGGTACTATAAGCAATCTGGGAGAGCAAGGAATAGTTTACCTGTCAGATTTATGGAGAAGGGAAAAATTTATGACCACACAAGAGACAGAGAGCATTACACAATGCAAAATGGATAATTTTGATTACATTAAATTGAAAAGGATTTGTACAAACAAAGCCAATGCAACCAAGATTAGGAGGGAAGCAGAAAACTGGGAAAGGATTTTTACAATCAGTATCTCTGATAAAGGCCTCCTTTCTAAAATATACAGAGAACTGAGTCAAATTTATAAAAATACAAGTCATTCCCCAAATGGCAAGTGGCCAAAAGATATAAATAAGCAGTGTTCAGAGGAAGAAATTAAAAATATCTATAGTTATATGAAAAAATGCGCTGTCACTATTGATTAAGAAATGCAAGTCAAAACAACTCTTAGGTACCATATCTCACTGCTCAGATTAGCTAATATGACAAAACAGGTAAATTATAAATGCTTCAGATGATTTCCAATGTGGAAAATTGGAATACTGATGCATTGTTGGTAGAGCTGTGCATTGATCCAACAATTCTGGAGAGCAATTCGGAACTATGCCCAAAGGACCATAACAATGTGTTTACCCTTTGACCCAGCAATACAACTTCTAGGACTGTATCCCAAAGAGATCATACAAGTGGGAGGAGGACCCATATGTACAAAAAAATTTTTTCTTATAGCAGCTCTTTTTGTGGTGGCAAAGAATTGGAAATCAAGGGGATACCCATAAATTGGGGAATGGCTAAACACGTTGTCATATATGAATGTAATGGAATACTATTGTGCTATAAGAAATGAGGAACAGACAGACTTTATAATAATCAGGAGAGACTTATATAAACTGATGTTGAATGAAGAGAGCAGGACCAGGAGAACATTGTACACAATTACAGACACATTGAATCTGTGATGACTGCCTTTGATAGACTGAGCTTTTCTCAGCAATGCAAGGTTATAAGACAACTCCAAGAAACTCATGATGGCAAAGGCTATCCACATACAGAGAAAGAATTATGGAGTCTGAATGCAGATTGAAGCAGACTACTTGCTCTCTCTTGTTTTGTTTTGTTTCTTCTTTCTCATCATTCATTCCATTGGTTATAATTCTTCTTTACAACCTGACTAATTTCTAATGTCAAGGTATTTGTAGAATTTATATCGGATTGCATGCCACCTTGGTGGGGGAGGGTAGAGGAGAGGGAGAAAGAGAAAATTTGGAACTCAAAAACTTGTGGAACTGAATGTTGTAAACCAAAAAGAAAGAAATTTAAAAGAAAATTAGGGATTGGGAAGAAGAAGAGAAAAGAGATAGACATTTTATTAAGCAGCTACTATGTGCTAGGCACTGTGCTAAACACTTTACCTCATTTGATCTTTACCATAACCATGTGAGACAGGTGCTATTATTACTCTCATCTAGCAGTTGAAGTGAGGCAGACTGAGGTTGAATGTCTTGGCCAAGATCGTAAAATCAGTGTCTTAGTCTGAGTGTCTGAGGCTAGATCTGATATCAGGTCTTCCTGACTACAGGCCCTGGGCTTTATCCCCTGCAACACCTACCTGAGGTTGTGACAGGAATTGCAGATGAAAGATATGGTGGCAACAAAGTATGATTTATTGCTCAAGAGAAAAGTGATAAAAGAATAATGGTGATCTTACACCTTGCCTGGGCTATCTGCCAACTCTATTTCTCATGCTTTGCTATGATTGCATATAAGGTCAGAGTTTCTCTCCAATGACCAAATTTCAACCTTCCTGAGTTCCATTTTTTATAGATCCCAAGGATGTGACCTCAGACCTTGACTGCAGCCTTTCTGTGTCTTTACCTTATGACTAAGAGAAATGGAAAGAAATGGTGGTAGCAGAGGGGGTGACTTTAAGTTTCTAGGAGAGTGACAGGCTTATAATAGTTTAGTAAAGTTTATATGTTTTATTATTCATTCTACTTGACAATACAGAGTGCTTATTTATTTACTGATTCTATGCTGAGTAAAAACAGTGCTCTCTCCTTCCAGGGGAAACTAACTCCATTTTGCTGGAATCATGGGCTAGTACCTTTTGAAATACCATAGTATAAATGAAGGTTGCAAAGAGGGGTGAGGGGAAGTGTGCTTATATAGCTGATGGGGGCTCAGAGCTAATTTTGACTATGTAGATCTGTAAATTGACATTCCCTTAGAGTAATTTTGCCCTATAGACAGGATAAACTGAGGGAAGAAATTTGCTGATCCATTTGTAACCACAGAAAGCAAAATACTGAATGAACATGCCAGGGTGAACATTTAAGCCCTCAGTAACCAGCTATTACTGACAACTAGTGACAAATACATGTTGAAAGTGGGCTTTTAAATCTTCATTTTGATTTTCTAAATTAAATGCTTCTTAGAACCAACAAAGTATTAATACAGTAGGACTTTTTGTTCTTTATACTTTTCAATCAATTGTGTGGCTGTAAAGAAGTGATCTATAATAGAAAATCACTTTTGAAAGCCTGGCTATTTCCTTCCTATGTCTTCATCAAGGATATCTTCATTTTGTGCATATGCTATTCTTGTAAAGATTTTATAGAAATTAGACACTAAGCATATAGATCTGAAGTTGTTGATGTCCCATCAATCTTTTTTTGGTAATAATACTTTCGATATTTTTTCCATTTTCTTATATCCTTGCTTCTTTGATATTAAGAATTTATCTAGGGGCTGCTAGGTGGCGCAATGAGTAAGAGTGCTGGCCCAGAGTCGGGAGGACCTGGGATGGGTTCCAGCCTCAGACACTTAACACCCACACAAAATAACTGGCTGTGTAACCTTGGGCAAGTTACTTAACCCCAATTGCTTAAAAAAAAAAGAATTTATTTAAATACCTTCAGAATTCTGTTACTTTTAAAATTCATTTCTTCTTTGTGTATTTAGTTATAAACAGCTGCTTTCCACAAATTCATCTTCTTAAGTGTTACTTCCACTTGCTTGTATTTCAAATAAGGTACTTAGAGTCTGAGAATGGTGGTTTTGTTATCATCAATAATGAGACCAGATTATATACATGCGCACACACACACAATTCATCACTTATAGACATATTAATGTATCTCTATTCATTCTTACTTCCAGTTTCACCTATAAGTGTTTTGGGGATGATCTAGTTTAGTTATCATCAACACCAAGTTTTTGGATCTTTGCTTTCCTTTTTATTCCCATGAGTTTTTGTTGTTGTTTTTGAGGTGATACCATATATAATCTTTTGCTATCCACCACAGTAGCATTTTGCTTCTCATGTAAAACTTCCATGACAACACTTAAAAAATTTAGAGTGCTAACCTCTCCCTTCTAAGTCTTCTCTTCTGTAGGTTTCACATTCTCAGTTATTTCAATAAATACTCATAATATGGGGAGAACTTGTGCCATTAAGTTTTAGGAATATTTGTATCTTTCTCATAAATTTTATACCATCTTCACCCAAAATGAAAACTAAACTTGGATTTGTTTGTTAATATTTTTCTTCAGTCCACAAAACTATAGGGGAGATAAATTACAATAAAGTATCAAAATAAATACATCATGGAAAACAAATAAATCATGATGATCTTAAAAGGCTAATCCAATAAACTAATCTGATCAAACAATCAGGTTTGCAAAATCAATTACATTTGTCTTCAAACACAAAGACCAAGAAAAAGTACATAAATGAAACATGTTTTCCATAGGGACTTAACCACAAATTGATTTATGAATCTCTCCCCTAAGAGAAAATATAACTTCATTCCTAAAATATTCCAACTAGAAACCAATGGCAATTCCCTTTCTTTTGCACCAGTTAAGGAACTCATTGCTTGTATGGAAACCTGGCTGACACTGAGCATGTGATTTATAGCATGCACAGTTTCTCCTTAATGCTTACATGGAAAACAACAACAACCTCTATCACCCATAAAACCTTCTGTGCCAGAGAATTCCTTCCAAATAAATCCAGCTCAGATGCTCAACTCAGAGTGGGATTTCAATGAGCTCTGTGGTAACTTTGCCATCAACAGCTTTATTTCTTAGCAAAGGAAAGAGCATCTGTAAGCCATATTTATTTCACATTAATAATTGTGAAGGTGCTGTTGCATTAATTTTACATGTCGCATATCTTTAATCTGAGTAAATAGCTAAACAGCCCTCCAAAATGGTCCAAAGGAGCATTTGTTTTACATCTGGGAGAGATATTGAAGATGGATGGTGGGCGCCAAATGTCTTCCAGCACATCAAGATCAACAGCTCATCAAGGGAATGCTGAGGAGAATCTGTATTTGTTTTTATTCCTTTGTATTCTGATTTAATACATTAGATTCATGGGGCTGGGAGGGGCTATCTACATAATCTAGCCAAATCCTTTTGTTTTACAGAAGAGGCAAATGAACCCCAGAGAAGTTAAGTGAATTGACCAAAGGTAATTAGTGGTGGAGTTATGGCTAGAAATTATGTCTCTGGATTCCTTGTGCCTCTAAAGTGTTCTTTCCACCACATGCTACTGATTCTCAATTTCCCTTTTTGGAACTGTAAGCACAGAAGGTATATTCAAACACATATCGTGTATTTAAACATAGTAAATGGCCTAAACAGTAACAGCAGCAAAAATGTAGACATTGTGAATTTTGTGATACTTTACCAAAAGGGGTTGTGGAATTATCTTAAATGGATATCTTTATACCATTGGCTAAAGAGATAATATTGTAAAATGTTTAGCACGATGCTTGGCATGTAGTAGTGTGGCAGGTGAAAGATTAAATAACTGAGGAAAACAAAGGTTTTATCTGCCAGGAATATTGATTTATTAAGCAATGAGTGCCAATTACCTAACAAACCTGGTCTAGGTCCCTTCCTCTGCTTAGGGGTGAATCCTAAATAAAGAGGAAGACAGACTTATACATTAAAAACAATCAATCAAGTAAGTTCATTAAATCAAAAGGAAACAATACAATATTAGGTAATCAATTTCTAACTGGAGGAAAGATTAGAGACTTTTCTAGTTGGGAGGGGGAGAGTGAACAGATACAATTCCCTGAATTCAGAAAAGGAGGTGTCCCTTTCCCTGAGTATCTGTAAATAATCAAGGGAACATAGAAACAATAACTATTGATAAGCATGGGACCAGTTTTCAGATAAGACATATGGGTTGCTTGAGATGTATAATTGTGAGAAAACTCCTTATATCATTTTGGATCTGACTGTATTTCTGGCTAGCATAATGTAGGCCCCTGGTTAAGAGTCTCTAAGCAGCAGGGAGAGATGGTTCAGTTTCCCAGCTATGCAGGACTAGATTGAAAAAAAAAAAAAACGAGATTTTCTCCCAATTTCCACAATTGAATAAAGTTTTCTCACAAGACAGAAATTGGAGTAGGTCCATAATTGAATAGAAAGGGAACTGAGTTAGCTCCAGAATTGAGTCACAAGACAGAGTCAGTATGGTTCACTTAACTCCCACAGTAAGCACTATATAAATGCTGCTCATTATTATTATTATTATTGCTATTGTTGTTGTTTTCAATTTCTATCTGTCTGTTCCTAAGGCCTTCCATTTACATATAAAGTTTTTTGTACGTGAATATTCTTTCTTTAAAAGCTGCTTAGAACTCAGTATAGCTTTAGAAAAGAGATTGAGTCAGGGAAGATAGATAATCAACAGGAAGGAATTCTTGATGAAGGACTCATTGACAACAAGAGGAAAATAATACAGGACAATCTGGCATTTGTTTCCTGGGGTTATTTTTGTGCTAAAGCAATATTGAATATTTTTTAATCCTTTAAATCTATTGGACTTCCTTCTTGCTCTTACTTAATATCCATCATAAATCAAAATGCTCTCAATGTTACCACAGAATTGATTGCATGATGTAATTAGCATTTAAAATCGTTATCCTGAAGTCCTTGGGGAAATACTGTAGGTGAGATGATCTCAGTTGAGTCTTGAGCAGACTGTAGGTCAGAAGCCCCAAATCACCTTCTATAATTGTACTCAATTGGTAATCTCAGCTCAGCTCAAGAAAGGCTAAGGCCAAATTAGTTAGAATTACCTACTACTTCTAGGGAATACATTTCAGCCTGGGCATAGGTCAGATTCCAGCTGCCTGACCTATGGATGTACAGAAGGCTAACATTTACAGAAATGTAACATAAAGCAGTGCACATCATTCTCAGGAGATATCAATATAGCAATAAATTTATTGGCCAAAAATAGACGTAATTCTGATCTTACATTTATACTTAGCAGAAAATTCCTAAAGGAAACAAACTTTTTGTTCTTATATATGACATGTAAAACAAAGAATAATAAAAACAAATACTAACAACTCTCTATTACATGTAAGTATTTTATATAGAGACATACATATGTATATATGACTTGGCTACATTGGAGCAATTTGAACTATTCAGTTTCAAAGAGAAATGTAATTAGATAGCATTTAAACCTCCTCCATCATAAAAAAAAAACAACAGCAAAAATAACATGCATGCTGGGAAGTTGCTAGCTTCTAAGTTCCAAGAGGGTAGAAACCTTATCTTAATTATCTTGGCAGCTCTCCCAGCACCCAACTACTATAGTGCTTAGCACACAATAGGCAAAATAACTGTATTAGAGTTAATGATCTCCGAGTTTCCTTTTTCTGAGGATCTGTGCTTAATGAATGAAAAAAATATGAGAATTACATTGTCTTCTGAATATGAATTATCCTTTCATGTGAGACATTTATTCATTTGTGTGAATGATTCAATCATCCATTCATTTGTGAAATCACAAGGGATTTACAAAAAAAAGAAGCAGAGAAGATTCTTAAACTTTTGTCATTGTACTAAGTCTACCAGAGGTTGGGTTGGTAGTACCCTTCCTTTTGGTAGTTCTAAATGGGTTATATGAGGTGTTTAGAAAGGATTAGCACTTCTGGTGTGAGGATTGCTAAACTCTTTTCAGGGATGTTTGTCCACCTTTAATGTCCACTTGCCACTGAACTCTCACCTGTGGCTCCAAGAAGCTATATTATCATTGCTATTGTTATTTTTAATTTCCATCCATCTCTTCCTAAGACCCTCCCTTTATATGCAAAGTTTTTTTTGTATGTAGATATTCTTTCTTTAAATGCTGCTTAGAGTTCAGTATAGCTTTAGAAAAGAGATTGAGTCAAGGAAGATGGATAGTCAACAGGAAGGGATTTTCAATGGAGGACTCATTGACAATGAGGTGAAAATAATACAGGACAATCTGAAATTTGTTTCCTGGGGTTATTTTTGTTCTAAAGTAATATTGAATATTTTTTTAATCCTTTAAACCTATTGGATTTCTGTCTGTGAGCAACTACACCTCAGTAAAACTGCCGTGGAGGACAGGCTAAAACAGGTTGAGAGTAACTGATAGGTCTCAAAGCTATCAGTGAGTTGGGGTGTTGTCTACACAAGCGTGTGAAGACTAACTGCATCTTGTGACTCAATTCTGGAACAGGTGGATATGAACAATTTGTTCTAACAGTCATGAAGGTGGCTAAAGCGGGAACCATGTAGTGCTTAGAGTTTGGTTAGACATCAAAGAGACCAAGGTCAACCACTGTATCCTGAGCCATTGTCAGTCATCTTAACTTTTGTCTTGCCACTGGACTTTGATGACCCTGAAAGAGAAAATGAAGCTGACAACTTCATGCAACTTTTTCCTCACTAAAATCCAATTTACTCATGAGTCAAAAGACATCACTCATATCATTTTACTATTTCATTATATTATTATTTCACTATTTTGCTATTTTATTATTTTACTCATCAACTATTTTATGTCACTATTTTACTGTTTTACCTACCTCAAAGTGCTGTGGCAACAGACTAGTTATGAACCAGCAGGTGTGGATACAATGGAAACTGTGGTCACAACCCTTTACACAGATGGCATAGGCCATAGGGTCATCTTCTCAGTGGTCTGAAGTAGCAGTGGGGTTCAGCAGCTCTCTGGGAGACTGAGAAGACTTTTTAAAAAATATTTCATTTTTAATTTATAATATTCAATTCCACAAGCTTTTGAGTTTGAAATTTTCTCCCCCTTACTCTCCTTCCCTTTCCCCAAGATGGCATACAATCTGATATAGGCTCTACTTGCACATTCATATTAAGCATAATTACACAGTCATGTGTAAAGGAGAATTATAACCAATGGAATAAACCACGCGAAAGAAGAAACAAAACAAAAAGAGAGAGCAAATAATATGCTTCAATCTGCATTCAGACTCCATAATTCTTTCTCTGGATGTGGATAGCATTTCCTATCATGAGCCTTTTGGAGTTGTCTTATAACCTCATATTGCTGAGAAGAGCTAAGTCTATCAAAGTTAGTTACTGCCCAATGTGGCTATAACTGTACAATGTTCCCCTGGTTCTGCTCCCTGACTAAGAAGACTTTTTAAGGATTGTACTGCTTACCTCTTGGCATGAGGAAGGGGCTAGAAAAGGTGTTCTAAACATTGACTTCTTCATTTAACCTTGGAATGTTTACCATGGCAGGAAGAGTTCCCACCCTGTGGTCAAAACACAGAAAAAGGTACAAAACTTTTGCAAAAATTATTCCACTCACTACTGGCACTTGGACTGTGCATATGCTTGTGGACAACATGAAATCCAATAAACCTAAAAGATGAACAGCTCTGGAGAGCTCAGCAGGCATCACATCCAAATAACAGCCCTGAGTGAAACAAGGTTGCTGAATGAAGACCAGCTTACTGAAGTAGAAGCTGATAAATATTTTCTGGGGTGGCCACTGTGATGACCAGTGCCGTGAAGCTGACAGAGATTTTGCAATCAAACTTATCTAGTTAGCAAGGTTGTACACTCAGCTTCTGGTAGAGCCTTCCAAGCTCATGTTGGTCTGATTAGTCACAGTTGGATACACTGTACATTAACCCTGATCTCATGATATCATTTTGGCTTTCTTTGAGGATGAAGGATGATAACAAATGAATTTTAATTTAAGAGACAAGAACAAATGGGGTGAATTTTGTGAAGGGGGGAATTTTAGGCGACTTGGTTCCAGTGGTGGCCCAGTAACAAATGCCAAGTCTATCTTCTTGTTTGATAATGTTTCTTGGTTGCTACCCATATGCCACTTCCTACTTAATTACTGGAGACATTCTATAGTCCACTTGCACCCACCATGCATTTTTCCATTATTACCCTTTGGGTCACCTGAAAATCTGGTTCTTTGAAAATCATCATATTATAACAGTTGGACTCATACAATTAGTCCATACTAAATAGTCAATAAACATTTCTTAAGTACCTACTGTTTGCCAGGCATTGCTTTAAGTTCTAGGGAGAAAAAGAAAGACAAAGACATTTCCTTCCCTCAGAGTATTCGCAATTTAATGGGGGAAAGGAAACACAGAAAAAGCAGCCAAAAAGTAAGGGGATAAAGTAGGGTACTCAGCCTGGGGGCATGATGAAGTCCTGCAATCAGGTGGAAAATTTTCTTGGGCAAGTAACTTAAACTGCCTATGCCTTCCTTTTCTCATCTATAAAATGAGGGGGTTGGATTTAGAAACCTCTGAAATTCCTAGGTCCTACTGCTAAGCATCTAGTTCCAGATTCTATTCTTAAGTGTCTGTGGAAGAAATGCTTTGATGAATCTGTGATTTCATGTAGGTGCTTCCTCCAATGATGGCTTATTGCAACCATGCATGCCCAATTATCCTGTGCCCATTTATTCCCATAATCCCACTGAGAAAATGCTTATATTAAAAAAGGGGTGTGTGTGTGTGTGTGTGTGTGTGTGTGTGTGTGTGTGTGTGTATGAGACAGAACATTCTGGAATTGTTACACACACATAATAATTTCACAAAAAGCAATCCATTTTCTTCCTTTTATACAATTCTGGGCTCAGATCCTTTGCCATATGTAGAAACAGTCCTAGATTTGTGAACACAGGGTATCCCAAAAGTGTTGGTGTTGTTTTAAGCTTTAATACCTTTCCAGATTGCAGCAGGCAAATGAATGGGAAGGCCATTGAAATAATGTAAGGTAACCCAAAAGGCACACAGAGGCATGCACACACACAAGCATGCACACATGCATGCATGCACATAAATTTACTCTTCACTAACAGTGAGGTGGTTACCCCACTATACCCAAGTCTTTCAATTTCCTTTTCCTCAAAATTCATCCAATTTATTCCCATCTCTTGACCTGAAAATACCAGGAGGATCTACAAGTTCAGATTCTGATATATTTAGGGGGTCTTCTCCAAGTTATTGTATATAACTTAACCTAGAGAGTAGGTACAACTACCATCCTGAGTGATATTTGTAGTATCAGAGTCCATCAATGGCAGAATTTTGTGATAAAAAAATGGATTCAAAGATCCAATCCAATCAAATTCAATCAACATTCATTAAGCACTTGCTGAGTACCAGGAACACAAAAAAGGAAAACTGGCAGTCCCTACTTACATGGCCTTAAAATCTACTAGGATGACAGGTTGTGGAGCATGACTGTAAAAAGATATATATAATTCATAGTAGAGTACTTTGGGGACAAAGGAGAGATCCAGACAAAGTATTCTAGGAATTTTTTTTTATAAGGAAAAACCATGTCCCACTATGGGCATCTAGGAAGGCTGAAGTCATAGAAAGGGTGGCCCAAATTCAGGGTCCTCCTAGGACCTCTTATTACTCTAGTTCCTGAGCCTCATTTATCTTTCAGTCCCTGGGCACTGAAATGCTCCCGTGGCAAGACCTGGGCCAGACCAAATCCAGTGTCCAAAGATGTCTCTGTCTCCCTATTCTGATCTGGGCTGGGAAAAATAACTCATTCTGGTTAAAAAAAATGTCTTATCAGGACTCATCTGGTGTATTTTGTAGATCTTTGTGAAGTGACTATAATTGGGAGAAACTGGGCTGTGCATCTGGCTAACCTACTATCTTGTCCCTGCCTCCTTACCTATTATAACTTGATCTTTCCTTCCCAGGTTTCTCTCCTTTCTCTCCCTAATCTTTCTCTTTGCTGTCAGGAGTCTTCTGCTGTACTGTCCCATCTTTTAGTTGAGTTCTTCAGAACAGGGAATCTGATGCAGCCACAAGCACAGTACTCACATCTAGGCAGGAAAGATCAGTAGAGCACTCAACCTCATAGTGCCCCTTCCTGCAATTTTAGGATACATCTGGTTGAAAGAAATGATCCCCGATAGATTTTGCCTGGGCTGTGCAACTGCCATGGATAAAGGAAAGATCCATCTGCCTTGCCTAGATGAATACAAAAAAATCCCTAGGGAAAATAGGGGTGCTGAATAATCACAGCTGTTTCTGCATAGTCTTCTTTGGTGGTTGGTGGTACTTGGCTCCTATATTCCTTTAGGGGTGGATCTGGTCTATGGAATGTAGTTTATGCTAGTTTATGTAGGCTTGTGCTAGTGCATAAGTTATGTAGGCTTATGTTAGTGCGTGAGTGATTGCTAAAATTATTCCTTTCAACTTCTCCATTTCCCATTTTCTCTTATGCCTAAAGAAGCCCTAGATACAATTGCACATCCACTTCCAACCCCCTGATCCTGTCAGAGTTGCAATAACTCAAATCAATTTGCTTAAGTGACCAGTACTTTTCTAGGAGGAAAGTGAGTAGCACAATTCTCTCTTATTCTTGCCCCTTGTAGCACCACTCAGCATGTCATTGATGGAAATCTGTCTGGCCTGCTGTTTGCCTCAACCAACCTCAACATAGAGGCAATTAAAATAGGATTTTTCCTGTTCACTCACACCAGGATACAGTCCCTAAGATGATGACTATGTCCCAAGCATGGGAGGTTCTAAAGGAATGTCAATAATAATAATTATAATATAATTAATATAATATAATACAATGTGACACAATGTGATACAATGAAATACAATGTGATATACTGTAATACAATACAGTACAATACAATACAATATAACATAACATAATAGAACATAATAGAACATAATAGAATAGAATAGAATAGAATAGAATAGAATAGAATAGAATAGAATATATAATAATATGATGGCTCAGGGTTCAGAAATCCAGACTCTTGACCCAGGTCAGGAACAACACCATAACAGCACCATTTCACTCTGAAACTCATAGATTGACAACAATTGGTCCCCGCCCAAGCACCACTTAATGGCTATTTTGGGGGCCTCCTGGCTCATAGTGAATGTAAATAATAACTATTTCTCTTTTGGCCAGCAACCCCAGGGTCTTCCCCTCCCAGTCTGATTTATTTTTTTTTATTAAAAGGGACATCCCTTGACTCACTTCTTAAAGAGGTCTATTCACTGAATGGGTATCACCTCACTCTAAGTGAGAACCTGAAAAGACCTTAGGCTAAAAGGACCAGGGTCTCCCATTGCCTCCTGGGCCATCTCCAGTCATCCTGATGAATATATGGTCACTGGATCCAGATGGCTCTGAAGGAGAAAGTGACCTTACAGCCCTCCCTCACTCAAATCAAAGTCAACCACAAGTCATGTCATCATTTTCCTGATGTCATGGTCCTCTTTGAACACAAAGGACAGACACAACAAATACCCCCTCAACTAGATCACAATCTAATGAAACAGACAGCAACCATATATAGAATGTATACAGAATAAATAGGTTGTTGTTGTTTGTCCTTCTGTTCTCGAAGAGGGGCATGACATCAGGGAGGCGATGCCAAGACACTTAAATGAATTGGATTTAAGGGAAGGAGGGCTGAGCAAAGTCACCATCCTCACTTTCTCCTCAGGAGCCATCTCGGTTCAGTGACCAGACACACATCAGGATAACTGGAGATGGCCCAGATTCAGGGGAAGACCTTGGTCTTTAGGTCTTTAGCTAAGGTCTTTAGCAAGTCTTAGTTTGGCTGTGGCAATTAAGGGTCGGTAAGGCTAGGTAAAAAAAGAGACAAAGAAGGGTCTCTTTAACCTAGTCTAAAAAAATCAAATTGGGAGGGAAAGATCCTCAGGGAAATAGGAAATAAACAATTGAGGGAAGGCATTAGAATTAATAGAGGCTGGGGAAGGTTTCTCCTGGAAGGTGGAATTTCAGTCATGTCCTAAAGGAAACTCAGGAAGCCAGTGGGCAGAGATAATGAGAGAGAGCATTCTTTGCATAGGAACAGACAGAAAATGTTGGCAGCAGAGAGATGAAGTTTCTTTTTTTGGAAGAATAGCAAGGAGACTATTGTCACCAGATCAAAAGATATATGGTGAAGAATAACATATAAGAAAACTGAAAAGGTAGGAGCAGGCTAGTTTATGAAGGGATTTAAAAGACAAACAGAATTTTTTTTTATTTGATCCTAGGAGCAATAGGGAGCCACTGGAGTTTGAACAAGGGGGTGTCATGGTCAGAACTACACTTAAAAAAATAATTTTGGTATCTGGATGGAGGATGTACTGGGGTGGGAAGACACTTGAAGCAGGCTGACCCGCCATCAGGATATTACCAGCAGGCCTGAAGAAGAGTGGTGGAGGTGTCAGAGGAGAGAAGGTGGAATATTTGAGAGATGTTGCAGAGATGAAACCTCGAGGCATTGGCAACAGACTGAGTGTGGAGAGTGAGAGATCCCTATTTCCTCCAGGACCAAATACAAAATGCTTGATTTTGGCATTCAAAGCCCTTCGTAACCTACAGCTCTCTACCTTTCCAGGCTTTTCACACCTCATCAACATGTACTTGTCAGTCCAACTGTACAGACCTCCTTGTTGCATGAACAAAACACTCCATCTCTTGGCTCTGGGCTTTTTTCCTGCACATCTCCCATTCCTGGAAAGCTCTCCCTCATCTCTGCTCTGACTTCAAGTCCCAGCTAAAAGCCCATCTTCTAAAGGGAGTCTTTCCCAACCCCTCTTAATTCTAGTGCTTTTATTCTCTTAATTACTTCCTATTTATCCTGTATATAGTTTATCTGTATACATTTGCTTGTTAATTGTCTCCTCTATTAGATTGTGAGTTCCTTGAGGGCAGAGACTACCTTGGGCCTCCTTTTTTGTGCCTGGCACCTAGTAAGCACTTGATAAATGTTTATCAATTGACTAAGGTATAGTGAGGAATATTGGATGACTCCTAGGTTGTGAGCCCTTGATAGTAATAGGGAAGGTAGGAATGGGGAAGTATTTTTTTGGGGGCGGAGAATAATGAATTCTGGCTCCTTCTCCAGATCTAGAAGCTTTTCTCCATGTTCTCCAACATGTTGGGCCTGAAGGAGAAGGCAAATTTCTTGTTCCTCATCACCACTTTTAGAACTTCCCTCTGCTTCCATTGCTCAGTAATCTCTTTACTCTTTTTTTCCGTTTTTTTTTAGAGGGGCAATTGGGGTTAAATGACTTGCCCAAGGTCATACTGCTAGTAAGTGTTAAATGTCTGAGGCCAGATTTGAACTCAGCTCCTCCTGACTCCAGGGCCAGTGCTCTATTGACTGCACCACCTAGAGACACCCCAATATCCTTACTCTGAAAACTATTCTAAGCCTCATATAAACCTGACCTGTTGGCATAGAGACTTCATAAACTATTATATTGTTGACTTCTTACTGATAACATTATAAGTGTATTGGAAATTTAACTTTATAAGGAATAGTATTTTGACACTGACACTTTATTAAAGTATACTGATCCTTAAAAAAAAAAAAGGTTTGCTCAGTCTGGCTCTATGTAAGGCTCTATCAAGATCCTATTAACTAGAAACCAACCCCAAGCATTTGCCTTCCTTTCTCAAGGAGTTCAGTTGCTGAATCTAGGTCTTCCCATCTATCCCAAAACCTCCCTTCAAAATTAGAGACTTTAAGAGACAGAATGTCTAAAAAAGCAACTACATTGAGATCTTTGGGATACCCTGTATATCAATGTTAATGCTAATACCCTGGTCTTCTAATTCTTTAATTTCCTCATATTGTATGATCTGTTCCTGCTTGATTGCAGAGTCTTTTTCTTGTTTTGTTTTGTTTGGGGCCTTTCTTTGTATCCAAGTGCTTGCACAGTGCCTAGCACATAGAAGGCACTTAATAATTGCTACTTTACTCACTGACTGACTTACATGGCCATTACCCTCATTCAAGTTCTCATCTCTCCCCTAAGTTGGTCTCCCTGTTTCTAGGCTTTTCCTTCAGGGTGAGTAGATGCTCAGAGAAGACTAGTACCACTGGTATAAGGGCTACTGAGACTTTTTCAGGGATATTCATCCACCTTTGGTGTCCAATAGGTCACCCAACTCTCACATGGGGCTTCAAGAAGTTGTAGCATGCACAGTGGTCACACCCTGGTAAACCGTTTCAATAGATGGGCTAAACCAGGTTGGAGAAATGGGCTAAATCAGGCTGAAGGTAATTGATGGACTTCAAACCCTTGCATGTGTTAGGGAGGTTTCTAACCCCAAGCATGTGAAAATGTCCCCCAGTGGATGAGAGCAGCCGCGAAGGCAGCTGAAGCAGACATTACAGAGTGCTTAGAGTTTGGTCAGACATTGAAGACACCAAGGTCAACTACCACATCCTGAGCCATTGTTGGTCATCTTAACTTTTGTCTTGGCACTGGACTTTGATGGCTCTGGAAGATAAAACAAGGCTAACAACTCCATGAAACTCAGCCTCAGAATTTTTGCTGGAGTTAAGAAATCAACCTTGTCAACCATTTTTGCCGACCTAAAAGTTCTTTGTTGATGGGCAAGTGGCAAAGCAGCATGTGTAGAGGCACTGGAAACTGTAGTGAGAAGTTGGACAGGATTTGCAAACTAAAAGGAAGATATGGGGGCTGGGATAATTATTTGTTTCCCAGTTGTGGAAGCTGTGATTCTGTGGAGTCATGGAGCAGGAGCAGAGAACTGCCTGCATGCTGACTTTGGTGAGGTGAGAGTGGGAATGGACTTGGGCAGAAGCTGGGAGAGGCTGACTCCTGAGGGAGGATGAGGAGGAACCCAGGAGCTCAGAATTCAACCCCAGGGCAAAATAAGAACCGTGCAGAAAGGCAGGAGCACTAAACATGTTTCTTGCTGTGTGCCCCTGGGACCATTTGGGACCCAGGGGGAGGGTGGAGTAGTGTCTGCTGGGTGGGGGGAAGTGTGGTGGACCCTCAAGGACACCACCCTGTTGATTTTGTTGCCTAGCCACCCCTCAGGACTTGGAAATGGGTTGGAGCAGTGTTAAGACTGGGACTTGGCTCATTAGAGCCTGCACCTGGGAGTGCCAGGAGGAAGCCTGTAAGGGCAGTGTGGGAAGAAGGACATCCCCCCAAGAAGGACTTTATTGGGGCATTTTTGTTTTGGATTGAGGGGCTTATAATGTTATGTACTTTGTGTTTGTTTAAGGCCCTGTGGCCACTCTGGTAATGTTATGTTATATACCTTGCAAATGTTACATGTTTATTTTGCGGAGATTATGTTGTACTTAAGAGATGTTAATGCCAATTCAGATATAAATTGCCTATGTAATGGGCATGAAAGATCTTGGGGCCTCCTGCAATGGTAAGGGAATTTGAAGAGTGTCCCTGACCCTTAATAGGCCTAAGGAATCTGAAGATCTTCCCTGCCCCTTAATGGGCCTCACCTGAAGCCCAACAAGAGAAGCTTAGGGGAGGCTTGTTTTTCAGGAAGACCCACACCTTTTGTTACTTTGTAATTAGGCAGTGAGTCAGGAAGGTTGTGGTGTCCTCTAAACCTGAAGAAGGTTGTATAAACTCTTAAATGAGGTTTTTCTTTGGGACTCCCTTATGGGAGTTGCATGATTTGTCAGGATGAGACTCTGGGCAGCCTTTGAGCCCCCCTGGTTTTGAAAACCCAGATGGTGGTGCTTTTCTCTCTGGTAACTATGTATCTATGTAGTGGTCAGACAGCTAGAAGCCCTGTATCTTGGTCTGTTGAATTGTATTATTTTCTTCATCTGTATTTTTTGTCTGCTTGCATTTTCTGTTTGTTTTTTTCTGAAGTTCAGGATGCTAACTTTTCCCCTGAACTAGGTAAACGATATATATGTTTAAGTAAAGTAAGATTGTTAATGCTTTTTTAGTTGCTTTCCTTTAAAAAATCAAAGAACCCGTTCTAGCAGTCATCCTGAGTATGCTAGGGTGCTTGCTGTTACAGTGACCCAAGCCATAGGTCTTCTCACTGTACTGAAGCAGTGGTAGGACATAGCAGGCCCTGGATGATTGAGCAACCTTTTTAAGGACCATACTGCTCACCACCTGGCATGAGGAAGAGGCTAGAAAAGGCTCCCTAAAGATTGTTTGTTTTACCCAAACAATCCATCCTGGCCTTTTTACCTCAGCAGGCGGGATCCCAACCTGTGGCAAAAACACACAAAATTTGTACAAAAACTTTTGTGAAGATGATTACATTCACCATTGGTATGTAGAATGTGTACACACTTATGGACAACATGAAATCCAATAGACCTCAAAGACAAAGAGCTCTTGCTGTAAGAGAACTCAGCAGGTACTGCATCCAAATAGCAGTCCTTATTGAAACATGGTTGGCAAATGAAAACCAGCTTACTGAAATCAGAGCTAGTTATACATGTTTCTGGAGTGGCCATAGTGATGGAGATCACGAAAGTGGTATAGATTTCACCATCAAATCTAATCTACTGAGCAAGCTTGTATGCCTCCCCCAAAGAGTGAACAATAGGCTCATGACAATGAGATTGTCACTTGCAGGAAAGTGCAACACTACCATTATCAGTGTGTATGATTCCATCATGATGAACCCCGATGAGGTAAAAAAAATTTTATGAAGACCTGGAAACCCTCCTCATCAATATATCAGAGAAGCACAAGCTTGTAATTTTAGTTGATTTAGCACCAGAGTAGACACAGATTATCAGACTTAGTAGACATTCCTTGGGAGAAATGGAATCAAAAACAGAAAGACACTTACTACTGAGGATTTGTGTGTCTCATGACCTCATTACCAACACTGTCTTCTGCCTACCTAAATGCAATAAATCTTTGTGAATGCACCAACACAGCAAACATTAGTAGTTTTATACTGTGTCATTATAAAGAGAAGAGACAGACAGAATGTGAGAGTGAAAAAGGTGATGTATGGTGCTGGGTGCTGGACCAATCATAGACTCTCCAAGCTAAACATTTACAGTCAACAAAAGCAGCATCCTAAAGGCAAGATGACTATCAGGAGATTAATTTCAACAGATTAGAGCACTTCTCTGAACATGAACAGTTTGTTGCTTACTTGGAGGAAAAGCCAAAACACAGTTGGCAGCAGAACAACAGAAAAGGAGCGGGCAACTTTCAGAGATTTGGTATTCAACTCATTTACTCGTCTGGGCCATAATACTTGTAAACATCAAGACTGGTTTGACAAGAATGATGGGGAAATTCAGAAGCTATTAAGTGAAAAATGAGAACTTCATAGGATTTATCAAAGCAGTTCATCCATCTCTAAGAAGGTAGCATTTAATTCCCTTAAAAGTAAAGTGCAAGCAAAACTTCGAGAGATTCAGGATTCTTGGCTTAGTAAGAAAGTAGAAGAAATTGAGTTTTATGCTGAAAATAACAACCCAAAGTACTTTGATGATGATTTTATTTTATTAACAGCTCAAAGGTTATTTATGGGTCTAAGATCTATGGATCATCTCATCTACTCAGCACTCATGGAACCATTATATTTTGTGATAGGAGATGAACCTAGAGAGATGGGCTAAACACTTCCTTAGCATACTCAATAGACCATAATCAACCAATGCTGAAGTCACTGACCATATACCTTAGATTGGAGTCAATCCATCTCTAGCCAAATTTCCAACTGAAGAATTTTTAAATGTCATTAGGCTCCTATCATGTGGTAAAGTGCCTGGTACTGATTCTATTCCAGCTGAGATTTAAAAAGCAGAGGGTCCACTGATCATACTGAAACTGACTGAAATCTTCCAGTTATATGGCAAGAGGAGATTATCCCCCAGGAACTCAAGCATTCCTCTATTGTCCATATCTATAAAGGAAAAGGAAATAGTTTGTTCTGTGACAACCACAGAGGAGTCTCCCTCTTAGTTATTGTAAGTAAGATTTTTGCCAGAGTCCTCCTTAATAGGCTGATACTTCACCTGGGAGATGGTTCTCTACTGGAGAGCAAATGTAACTTCAGAAAAGGCCAAGGCATGGTCAGTATGGTGTTTTGCTGCCCAGCAACTCCAAGAGAAATTCCAGGAGCAGAAATGGTCTGTATATAGCATTCATCAATCTAACCAAGACCTTTGATACTATCAGTGATGAGTGTGTGTGAAAGATCATAGCAAAATTTGGGTGACTAGAGAAATTCATCAGTATTGTAAGTCAATTCCACAATGGCATACTTGCATGGATTCTGAATAATGGACAATGTTCTTTTTTTTAAGTTAATTTATTTATTTTTAGTTTTCAACATTCACTTCCATGAGTTTTAAAATTTCTCCTCCTCCTTCACTGCTCCCTCTCCAAGATGGCATGCAATCTGATATAGACTATATACATATATTCCTATTAAACACATTTTTGCATTAGTCATGTTGCATAGAAGAATTATAGTGAATGGAGAAAACCATGAGAAAGAAAAGCAAAACAAAACCAAGCCAAAAAAAAATAGTCTGCTTCTCTCTGGATTCTGACTCTATAGTTCTTTCTCTGGATATGGATCACATTTTCCATCATGAGTCCTTTGAAATTGTTTTAGGTCCTTGCTTTGATGAGAAGGGCTAAGTCTATCAAAATCAATCATCATGCACTGTGGCTGTTACTGTGTACAATATTCTCCTGGTTCTGCTTACTTCACTCATTATCAGTTCATATAAGTTTTCCATGTTTTTCTGAAGTCTGCCTGTTGATTATTATTAATATATCATTATATATCACAATAATATTCCATTACATTCATATACCACAACTTTTTCAGCCATTTCCCAAATGATGGACATCCCTTCAATTTCCAGTTCTTGGCCACCACAAAAAGAGCTGCTATAAATATTTTTGCACATATGGTTCCTTTTCCCATTTTTATGATCTCTTTGGGATACAGACCTAGAAGTGGTATTTCTGGATCAAAGGGTATTCACAGTTTTATAGCCCTTTGGGCATAGTTCCAAATTGCTCTCCAGAATGGTTGGATCAGCTCACAACAATACCAACAATTAATTAGTATTCCTTTTTTTCCCACATCTTCTCCAACATTTATCATTTTCCTGTTTTGTCATGTTAGCCAATCTGATAGGGTGATGTGGTACCTCAGAGTTGTTTTGATTTGCATCTCTCTAATCAGTAGTGATTTAGAGCATTTTTTCATATGACTACAGATAACTTTAATTTCTTCCTATGAAAACTGCCCGTTCATATCCTTTGACCATGTATCAATTGGGAAATTGCTTGTATTCTTGTAAATTTGACTCACTTCTCTATATATTTTAGAAATGAGGGCAGTGACTATTTCATTTTTGTCTTTGTTTCTTCAATATATAGCAAAGAGTAACATGAATTTGGCAGGATATCCAAACAGTGGCTTAGTTAAAAACATATCAAGTCCTCCCCCTATTTTAAGTTGAAACCAACATAGTTTTATGTCATATGGAAAGTGTCTAATTCTATACTTTATTAATGGAAAAATGTTATTAAATATGGAAAAAACCCTCTACTTAGGGTGCATTTACCCTGATAACCTACCTCTTCTGTTGTTCCATAGTAGAATGTCTCCCACACAAACTATAATCAGAGTGATTCTGTAATGATTCACATTTATTTTATTAATTGACATGAATTAGGAATTTTAAAGTCTCAGAACAGATTTTGTCATTATAAGCAGTTTTCACCTCACTGATACTTTGATCAAAATTCTCCATTTCATAGGTATTATGTCGAAATTTTATCTTGAGATATTCTGTTCTCCTCAGATCAGAATATCCTATACCTCTATAATTCTATTTAAGTCTAGCTAGAAATATTACTCGTTTCCTCTGGAAAATCAGGGTTGGATGATCATCATTTAACTTTTTTAAAAAACCTTTTTGTTACAGGATTACATTGTATTATTTTCTAATTATTGAGATGATGCAGAGATTCAATAGACATTTGAAGCCTAAGCTTGACTAATGTCATTTGATGATTTATTTCACTCTTATAAGGGCTTACCCTTAAAATAGTTAGGATCAGAATTGTAAATTTAATATATATAAAAGCTGTACCTTATAGCAAGCATTGTCATAAATTTGGATAGTTATCATGTGCACTTTAAGGCTATTGATCACATATGGAATTTTTTTTTAAGAAAAAGAAAAGAAAATGATCTGGAGTGTCAGTGGACTAAAAGATCAATATAGGTCAGCAGTATGATATGACCACCAAAAACATTCGTGTGATCGTAGACTTTAATAAAAGAGGTATAGTATCCAGGATGAAGATAGTAAAAATCCTACAATAATTTGTCTTTCGCAGCCCATGTTTTGAGCAGTAAGTTTTGTTCTGGGTGCTACATTTTCAAAGTGACCCTGAAATGCTCAAATGTATACAGAGGAAAGCAGTAAGCATAGTGAATGGGTCTAAAGGTACGCTAGGTACTTAGCCTGGAGAAAAGCAGACCTACAGGGAACATGATTGTAATTTTCAAATTATTAAAATTTTCCATTTGTAAAAGAGATTAGATTTGTTTTTCTTGGTTACAGAGGGCAAAGTTTGGACCAATAGATGAAAGCTAAAGTGAGGCAGATTCCTGCTGAAAAGAATTTCCTAATAATTATATTTGTAATGTTTTTTCTGTTCCCAGTGTTTAGTATAGTGTCTGGCACATAGTAGGCATTTTATAAACTTGTGTTGTGTTGATTAGATCGCATTGTATTGTACTGTATTATATTGTAGAGCATTGCATCATATCATATGGAATTGAATTTGGTTTTACTTGTCGGAAATCGTCATGAGCTGTCTTGGGAGATACTGAATGTCTCATCTTGGTCAGTCTTCAAGAGGAATCTTTACAATCCCTTCTTGAGAATGCTGTAGATGGGAACCATGCTTCTTATATACATTTGATTAGATAATGTGACCCTGAGAAATTTCTCACTTGAGTTATTTATCTTGCCTATCACTCAGAAAACTCCTATGCTTCTAGCCTTCTAAACTTTCATGAGAGATTTCTGCCTGTCTCACACCTCTTCTCCTTTGATGACAAGTAAGAAAATACAAATGTGCATGTGTGTGTGTATGTGTCTGTGTCTGTGTGTTAAATGGTTACTTATAAAAATTAATTTGTATTTACAACTTTGTGGAAAATTCCAGAGGAACAAAGGCACAAAAGATCTGAGAAATGGAAGACAAAAAACTGTCAATAATTGTCAGGTTGTCACAGAAGGACAAAATACCTGTCTTTGATTAAAGGTTTCTTAACATGAGACATAAGATTTATCACCCCTGTTCCAAGTAGTTCATTTCGGACAGAGGTTTTGTGTTAACAATATAGTTGCATTGAATCAGAAAGATTTTAATAATCACACACATGAGAAAGCTATATTAGGCTTCATTCATCTTATTCAGTCTTAACACTAACACTAACTTAACACACAGGTTAACACTAATGAGACCAATGCCTTGATTTCTATCCTCTTTACTTCCCAAAAAGGAAATCTCTATGGTCACAAATTTCATCCCTAATTCCAGTCAACCATCCAACATCTTCTGTTTGTGAAAAAGATACTCAAGGAGGTTCAGTGTAGTTAATCTCCACTTGTGGAGGGGGATACCTCACAGAATATAATCTCCTAGTGGCAAGTCTATAGTACCTTCTATGTACATATATTAAGTGTAATAAAATTATTTATTGCTTCAATTGTGTGAAACTCAGTTTACTCATCTGTAGAAGAGGGAGACTGGCCTAGCACTTTATGATGACTAAGGCTACTCTAATTCCATAACAGTTAATGGCAAAAAAAAGTTATCAATGATACCACAAAACAAAGATTAAAAACCCTAGTGAAATTTGATCCACAGTAGAACCTGATGAGGTTACCAAGAGTTGTTAACCTCTAAAATTTTGTGAATCTCTTTCACTTCATTTTTTTCAATTTAAAGGCATTTATTTCTCTCCTTCCCACCCCTCCTTTTCTCCTTCCACTGAAAAAACACACATGGGAGTGGAGTCAAGATGGCAGAGTAGAAATAGGACTTCCTCGTAGCTTTGGCTTCCACCTCCTCCAATTCATGTAAAAAATGACTTTAGACAAACTTTGGAGTGATAGAACCCACAAAATGATGGAGAGAAGCTAACCTCACACTGAAGACACTCCAGCAGGCTGGCAGGAAGGGGCTAGCACAGCACTCTGGGAGCCAAGTCCATCCCCAAGTGAGCCAGAGGTTTTAGCCTCAGGGCATCCACAACCAGCCAATAGGCTAGAGGGATTTCACATCATCAGCAACTGGGGCAGTTTCCAGAATTATCAGTCCATAGATGCTAAGGACAAAGTGAGAAGTCAAAGCAGTGTAGACTTTGGGATCTGGTAGTTTGGGAGTGTAGTCCAACCTTTACTCCCTGGAGGGAGAAGCTGCTGAGATGCCATGGCTGTGCAGCCACCACCACATGGTAGCTTTAGCTCCTGGCTTGCAGATGTAGGGGGATCAAGTGACCAGTCTGAGAGGTAATCACTCTTGCTTTAACCTACTTGGATCTGGATTGCGTTCTAGGGTGGAGGTCCTGGGATTTGTGACTAGCTTGCCAGAGCATGTTGAGGCTTCAGAAAGGGCACCCAACTAACAGATCCAGCAGCTGAGAAAACCCCAACAATTTGGGACAAAGCTCCCCCCTCAGGTAGCAGAGTCCTACTGTGGCAAAAAGCTCAAAAGTCAAGTAATTGACTGGCAACATGAGCAAACGAGGGAAGCAAAGCAAGGAGAGCAACCCAACTTTACACTCCTATTTTGGAGACAAGATCAAGCATGGAACAAGGAGGAAGACAATGAAGTCAGAACTCCTGCTCCAAAAACTTCCAAGAAAAATATGAGTTGGTTACAGGCCATAGAGGACCTTAAGAAGGATTTTGAAAAACAAATAAGAGAAGTAGAGGAAAATTGGGAAGAGAAATGAGAACAATGCAAGAAAATTATGAAATGAGAGTCAACACCCTGACAGAAGAAAATAACACCTTAAAAAATAGACTAACTCAAAAGGCAAAAGAGGTTCAAAAAGCCAATGAAGAGAAGAATGACTTACAAAGCCAAATATGCCAGATGGAAAAAGAATCTCAAAAGCTCACTGAAGAGAATCATTCCTTCAGAATTAGATTGGAGCAAATGGAAGCTAGTGACTTTATGAGAAATCAAGATACTATTAAACAGATATAAACAAATGAAAAAATAGAAGGCAATGTGAAATATCTCACTGGAAAAGCCACTGACCTGGAAAATAGATCCAGAAGAGATAATTTTAAAATGATTGGACTACCTGGAAGCTATGATCAAAAAAAGAACCTAGAAATCATCCTTCAAGAAATTCTCAAGGAAAATTGCCCTGATGTTTTAGAACCAGAGGGCAAAAGAGACGTTGAAAGAATCCACTGACCACCTCCTGAAAAAGATCCCAAAAAGAAAACTGCTAGGAATATTATAGCCAGGTTCTGGAGTTCCCAGATCAAGGAGAAAACATTACATACAGCCAGGAAGAAAAAATTCGAATACTGT
Organism: Petaurus breviceps papuanus; assembly: GCF_028583685.1. Classification (NCBI taxonomy): domain Eukaryota; kingdom Metazoa; phylum Chordata; class Mammalia; order Diprotodontia; family Petauridae; genus Petaurus; species Petaurus breviceps. The sequence continues at coordinate 8,179,815 of NW_027185779.1, read as the reverse complement.
GGCAACATAATCAGGATAACACAGGATCTGGCAGCTTCTGCACTGAGGGATCGAAGGGCTTGGAATATGATATTCTGGAGGTCAAAGGAGCTGGGATTAAAACCAAGAGTCACCTACCCAGCAAAACTGAGTATCATGTTTCAGGGGAAAATATGTTCATTCAATGGAATAGAGGAGTTTCAAACATTCTTTTTTTTTTTTTAAGCAATTGGGTTTAAGTAACTTGCTCAAGGTTA
>NW_027185779.1:8172805-8179569 GCF_028583685.1 Petaurus breviceps papuanus | reverse complement strand
GGTTTAAGTAACTTGCTCAAGGTTACACAGGCAGTTATATTTTGTGTAGGTGCCAAATATCTGAGGCCAGAACCGATCCCAGGTCTCCCACCAGTTGGGGTTAAGTAACTTGCTCAAGGTTACATGGCCAGTTATATTTTGTGTGGGTGCAAAGTATCTGAGGCCGGAACCGATCCCAGGTCTCCTGACTCTGGGGCTGGTGCTCTTACTCACTGCGCCACCTGGCTGCCCTGTACTTTCAAGCATTCTTGATGAAAATACCAGAGTTAAATAGAAAATTTTACTTTCAGATACAAGAAGCATGAGAAGGTAAAAAGGGAAAAGAAATCACAAGGAACTTATCAAAGTCGAACTATTTACAATCCTACATGGAAAAATGATAATTGGTAACTGGTGAAACTTTTCTCAGTAAGAGAATAGTTGAAGGGAATATATGTGTGTGTATACATACATATATATGTCTATATAGGAGGGTATATAGGCATATGAATACATATGTGAGTGTGTATATATGTGTACAGGCATGCATAGAGATCACCGGACCAATTTAATAGGAAGGGATGTTACTTAAAAGGTGAAATTAAGAGGTGAGAGGGGAATATAATGAGAGGAGATGAGGAGAGGTAGAATGGGGGTAAACTACCTCATATAGAAGAGGCAAGGGAAAACAGTTATAATGGAGGGGAAGAACAGGAAGGCAAAAGGGAATGGGTCAACCTTATTCTCATTGACTTTGGGTTAGGGAGGGAATGACATACACACTAAATAGGGTATCTCCCCCTACAGCAGAGTAGGGGCAAAGGGGATGAGAGGGGAAATGATGGAAAGGAGGACAGGCTGGGGGGGAGGTAAGTGGGAAGCACACACTTTGGAAAGGGATAAGATCAAAGTAGAGAATAGAACAAGTGGGAGGTGGGATAGGATGGAGGGAAATATAGTCAGTCTTTTACAATATATCCACTATGGAAATGTTTTGCCTAGCTACACATGTACAACCTATATTGAATTGCTTATCTTCCCAGTAAGGGTCAGTGACAAGAGAGGAAAGGAATGAATCTGGAATTGAAAGCTTTAAAATCAAATGTTTAAAAAATTATATATATATATATATATACTATTATTAATATTATTTTACATGTAACTGGGAAATAAGATATATAGGCACTGGGGCATAGAGATCCACTATGCCCTACTGGAAAATCGGAGGGGGATGGGGGAAGATATGGGAGAGAACAGATTGGAGGGGGGATATCCAGTGGGATCGCTATTTTGTGGATGGGAGAAAAATGGGGAGAAAATTTGTAGTTCAAAATCTTGTGGAAATGAGTCATATAAACTAGAAGTTAACAAAGCATTTGAAAAAAAGAAAAGAAAAAAAAAAAAAAAAATTCAAAGGTTTCAAACTTTTTAAAAAAATGCATAAGTAAAGAAAAAAAAATCCTGGGTTGTCTATATTTAAAAAGGTAGGTCTCAACCAGCTTCTCAAGTCCATCTCTCCACTCCAGATCCCTTAGGGTACATCTGACTTCAGTTCATTCAGATCCTTTGGCAGTCCTCACCATTTGCAGGATAATTACCCCTGGTGGGATACAGACTGTGGTTGTGACAGGGAGGATTCTGCTGAGTTTACTCAGAACGAGGTCTAGGTCAGCACATATACCCCATGTCCTGGAAACTTCTGGATCCTAAGCCTTTCTGCCTCAGTGGTTCACCACTCTATGATTTGGAGCTCTCATGGGGGCCAATGTGAGACGGTTTGGGGGGCACTTGCCTGCCATCCTTATCTCTTTATTTTGCCTACTAAGGAATAAAGATTCCTTCTTCATGAGGTAGGGATTGACACCTTCTCCCATCCAAGGATTCTTGTAGCCACGATGGTCTGGGAAACATGAACTCTCTACTGTGTGTGGCATTAGGATTCTTGCTGGGTCACCCCCTCCCCTCCTTGTGTGGGCTTTGTCTGTGCCACCAACCTCTCTGGGTCACAGACATGTGACCTACAGAAAGTCATCTATTGGGTAGCCATGTGAAAGACTTCAATTAGGCAGCCAGTAAACAAAAATTTATCAAGTACTTACTATATGCCTGGTATAATGTTAAGAACTGGGGATACAAAGAAAGGCAGAAGATATTCCCTGCCCTGAAGGATCCTATAGTATAATGAGGGACTCAACATGCACCGACTATGTGTATGCACAAGTTGTATACAGTGTAAGTGGGGGGAAGTCTTGAAATCAGGAAAGGCCTTGAAAAACCTGGCATTTGAGCTGAGCCTTGACAGAAGCCTGGGAAGCCTGGAAGCAGAAGTGAGGAGGGAGTGCATTCCAGGCATGACAGCTAGGGAGTACAAAGGCAGAGAAGAGAGAGTTGTCATTTTTGAGGAACAGAAGGTCGATCAGGCTGACTGTATCAGAGCACATGGGAAAGTAAAATGGAAAGAAATGTAAAGGGATGAAGGACTGAATTGTGAAATGCTTTCCTTGTGCTCCAGTCACCATCTCTCACTCCCACCATCTTTTTGCATTTACGTTTTTATAGTGTTTATATTTATGTATCTCCACAGATGCTATCTATTCTCTAGCAGAAGGTAAATTTTTTTTGAGGGGCAATTGGGGTTAAGTGACTTGCCCAAGGTCACACAGCTAATAAGTGTTAAGTGTATGAGGCTAGATTTGAACTCAGGTCCTCCTGACTCCAGGGCTGGTGCTCTATTCACTGCACCATCTAGCCACCCCGAAGGTAAATTTCTTGATGTCAGAAGCTGTTTCACTTTTTACATTTGTATCTCCAGTTTACAGTAGGTGCTTAATAAGTGCTTGTTGAAAGAATGTATGTGTTCATGTAGCATAATTAATATTATGATATATTTTAACAAGATCAGAGTTAGCTTAGCATAGTGTATAGACAATTAGATTCAAAGCCAGGAACACCTGTCTTAGATAAAGCTGTGTGGTTGGACAAATCACTTAACCTCACAGAATTCTAGGCAACCTTCTAAAACTACATATTGCAAAAAAGGAGTTTGCTGCCAAATGTTTAACAACTGTCTCTCAGGAAAAGAAAACCTATACATTTACCACTTTTAGGCACAATACACTATTAGGTTTAATATGCATTATTAATATTTTCTTCATCACTTTATAAACAATAAACCAAGCCCTGATTTGCAGCCAGTTCCCAAATGCAAATGTTCACACTGAAAATTCAACAATCGGCTCATCAGATGGTTGGAGCTGGCATCAACACATCTCTGATTGCAAAGACGGGATATCAGTATGATACTTCAATTCCAGACCTTATCTCTCTATTTTATTATGAGTACACAGGGCACAGTTTTCTTCTTCCACAAATAATTTTCAGATTTGCCACAAAACAAACCTATATGTTAAAAGGAGAAGAAAGTAGCAAGCAAAAGCAAAAAAAAAAAAAAACCAAAAAAAAACACACCCTCAATAAAAGCAAATTACAAGGGCAGACTCAAAAGGCTGCTGACTTGTCCTGTTCAAGTTAGGTTTTCTTGCATTTAAATACTATATTTATTTCATTTGTTCATTTTCCCCCAAAGCATATTTGCAAGTAGCATTTTGATTAAGTCAGCTATGTTTGCCGAACTGATCTCATCCCCCCTCTTACAGAGCACAGGGAGTCCCATTTCTGAGAAGGTTCATTCGAGTTATGGGAATGGACATCTGCTCATCTCAGCCTCATGTAATCTTCCTGGATTGGTGAAAAAATGATGAACCTTACATTCCTCTACTCTCATGACCTCGGGGGAAATAACTGCAGCCACAGATATCGAAGAGAAGGAAAAAAAAAAAGCAAGAATAATCTGTGCTTTTCTACCATCCTTTATTTACACTCTTCATGGTTTCTCTTCCCTTTGGTATTTTTTACTTGTGTATAGTGGTCTGTTGATACAGCCATGATTCAAGGTCCTATTTCTGGAAACTTAACTTTAGGCCCACAATATATCAGCATTTATTGCAAATAATGAAACAAAACAAACTTCTCAAAAATAATTTTTCTTGTTTTTAAAAGAAGGGTATTATAGTTGACAAAGTGCTTTTTCTTTCCTACAATTTCATCTGCTTTACAGTAAAATGAATTTATACATAAGGATTCAGAAAAATCTTTTTTTTTTGTAAGTACAAAAACTCATTACATGAGAAATCTCTCCACCACACAGAGTACTACCAGCTTAGAACTTAACAGATAACTTCTAAGGAGTTGTCTGAGGTATAAAAAGGTGAAGTGAATTGTATAGGGTCACAGGGTTAGAAATTATCAAAGGCAGGATTTGAACGATGATTTTGCTTCTAAGTCGAGTATTTCACTATTTTATCTACCACACTACAAACTCACCACTTCTTCTACATACATAGGCAGATATGTGTGTGAAAGTTGATGTATACATTTATGTGTGAAGTATCTGTATATGCACAGATATATGTAGAAATATGTACTTATGTCCAGAGCTATGGTGTCAAAGGGCAGGGATCTGCTAGTGAGAAAACTGCCTTCATCACTGTAGGTAAGGTACAGTTCTGCACCTTAGAGTCTTAAGAATTTGACTGGGAGCACTGAGTGGTTAAATGACTTGTTAGAGTCATTCAATCAATTAACAGGCATTTACCAAATGGCCACTTTGTGAGAGGGTACTATAATAGGAGCTAATGACACAAAGGCAGAAGTGTAACATTCCCTGGTTTCACAGCAAATAGGTGCCTCAGAGACATGGCTCAAGCCCAGATCTTCCTGACCGTGGAAGCAGAGCTCCATGCCCTATACTATGCTGCCTTTTTACATACACATATATGAAGATAGAGACAGAGAGAAAGAGGGAGAGGAGAAAAGATATATAGAAAGGTAAATAGAGATATAAAAGAAATGATAAATAGTAGAAAGTTTGATATAAATGTCAGAGATTAGATAGATCAATCAGCAGATGATAGTGATAGATGATAGACAAACAGATGGATAGATAGACAGAGACAGACAGACAGAGAGACAGACAGAAAGACAGACAGACAGACAGACAGACAGACAGACAGACAGACAGACAGATAGATAGATAGATAGATATATAGATAGATAGATAGATAGATAGATAGATAGATAGATGGATGGATGGATGGATGGATAGATTATAAGAGATCAAGATAGGAGTAAATAATCAGCACAATCAATGGATAGATAATGGATGGATGAGAGATCAAGATAGTAAATAGACAGCATAATAAGAGAGAGAAAGGAGTAAATAAATAGCAGCACTATACAAAAAATATGTGATAAAGATGAGAGATGTAGGTAGATAAAAGATAGATTTATAGATAGATACTGTTTTTCAGTATTAATATACAGAAAAATGGGATAATAAGTAAAATTTTACCTTTCCTCCCCTAGACTATGAGTTTGAGTGGGTATATTTGAAGAGACAAAGGAGAGCAGGGCTTCTCAGATCAAGGTTCCTCTCACAAAATGTTCACAGACATGCCTGTCTTTGTCCATGTGAGGTCCTGCTGTGGGACACCAGGGTGACTGATGTCAGGAGGGCAGTGATTTGGCAGAGTCCCACGAGGTGGAGGCTTGTATGACACTTACTGGCTTTAGGCAGTGCTGCTAATAGCCCTTCATTTTAATAATGAACAGAAAATGGAGCCAGAAATTTGCATAATAAGCAGGATGCACCATGATGCACTGCCGTGCCATGAGTCAAATGCCCTGTCCCATCTTGAGATAATGTGACAGTAATTCTGGGCATTATGGTGGGTTACTGCATCTGCAAATCATTATTTCCATTGGAAATAACTGGCTGTTCCATGAGCCATTGATGTACCTCATGGGGAATGGCAGGAGAGCTCCTCTAATTAACACGAGCTACCCGCGTGCAAAAGTAAATAATCAGCACGATCCAATCTCCCCACACTTGTGAAGGTGTTTTCTTTTGATCCACTTTGATTTTGCAGCCACACATTTGCAGTTCTCTGGTTCTCCTTTTGTCTTTTGTGGTGTATTCCTTTGGGATTCGATTTGCTAGCTTCTCTGTTCACTAAGAACCTCATCAGTGAATGCCCTGTGAGATGTCAGATTGTTAGAAGTTCTCTCCCTATCAGAACACAGACAGTGAAAAAAAAAACAAGTTGCTATCGTTGGCCATTAGTACCAGGCTCTGGTCAGGGTTAACATAAGGGAACAGGATGCAATGGCCCTCAGCTATATGGCACCACAGTCCAAAGAGAGCTGGACCTGAAATAAGGAAGACCTGAGTTCAAATCCAGCTGCAGATACTTAACTAAGTATGTGACCCTGGGCAAGTCACCTAACCACTGCCTACCTCAGTTCCCTCAACTGTTAAATGTTGACAAAAATAGTGCCTATCTCACAGGTTGTTGTTGAACCAAATGATATATTTATAAGACACTTCTTTAACACAGTGCCTCACACATTTTAGGTGTTTAATGAATGTATGTTCCCTTCCCCAGATTTAATAACCATGTAATCCCAACTATTTTTAATAATTATGGGTGAAAACAAAGCTGCCACTGAGAATAAGGTATAGATAGATAGTGCATTAACTAAGTACTTATTAAGTCCTAATTGCTATGCTAAGCACTAGGAATACAAATAGTAGATACTCTCCTTACTCTCAAAGTGCTTATATTCCAATGATGTCAAATAACATACATATCTAACATACATAAAGTAGAGTTCGGAAATGGAAGGGGTGGAAGTAGATTATGGATTGGAAGTAGAAAAATTTGTAA
>NW_027185779.1:8138218-8172795 GCF_028583685.1 Petaurus breviceps papuanus | reverse complement strand
GGAAGGGGTGGAAGTAGATTATGGATTGGAAGTAGAAAAATTTGTAACATAGTGGTTTTAGTTGTTAGCATCTCCAAGTGACTAGGGGAATATAAGGAGTGAGATACTGAACTGGGGGAGAAAGGGAAGGGGTATGAGGCTTTAAAACCACCTATACTCCAAGACTTTATGTCTCTATCATGCTTCTAAAAGTTTGTTAATATGGCTTTTGACATCATCATTCAACTGAAACTGCTACCTTTGATGCTGGGAGTGAATTGTTAGTTATTAAAGCTAATGTTTTTCAGTCTTTATTCTTCTTGATGTCTTTGTAGTATTTTACACCAGTGGCCACCCTCTCCTCTTGGATACTGTCTTCTCTCTGGGTATTTGTGATGCTGCTTTCTCTTCCCTTTCTTCTCATGATCATCCTTTGTGTCATGCCCACTAACTGGTGTGTGTAGCCCAAGAGTTCTATCCTGGATTCTCTTCAATGTCTACAGTCTCTCACTTGGTGATGCCATCACTTTTCATTGAATTAGTTATCATTTCTATGCCAATGATACCCAGATCTATATATCTAATGCTTATCTCTCTGCAACTTCAGCCCCAGTATACATTTTGAACTGAATATCCCATAGGTAACTCAAAGCCAATATGTCTGAAGTAGAACTAATTATATTTCTACCCCTCAAAAATATCTTTCCTAAATTTCTCTATTCTTTTGAGAAATTATCCTTTTTCCAGTCACTCAGGTACATATATTCCATGTTACTTCTGAATCCTCACTCTCTACTCACCACACATACCCAATTAGTTGCCAAATCTTGTCATTTTTAGCTGCTCAATGTCTCTTGGTAGGGGTATACTGGTAAATGTTTAACATTAGCTCTCTCAAAAAAATGTATGTACAGCACATTTTAAAGTTTATCTGAATTATTAACATCTTCGCTTTCTTAAATCTACAATAGAAAATCATGACTTGAGCCCTGGTTGGTAGCTTTTGTTGATTTTGGAGATGTGAAAGTTCACCTTGAAAATTTAACAATTGACCTTCTCAAGGTGGTACAAGCTCTCTACAGTACATCTCTGTCTGTGTCTTTCAAATATCACATATAACATACATTATGTATATGATATGCATATATATATATACACATGTCTTCTTTTCTCCACTTACATAGCTAACAACCCAATTACCAGTTTTTTTGGAGTATTACAATAACTTCTTTTTAAAAATGTGTTTTCATTTATTTTCTTAAATATTTCTCAATTACACTAAAATTTTTCAATATTTATTTTTAAAATTTTGAGCTTCAACTTCTCTCTCCCTCCAGCCCTTCCCTAACCCCTCAAAAAGACAAACAATATATCAATATGCGTGTGAAGTCATGCAAAATATATTTCCGTATTACCTGTATTGCAAAAGAAAACACTTTCTTCCCACTCAAAAAACTGAAGAAAAATAAAATGAAAAATATGGTTCAGTCTGCACTCAGAGTTCATCAGTTTTCTCTCTGGAGATGGATAACATTTTTCATCACGAGCTTTTTGGAATTGTCTTGGATCATTGTCTTGATCTGAGTAGCAAATTCTTTCATAGTTAATTTTTGCTGTTACTGTGAACAATGTTGTCCTGGTTATGCTCATTTTGCTTCGCATGAGTTCATATAAGACTTCCCAGGTTTTTCTGAAGCCATATTATTTGTCAGTTCTTATAGCACAATAGTATTCCATCACAATCATGTACCTGATATACAGTCATATATAGCCATTCCCCAATTGATGGGTATCCCCTCATTTTCCAATTCTTTGCCGCCACGCAGAAAAGCTGCTATAAATATTTTGGTACAAATAGGTTCTTTTTCCTTATCTTTGATCACTTTGGGATACAGACTAAGTACTCATATTGTTGGATCAAAGGCTTTGTACAGTTTTACAGACCCTTGGGCGTAGTTTCAAATTGTTCTCCAGAATGATTGAACTAGTTCACAACCCCAGAAGTATATTAGTGTCCCTATTTTTCCACATCCCCTGCAGCATCTGCCATTATCCTTTTCTGTCATGTTGTGTGATATGATAAATGCCAAGTAGTACCTCAGAGTCATTTTAATTTACATTTCTCTAATCAGTAAAGATTTAGAGCATTTTTTAATGTGACTATTGATAGCTTTGATTTCTTCTGAAAACTTATTGATCATATTCTGGGGAATGGCTCTTATTTTTATATATTTGGATTAGTTCCTCACATATTTGAGAAAGGCAGCCTTTATCAGAGAGACTTGCTGTAAATTTTCCACCTACTTTCCTGCTTTCCTTCTAACTTTGGCTGCATTAGGATTTGTGCAAAAGCCTTTTGGTTTCATGTAATCAAAATGATCTATTTTATTTCCCATGATCCTCTCTACCTTTTGTTCTGTCATAAACTCTGCCCTTATCCACAGATCTGACAGGTAAATTTTTTCATGCTCCCCTAATTTACTTATGATATCACCCTTTATGTCTAAATCATTTATTCATTTTCACCTCATTTTGGTATTCATTTTTAAATGTTAGGTATATGTTATGAGACATTGGGCAGTAACTTTATTAAAGTTTAAGTTTTTGTTGCATTTTAAGTTCCAAATTGTCTCCCTCCCTCCCCACACCACACTGGAGAAGACCACAATCACACACACACACCCACACACACACACACACACACACACACACACACACACACACACACACACAAAACACCAAACTATCCATATGTCTATTTATCAGTTCTTTCTCTGGAGGTGGATAGGATCTTCTTTCATAGGTCCTTTGTAGGGGATTTGAGTATTTGTACTATTCAGCATAGCTTAGGTCATTCACAGTTGTTCTTTGAACAGTATTACTGTTACTGTATACAATATTCCCTTGGTTCTGCTCATTTCACTCTTCATTGTTTCCTGCAAGTCTTTCCATGTTTTTCTAAAATCAACCAGCTCATCATTTCTTACAGCACAGTTACTACTGTAATTCCATCACAGCAATAATTTCTTAATTGGTCTCCTTGTCTCAAGTCTCTCCCCATCCCAATTCATCCTTCACACATCCAGCGAAGTAGTTATCCTTAGTAACCCATCCAACCTTGTCATACCCTCCTACCTTATCTCCATTCTTTCATGTTCACATACCCTACAGTCCAGCCATGCTGACCTATTTAGTTTTCCTCATACAGGACACTCCATCTTCCATCAGTTTTGTACTGGCTTTCCCCTGTGCCAGGAATATAGTGTCTCCTCATTTCTGCTTCTTGGAATTCCTGGTTTCCTTTTATACTCTATTGAGCACTGCCTTCTGCCATGAGGCCTTCCCTGGTCCCCCCAGCTATTGTCTCCTTCTACCCCCAAATTATCTCCTATCGGTTTTATGCATGTTTTGTATACCCTTATGTATAAGCAGCTTTTCTATGAGCAAGGACTATTTTGCCTTCATCTTTTTGTCCTGGGAACCTAACCTAGCACAGTTCTTAGTACATAGTTATTTCTAAAGAAATGCTTATTGATTAACTGATGGATGAATGAATGGATGAAAACGACTTCTCAGTGTAGTGAAAATAGGACTGCATTTTGAGTTAGAAATCCAGGATTTGAATCAAGGTTCTATTACTTATATGTTATGTGACCATAGGCAAATCACTTACCTCACTTTCTGGACCTCAATTTCTATGATGTGAGATTTATACTCCATTTCTAAAGTCCATTCCAACTCTAAATTCTACAGTCTGATAATCCTGTTGTGAGACTGGTTTAAGGCAAAGTCATTCATCAGTTACAGTGCAGTGAAAATAGGGACAGGGATTCAGAATCAAAGGACCTGGATTCAAGGTCATACATTATTCTTTAGTTCCCATGTGACCCAGGGCAAATTTCTCTGACCTTCAATTTTCTCATTTATAAAATGAGGAGGTTGGACTGGATGATCTTTTGTCCCTTCTCACTCTAAATCCTTTGATTCTATAACAGGTAGTGAAATGAATTTTGAAATATGTTCAACCACATAATTCAAAGAGGAAATTATGACCTGATTTCCAGGCCTGGTCCTGCTGATAACTTGCTATGTAACTTTAGGGCAAAGTACTCAGTTTTTCCAGGCCTCAGTGCTCTTATTTTTAGGATGTGGCAATTGGATTACAATCAGATGTGTCAAATTCACAAGGTGGCCTGCAAAAATCTTGAGTGTGACTCAAACCAGATTAAAATGTATTGGAAATTGTTTAACAAAATAAATAAAAATACAGTACAACAAAGATAAGCTAATGTTAATTTTTGGTTTTCTAAGTCAGTATGTGGTCCCCCAGAGACTGGTTTCTATTTGAATTTGGCAACACTGGACTAGATAATTCTCCAGAAACAGTTTTCATACTGTCATAGTGGGAAATTAGGTGCTAAAAATAGAAGAAATAAGCAAATAGAAATTACAGGATTATAAAATTTGAGAGCTATAAGGGACCAGAGATGGCAAGTGGTCCAACTCCTTCCTTATTTATGAACTATATCCACTATAACATACATAACCACTAGTTATCCAAGAGCTACCTGAAGATCTCCAAAAAGGAGATCTTCCTGTCTCCTTGGGCAGACCATTACACCTTAGCATAACTAATGAGTAGGAAGCTTTTCCTTACATCAGGCTTAAATTTTCTTCTTTACTACTTCCCCCAACTGTTCCTATTTCTCTTCTCAGAGGTCAAACAGTAAAGTTAATCTCCCTTCCATATGACAGTTCTTCAGATACTTGATTTTGATGATCATTTCCCTGATAGGGTAAACATTCCCTTTTCTTCAACCAATCTTTGTGGCAGAAATTGAAGGCCCTCCAATATCCTACTTAGCCTATTTTGTATATTCTCCAACTTGTTGGTGACTTTCCTAAAATATGGTGTCTAGAACTAAAGACAAATTTCAAATTGTAGATTGTCCAATATAGAATGCAGTAGGGTTCTCATCTCCCTACTCCTTCTCTCAAGATTGCATTAGGGAGCAGCTAGATGGCACAGTGAATAGAGCACTGGCCCTGGCGTCAGGAGGACCTGAGTTCAAATCTGACCTCAGACACTTAATACTTATTAGCCTTGTGACCTAGGGCAAGTCACTTCACCCCAATTGCCCTGCCTTCCCACCTCCAAAAAGAAAAAAAAAGATTGCATTAGGCTGGGCAAATTAGGGTAGTGGGGTGGATAGAATGTTGGTGTTGGAATCAGGAAGACTCATCTTCCTGAGTTCAAATCTGATCTCAGATACTACGTGTGTGACCCTGGGTAAGTCACTTAAATTTGTCTCACTTTCCTCGTCTGTAAAATAAGCTGGAGAAGGAAATGTCAAACCACTCCAGTATCTTTGCCAAGAAAGTCCCCAAGTGGGATTAGCAAACGTCAGATATGAAGTAAAAAAAAAATTTAACAAAAATAAAACAAAAAAGATTACGTTAGGTTTTTGTAACTGTTGACTCACATTGAATTTGTAACCTATTAAACGATCAAAACCTTTGACATATAAATTGCCATCCAACTAGGCCTTCCCTATTTTGTATTTGGAAAGGTTTCTTGAACCCAAGTTTAATACTTTATTATATTCATTTCAGTTCTCTAATCTACTAAGATTTTTTTTTCTAATCTGATTGTTATTCAGTGTATCAGCTATCCTTCCAAGATTTGTATTACCTGAAAATTTAATAACAATACCATTTAGGCCTTTATCCAAACGAATGATAATTATGTTAAAATAAAAATGTTAAATTGCTCAGAGCCTCACACAGATCCCTTGGGCACTCCATTGGAGACCTCCTTCCAAGTTGATATTCAGCCATTGAGGACTATTCTTAGAGTCCAGCCATTCAACTAATTCTGAAACTGTTTAATTGAACTATCATCTAGCCCACATCTTTCCATTTTTTTTTCACAATAATAATATGAAGTTTTTTTATCAAACACTCTGTTAAAATCTAGGTCAGCTATATCTACAGCATTCTCTTTAACTTTTAGTTTAGTAACTGTTAAAAAAGGAAATAAATTTAGTCTGGTGCAATCTGTACTTAATGAAAACATACTGCCTCTATCATCCCTACATTTTTTCAAGATGTTTGCTAAACATGTCTTTAATAAGTTGCTCTAACATTTTATCAGCAACCAGAACAAAATTCACTGATAGATGGAAAGCTATGTGACACTGGATAAATGCAGGGTTTTTGGGTATTCTAAAACTTTCTGATTTTTATATAGTATTCAAAAAAATCTCAGTGGCACTTTGTCCATTATTCTTTTAAAACTGAGACATTTTCTAGAGAGATTTTGATATCTAGGTTATTTTTGACACAGGCTAATAGGTTTGTATCATTGCCACAAACATACCACTGCTCATATCAATGATTTTCTTTGGTTGCCATTAATCCAATATTTCTTCATGGAAAGTACTGGGATGCTGATACTTTCATCAGTATTTCTTCAGTATTGAAATCACTATGACATCATCCTCTATAGAGTGAGAGGGATGCAGTAGATTGCCTCCAAGCTTGCTTCCAGCTTTGATCTGTACTTGTGAAATGCTGCCTCTGTGATTGCCACATGGGATTTGCAGATCCCATGATCCACATGGGGTATTAGCTCAAAAAGTATTTGAACTTAGCTACATCACCCAGCAAATCCCATGCCAGGGTTGGTCTTGGTCGAATCATTAGAAGAGCATTAAAGGAGAGAGAAGTAGACAGTCCCTTCCTCTTCTCATTTGACCCTGACAACAAGGTCTCAATCCAAGGGTTCAGTTATGGCCAGTCACAAATAATTTATCTTTTATTAACAAGTCCTAAATTCCACAGTAGTTCTTAACAGCACGGGATTCTCAAAGGGCAGGAGAGTGAATAAACTTAAACTTCAGGAAACAGTAAGCTCTTACTTTAGGAAATCAATAGCCTTTTACCATGGAGAGCTGCAGAAAACCTCTTTGGCTCCTCTGACTAGAAGTCAAGGCTCTGATCCCCATTCTAACCATCACTCATTTTCAGGGTACTTTGATTCTCTGTCTCTCATGTGGAGGCAACAAGGTGCTGGCCCCTGTCTGAACTTGGGTCCTGTGGAGAAAAAGATTCCCCAACAGAGAAAATAAATACTTCCAAAGTTCTTTGTATATCTCCCAGGCTCACAGTAGGCACAGCTCACTTGCTCCCTCTGGGTAGCACTCTAACTCGCCCTTCTAATTAACCTCTCCTACAGGGTTGCCAGATGAGCTGCTGACAACCAGCCCAAAGCAACTAAAACCTACCAAGATAGCAGACATGGGTTGTTAAATTTCTTCCATTAATTCCAGGAGCCAGTGAGAGTCTTTATAGTTGTACTCAAATCCACAAAGCAATAGGGTTGATACTGCTGAGAGAAATAAGGAAGACTGTGGATGAGGTGATACCTAAGGTCTCTGTCAGTTCTAATGCATGAGATCCTATGTTTCAGGTTAGATTTCTTTTAATAGTCGTTTCCTATAACTCGCGGTGAGAATGGTGATAAAGTTGGACTACCCTAAGATTCAAAAGAAACATTTTCTTGGTGGGAGGAGGATAAGGAAATGTTTCTGTAAACCTAGACATCCTTTTGACAGGGATCATTATGGCACAGTATTGTTTCATCAGGGCTTGGTGAAATATGTGATTGCAAGAGAGCACCCAGCTGTCCTCATGTGTACTGTGTTCAATTTGGGGCTTTGAGTTTCTGGAAAGATGTAGGTCAAGGTGAACTTCTTTCAGAGGAGGGCAATCGGAATGATGAGGGGATTCTCAATCATGCTAAGTGAGGAACAATTTACTATATTGGGGGTATTTTTGGCCTAAAGGAAAAAAAATGGCTTAGAGGTGATAGGATTCTTAACATATCAAGTACAGAACAATTTAATGAATTTGAGGTGCTCAGCCAACAGAAAAGAGGGCTGAAAGGAGATATGACAGCCGTATTCAAATACTGCAAGGGCTATTATTTACCAGATGGATAAGATTGGCTCCAGAAAGCAGAACCAGGAGCAGGAGGTAGGAGTTATTAAGAAGCAGATTAAGGAATTAGGAAACTCTTAACAATATGAACATGGAGTTGGCTGCCACAGGGGTTCAGGAAAGTGGGAAGTAAAAGGAAGATAGTTGGAGGAAAACATTTAACATGAATACTGATTCAAGGCAGGAAGATGTCAATATTTTACTGTTTGAAGTATCACAGTGGGGTGGAAAGGCTGTGTGTGAGGAGGGTGGAGAAAGGGATATGGGATGACAGATTTTGATCTTATCCTATCTTAAAAACTTAAATATTTTTAACTAAAAATTCACTAGAGGCAGTTGTCTCTAAATCCAATTATTGCTATCCAATTTGGATGGTGAAAGTGATAGTTAGAAAGAACCAAAGAAGCATTGCTAGGGATTATGAAGACCTAGAAAAGGAACTGATGGCCTTAAGGGCACATGTGATGATGGAAAACATCATTGCTACTCATCAAAATCAAAGGTTTCAGAAGAGAAGGAAAGATGTGGGAAATAGACAGCTGGTTAAGAAAATGTTAATATTTAGAGCCATGAAATGCAGTTTAATGTGTAGGATTGATGAGTTCTTAGTCAGGTATGGAGTGTTCCAAATACAGGGTGGTAAAAGTATGTTTGACTGGAGTCTTGCAAATCTGGTCAAGAGAAAAATTAACTGGAAAGGAATGAGGGAGGAAAAACCACCTTTATGGATCTAGATACCATAGAAACTATTTGTAATATATGGGGGGAAATTTTAAATGTCCAGTAATTCATTGGAGATGAAATAAATGGAGCATGTATTAGGGGCTTACTATGTGCCAGGCTTTATACTAACTCAGGATGAGCACATAAGCAAAAGAAAGACTCCTTCAAGGAGTTTACATTCTAGTAAGGGAAGACAACACATAAAAGGGAGAAGAAAAAGAGGGGGAGCAGGGAAGGCAGTGATATAGAGGGGAGTGGGCTTTCATGGGCTTTTCTGGGTTTCAAGAGAACATGACGACTGGCATAGGTACTTCCTCAGATGGAGACAAGTTCTCCAATTGGAGATGTGCCAATGACAAAATATATGGCTTTCAATGTCTATAAAACTAATAATACTAATATCAATATTTACACTTATAGTGTTTTGAAAACCTGAAAGCCCTAAATACATGTGTATATAATATATATGTATTTATTTGTTCTTTAAGTTTTGCAAAACACATTAAATACATTATTTCTAGATAATTGAAGCCCAGTGGGGTAAATCTTTTTTAAATTTTTTTTATATTTATTTTATTCTGAACTTAAGAAATAAAACAAGCATTTCCATAATATAGTAGAATATTTAAAAAGATTGCACATGAAACTGCAAATCTATTATATATACAACTTACTTTTCCTTTTAAATATATAATAAAGCTATCATGTAACTTTCTTTCTTCCCCATTTTTCTTCTTTCCACCCCCTCCCACCTTAGAGATGGATACCATTAGACTCAAATGTTCATGTGTGTTTTTGTATGTGTATGAAACCATTCTATATATACTTCTGTTTATCAGTTCTTTCTCTGGATACGGGTAGCATCTTCTTATAGATGGCATTATGCCCATTTTGGATGAGGAAACTGAGGATCAGAGAGGTTACTTAACTTGCCCACTTTCTCATACCTAGAAAGGCAGGATTTGAACCTAGGTTTCTTGTTACTCCAAGTCTGGAAGTTTTCCCACTACCATATTCTACCACAAATGCATCAGATTCATGTTACAAGTAAGGAGAACTAGTGACCTTATCCCTAGAAGGCAAATTCAAACTCATGTGTATTCCTGTGACTTGTTGACCTGAGGAGCCTTGATTACAAATTCAAAGCTTTTACCTTTTGTGCTAAGAGGGTCCAACAGAGTCAGACATAATTGAAATGACTGAACCACAATAACAAAAAGTCCAACAAGTAACTATGGACATATATGACATGGTAGAAGAGAAAGACCATTGGCCTTAGATGCAAATAGCCTGGATGCAAACCCTACCTCTGATACATTTTTTTTGCATGTCTCACTTTGCACAAATCACCTTATTTCTCTGGGTCTCAGTTTCCTCATATGTAAAATATCAATTTAGATGGCTTCTGAGGTTCCTTCCACTCTAGATCTATGTTCCTATGATCTGAATGCTACCTTCATTACTTTATAGCACCCAATTCAATTTGATTATTGACAGAAAAAGATGGTCTTCCTATTTGTCCCATTTTCAGTGCTTGGGTAGACAATATTGCTTTTTTTTTTTTTTTTTGGTAAGCAATCGGGGTTAAGTAACTTGCTCAAGGTTACACGGCCAGTTATTTCTGGGTGGGTGCTAAGTGTCTGAGCCCAGATTTGATCCCTGGGTCATCCCGACACTGCTCACTCGCTGAGCCACCTGGCCGCCCCTAACAATGTTGCTTTTCTAGCACTGTTTTAACCCTTTGTGTATCGACCTGTCCTCCTATGCTTCCTCTCCACCCACCCTAGTTCCCACACTTTTGCCTATTTGATAATGTTTTCTTGATTTGACAAAATGTACTTTAATCAGTATTGTGTTCAATGTCAGGAAAATGAGCAAAAGACATGAAGACCTTCAAGATGGTTACCTGTTACTGCTATAACTTTTATTGATCATTCATATCTGACTCTTTTTGACCTCGTGGACCAAAGCATGCCAGGCCATTCTACCCTCCATCATCTCCAAAAGTCTGTCCAAATTCATGTTCATTGCATCCATGACACTATCTACAACTAGCCTCTGGCAAATTCCATAACGAAATCACTGTCATTTTCAATTGTAACACCTCAAAAGAAAAAATACCAATTTTACTTTTTAGTGCCCCTTTGGTGTGCATAATATTCTTCATCTTCCTCTCTTTAGCTAATAGAACTGCTTAACTTCTGAAAGGTTGTCTCTAGAATTATGCTAGAGAGCACCAAAATGGCCAGTGTCTTCCTGCAGTCATGGTGATACACACATGAGAAAGATTGGTTCCTTTACTTTATGGCTAGAAGGAACCTTCAAAAGGTTTAGCTGAACAATCAATGCTAGATGGCACTAGAATCGCTATACCAGTGGCCAAAGTTGCACACTTGCAAATACTACTTCAAGGGAGACCTTCCATATGACTGCTTCAGATACACTGTATGCATATTAGGTTAGAGAGAAACTCTTTATCACTGACATTTCCCTCAGTGATAATGCTGCCTCAGTCTATCTTCCACTTCTTCTGTGGTCCCAGGCATGCATAAGTAGTAGAATGCCTAGATTCCATTATCTGAAGGAAACACAGGCCATCATGTATGGGCTGAATGTTTACTTAACCTAGCTAAAAACCCCCAAAGCCATAGAAACTCACACACAAAGACTAGAACCCCAAAAGGGCTCCCCAAAGCCACCACGGTCTGCATTAGTACTTACTGCAAACTAGGATGCATCCAGAATGAGTGAAGAAGCTTTATTAAGGGATTCCCTTAGGGCAGTACTTGCAAAAGAGCAGCTTTGACCTCTGGCATAGAACCTCTAGGGTCTTCTGGGATTGATCATTCAGATAACCCTCAAAGACAGCCTCCAGCCACAAAATAAAGAAACCAATCATGTGTTCATGTTAATGAGTATTGGAGATGGTACCATGCTCTAGTTCATACAAAAACTAATATAATTTGCAGTCCATCTCAGTAAAATTGGAGATGGCTGGTCTCTAAATCACCATCAATCTCCTTTTACCGAAGCCTACATTAAACACCCAGACTGTAATTACTTTCTTCATAAGAGATAAATTCCAAGGCAATTATTCCTTTATGATGGAAACATTCCTTATACCTATATACTGCTCCTATGCTTTTCTATGTTTTTTTTTCTCCTGAGTCATTGCCCCATGATCCTGAATGCAACTTAGAAAATGTTTTTAATGATTCAACTGTTCCCAAATCAGTCAGCCCATTGATTTAATACCTATCATGGCCAGGCACTATGCTAAAGTGCTAGGAGAAATCAATCTGGGAGAAAGACCTTTGTAAATGGTCAACATGGCAATGCCCGTCTGCTCTATGGATATGATATGTCACTAGCCTCCTAACCTTAATTGTGGAGTCAGGAACTCTCATGGGTCTTACTGCATCATCCTAGCAGAAACAAACCTTTCAAATAAAAAATGAATGAAGCATGGTGAAGAGAATGTACAGAAAGAGTAACACCCAAAAGATGCTATTTCTTTCAAATTTTATTGATGACTTTTGTTTTTATATTTTTATAAGTCTGGATTATATAGCTCCACACAGCCAGTGAGCCTTCCCTCACAACAAATGAATAAAAAATGTTATGGAAAACCTAATGAAATTTTGACATCATATGCAATGAAAGGAAGAAAGGATGGTCCCTCGTCTCATTTTCAGGACCAACCTACATCATTATAATCACACACTATTCAGTTTCATTTTATTGTTCTTATCATTCAATATATTTATTGTACATACTGTTCCCATGGTTATGAGGCCTTCACTTGGAATTGGTTAACACAAGACATCCCATTTTTTTTTGAACTCTTTGTATTTATCATTTCTTATGGCACTGTAGTGAGATGTCATAATTTGTTTAACCAATCTTCAAATGATGAGCAACCATCTTGTTTGTGTTTTTTCACAAAATAAAAATACTTCTCTGAATATTGTATTTTATATGAGATCTTCTAGAACAATGTTTCTTAAGCATTTTGGTCTCAAAAACATTTTACCCTGTTAAAATATTTTTGTTGTTGTTTAGTTTTTTTTCAGTCATGTCCAACTCTTCTCAACACCTTTTGGGATTTTCTTGGCAAAGATACTAGAATGGTTTGCCATTTCCTTCTCTAGGTGATTTTACAGATGAGGTTACTAAGGCAAACAGGGTTAAGTGGCTTGCCCAGGGTCACATAGCTAGTAAGTATCTGAGGCCAGATTTGAACTCATGAACATAAGTCTTCCTGATTTTAACCCTACTATTCTATCCACTGCACCATCTAGCTGCCCCAAAATAAAATCATTGATTCCTCCCCGCACCAAAAAAAAGTTTTATTTATTTGGGTAATATCTATTTAGGGAATAATATATATATATATGTATATGTATACATATATACTTAAAGGATAATAAATATATAGTAATATTTATTTATTTGAGTAATATAAAAATTTAGTATATTAGACATTAAAATTCTTTTTGTTATGAAAATAGTTTGACCTCACAGACCTTCCAGGATCCTCAGACCACCCTTTGTCATTAGTTAATATTAGTCATCAATAGTTAAGACCATTCTTGAGACCTGCCTTTTGAACAATTCAGGGATTCTAACTTTTTTTTTGTTGAGTTGATTCTAACTCTTTTTGCTGAACATGGATTGAAGTGTTCAGTGGTGAGAAATTGGGCAAGAGTTGCTGGACACCTTATTCGAACAATTCACTTCCCATCATCCTTAGTGGTCTCACAATTCTTTCAACCAAATGATTACTTTGAGTTTCTCACCTAACTCTAGAGGCTTCCTTCTTTACACATGCCACTCCTGGATGGAATTTCCTCAGATGACTCTGGTACGATTACAGACATGATTGTTAAAGCTTGATGACACTCAGATGACACACAAACTCTGTGATCTCCACTGTAATATGTGCTGAAATTTTGCCAGAAATTATATTATCTGGAAATATGTGTGCAACCAGTATCTGGCTTGGAACCCTGATTATTGTAGGGAAGTATTGGTTCTGTTTAGCAGCTTCCTGCAGCTAAACCAGGTTTGAGATGGAAACAGGAGTCTTTGGTGCTGTTTTGAGGAGTCAACCACAACCAAGTTGTTGCTCTAGAAATAAGCTGAAGAGATGGTCTGGATGGGCACATCTATATTGCATGCACTTGGTTCAGTAGAAGGTAATGCCTCCTAAAATAATTAAAAGATACAAAAGTTCTCCTGGGGCTAGGGGAAACTGTATTATGCCTGTCCTTATTATTAGTTACTTATGGGTATAATACACCTGGAGTAATTGGGTCTCATGAATAAATAAATACTGTGCAGATTGAAGATGTAAGGTTTCCTACTACGCTGGGCAGTGGATCCCAAGTGATCAATTCTATATGAAACATATGAAAAAAAGCTATTTAGGAAGCAATAACAGCAGGAATATATATAGCATCTCAAGTTTTGCAAAATGTTTAACAAATATTTTATTTGACCCTCATAACAACCCTGTGGGGTATATGATATTGTTATTCCCATTTTATAGATGAGGAAAATGAGAGAAGCAGATTAAATGACTAGCCTGGGGTCACAATTTGAAAGTGTCTGAGGTAAGATCTGAACTCAGGTCTTCCTGATTCCAGGTCAAGTGCTCTGTCCATTAGGCCACTTAGCTGCTTAAAATATCATCTCATTTGATCCTCACAACAACCCTGGCAGAGGCGCTATTATTATCCCCATTTTACAGATGAGGACACGGAGGCAGAGAGAAGTGAGGTGCTTTCCCAGGGTCACACAGCTAGTAAGTGTTTGGGGGCAGAGTTAGACCCAAGTCTTCCTAACTCCAAGTCCAGTGCTCTTTATAGCATACCTCCATTTGTACGCTGCCAGAGGAAGGTTTGAGTTCTTCAAGGAAGCTCATCAGTGTTGAGGAAAAGATGTACAGCGTGGTTCTGGTATAGTGCAGTGATTTATTTGTGCTCTTCTTTCCTCGCCCAATAAAACGAAAGCTCTTTGGGGGTAAGTAGCTGTTTCATTTTTCCTGTTGTATGCTATCCTCAACACCTTGCACAGCACCTGGCACATAGTAAGAACTTAATAAATGCTTGTTGAATTAAACAGAATAGTATTGCAAATTTAGATTTTTGTCTAAGATTTCTAGATTTCTTTATGTGGAAAGATAGATGCCTTTCAGGGGCGGCTAGGTGGCCCTGGAGTCAGGAGGACCCAAGTTTGGTTCCAGCCTCAGACACTTCACACCCACATAAAAAAAAAAAACTAGCCCTGTAACCTTGGGCAAGTTACTTAACCCCAACTGCCCTAAAAAAAAAAAAAAGATAGATGCCTTTGGAAGGGTGTGCCTGGTAGTAGACCTCAATGTGCTCTTCTCCCTGATAGTCTTTTCAATAACAAAATAAATTGTGGTGCCATTACCCTGCCCTTAATGGTTCAAAAATTGTCTCTCCTTATGCAAAAATGGCTTTTAAAAATAACAATAGGGGCAACTAGGTGGCACAGTGAATAGAGCACCAGCCCTGAAATCAGAAGGACCTGAGTTCAAATCCTGCCTCCGACACTTAACACTTACTAACTGTGTGACCTTGGGCAAGTCACTTAACCCCAAATGCCCTGTCTTCCCCCCTCCAAAAAGACAAAAACAAATAATAACTTACATTTAATGATGGTGTTGTGCTGCCAGCCTTAGAGTTTGGAATTCCTTGGTGACACATGCTTTCTGTCTGATCCTGGTCAATAACTCAATATTTCAGTGGTCCTACGTAACTATCTAAGACTAATTTAAAGAATAGTTGCCCATCTAAATTGTTAGGGTAAATTACCTTACCTTACCCAGAGCTCCTAATACCAATAAAATCACATTGACTAACACAAAATATTAATGGCAGCAAAACTCTGACATTTGTTAGCAATTTAAAATCTGAAAATACCTTGCATGCATTTTTATTTGATCCTCAACATCTCTAAGGTAGGCACAGTAGGATTGTTGCTCACATTTTACAAAACAACAAGTCAGTCAACATTTCTATTGCACTTACAATGTGCTAAGCACCTGATCCAGGCATTGTACTAAGCCCTGGGAATAAAAAAATGTAAGCAGAGAGAAAGGTGGACAAAGTTGTGTAACAAGGACTCCAAGTCAAAAGGGAGAGTTGGTGTCAAAAATCGGAAAAGATTTCCAGTAAGCAAAGAATTTTGGGGAGCAAAAATCTTGGGCCCTTGGGAAGAGCAGCATCATGTCAGGGCCCCAGATGTTGTTTGTAGCAAGTGATTTCATAACAGTTCCCAGATATACTATAAGCCATGCAGCCAATGCAATATGGAATAACAATGGGACTGCTCCATAAAAGGCATCCTTTAAGAGCACATATCTCGTATCGAGGGTTTATGAATAGCTGGACCTTCTCAAGCACTGTTCCTTTTGATCACAACCCAATTCAAGATAATGACCAATCTGGCATCCCCTGAAAGTGATTAAATTGATTAAAATTAATAGGGCAATAAAGATTATTGACATCAGGGTTTTCTATGTAGGTGACACAACACAATCTGTGATCTATGGGATCAGATAATTGAGTATTCAATTTCACTCTTTAAGTTTGGTAGACAAGCATGACACCTTCGGACAAAAAGCTTGCATTCCAAATACATTGATAGAGTTAAGAATCTAGTCAGATTCCAGAAGAGACTGGTAATCAGTACCAAATATAAAGGCATAACTTCAGATTCAGCTTTGAGACTTGTTATTATACAAATTAAGAGATAGACAAGACTTCAGAGACCAACTCTGATCCAACCTATACAATCTTTAGGGAAGCCAGGTGATGCAGTAAATAAAACACCAGGCCTGAAGTTGGAAAGACTTGAGTTCAAATCCAGACAAACACTAGTTGTATGACCTTGGGAAAGTCACTTAATCTCTATCTGCCTCAATTTCCTCATCTGTAAAATGGGAATAAAAATATCACCTCCCACAGTTGTTTTGTTGGGGCTTTTTTGTTTTTGGGAGGGGGGAAGGTAGGGCATTTGGGGTTAAGTGACTTGCCCAAGGTCACATGGCTAGTTAAGTGTTAAGTGTCTGAGGTAGGATTTAAACTCAGGTCCTCCTGATTCCAGGGCCAGTGCTCTATTCACTGCACCACCTAGCTGCCCCCCACAATTGTTTTGAGGATTAAGTCAGATAACAATGTAAAGTACCAGGCACAGTTCCTGGCACATACTAGGAGCTATATAAATGATAACTATTATTATTATAATTATACATGAATAAGATTATATTCTACAAAATACAGATAAGAACTGGTCATCCAACCTCAGCTTGAAGTTCCTACCTATTGAAGGAACTGATTTAATTTTTGATTACTCTAATTAGAAAGATATTTTCCATGGGTGGCTAGGTGGTGCAGTGAGTAAGGCAACGGCTGGAGTCAGGAGGACCCGAGTTTGGTTCCGGCCGCAGACACTTAACACCCACACAAACAAAAGTAGCTGTATAACCTTGGGCAAGTTACTTAACCCCAATTGCCCTCCAAAAGGCATATATATGTATATATTCCTAAGCAAACTAGGGGAGCATGGGATGGTTTGCCTGTTAGGTGTATATATAAGGGAAGAATTTATGACCAAACAAAAGATAGAGAGCATTATGAGATATAAAGTGGTAAGTCTGATTAACTTAAATTAAAAAGGGTTTGTACAAATAAAATCAATGCAGCCAAGATTAGAGGAAAAGCAGAAAACTGGGGGGAAATGTTTACAGCAAGTTTCTCTGATAAAGGCCTCATTTTTCAAATATATAGAGAACTGAGTGAAATCTATAAAAATGTAAGCAATTTCCAATTTGATAAATGGTCAAAGGATATGAACAAGTACTTTTCAGATAAAGAAATAAGAGTTATCTATAGTCACATAAAATGCTCTAAATCATTATTGATAAGAATTAAAACAACTCTGAGGCACTACCTCACATCTATCAGATTGACAAATATGAAAGGAAAGGAAAATGACATGTTAGAGGGGATATGGGAAAATTGAGACACTGATGCAGAGTTAGTGGAGTTGTGAAATAATCCAACCATTCTGGAGAACAATTTGGAATGATGCCCCAAATGGTTATAAAATTCTGCACACCCTTTGATCAGCAATACCACTACTAAGTCTATATCTAAAAGAATTGAACCAACATGTACAAAAATATTCTTAGAAGCTCTTTTTTAGTGGCAAAGAACTGGAAACTGAGGGAATGTCTATAGATTGGGGAATAGTTGAACAATTTGTGGTATATAAATATAATGGAATATTATGAAATGACAATAGAATATTAAGAAATGACAAGCAGGTGGATTTCAGAAAAACCTGGAAAACTTACATGAACTGATGCAAAGTGAGGTGAGCAGGACCAGGAGAGCATTGTGCACAGTAACAGAAATTTTGTACAATGATCAGCTATGAATTACTTAACTATTTTGAGCAATACAGAGATCCAAGATAATTCTAAAGGACCTATGATAAAAAAAAATGCTAATCACCTCCAGAGAAAGAACTGGTGGAGTTATTCTCCCTACTTCCATTCTCTCCCTGGTTCAAAATACCCTCCAGAGAGATGCCAAGTTGATATTCTTAAATTGTATATAAGAACACATCATTCCCTTACTCAAATATCTTCAGTAAACGTCTAATGCGGTCTGGGTATGGCACTGATACCCAGCTCACTCCAGGTTCTTTCTCTCCCTAAGTGGGGCCTGGCTCATTCACCTCACCTGAATTCACTTTCACAGGTTAAAGTGGTTCCCCAGAAGGGCAGCCACATGGCTTCTACTTTAAATCTTAGCATATTAGGACACTTCTGAATTACTAATCTCACCAGCACATCAGTTGCTACTGGTGTATTTTCCTTTTAGCAAATCAGCCAATAATACTTAGTTAATCTTAACCCAAACATTTCTTGTAAATGAAAAGCAAACACCTTATATTTAAATAGCATTCAACCCATAAACCTCAATTACACTCTCTTCTCAATGTGAGTGGGAAGACTGGACACACATTTAAACATCTGGGGTAGTATAAGCATGTGTTAGGAAATATATGGTCAGAACAATTAACATCTCTGACACTGTGGATTTCAATGCCCCATTCACCAAAACTGTTCATAAATGTTCTTTGATAAGTATATATAGCTGCTGTATTGAACAAATGCTTCTATCACTGTTGTGATCTGCACTGTAATTGAGTAACACCTAACTCGGCATAATGCCTGAGCCAGATTAATAGATCTACTGGTATTCTTTATTGTTCTCTTTCCAAACTGTTCTTCAGTTGGTCTCATTTCTCCATAGCATTTCTCAATGTAAACGTTCTCTAATTCTTCATACACAAATCTCTGAAGTCTATTCTTCTCTATTCACTCCAAGATTCCAAAACCTATTATATGGAAATGAGTAGTTGTGTAAAAAAAAAAAAATCAATCCTTAGACTAGAATACAATTTAAAAAATACACATTGTAACATTAAAATCCTCTAAAATCTGGTTTTCACCTATATTTCTTGTGTTTTTCTTACTACTCCCCTTCATATAGTTTCCATTTTAGTCATTAACACCTTGCTAACTCTTGGCTGTACATGGCATTCCATCAAAAGACGACCTTTGTATTTTGTACAGGTAGTTTCCTAAATCTAAAATGCAGTCCTTCCTCACATCTTTTAAAATTGTGATGTCATTGGTCTTCTCTGAAAATGAAGGACAAATCACAGCAACAACATTTCTGGCTTACTTTGCACCACAATGTAAACATTTTCTATCCGCCCTCTCTTCTATCATCCCCTTCTTATCCCCTTCCCCCCTAATTTCCTGTGTAGACAAAGAATTCTTAATCTGGGCTATAGGAACTTGGAACTTAATATTTTGATAACTGTATTTCAATAAATTTGATTTATTTTTTAATCCTATGTATTTTATTTCTTTAATTTAAAAACATTATTTCATTTGTTGGCTTCTCCAGACTGCCAAAGAGGTACAGAAATCACAAAAAGCTAACAACCCTTCTACTAACTAGACCAACATTTCTTTTTTTTGTTTGTTTTTTGCAGGGCAATTGGGGTTAAGTAACTTGCCCAAGGTTACACGGCTAGTTTTTTTTTTTTTTGTGTGGGTGTTTAGTGTCTGAGGCCAGAACCGAACTCGGGTCCTCCTGACTCTGGGGCCAGCACTTTACTCACTGCGCCACCTAGCCACCCCCTAGACCAACATTTCTAACTGCCTATTGGAAATTTTCACCTGAATGTTCCATTAATACCTGAAACTCAACATATTCAAAATCAAATCCACCATTTTATAATGAAAACCTTCCTCTCCTGACTACTTTATTTTGTGTTTGTGGTACCATCATCCTTCCAGGAACCCAAGGTTGAAATCTTGTAATCCTATTTGACTCATCTTCTTCCCTTGTGCCCTTTCTTCAATCAGAAAGTTATCATGTTGATTTTATTTCTTCAACATCTTTTACGTCCCTAAATCTAACCCCTTTTTCATTACCATGTCACCTTAATTCAGTCCCCCGTGTTTTTGTACCTAACTCTACTCTCTACCTCCAATCTTTCTCTCCATTTAATCTATCATGCACTTTGCCACTGGATTAATTTTTCTAAAACAACATTCAGATCGCATCATTTACGTGAACAAAAATTGGCAGTATTTCCTCATTGTCTATAGAATAAAAATAAAACTTATCCTCACATTCAAGGGTTTTCATAATAAAATCTCAATTCACGTTTGAAGTTCTTTCTTCTATGAGTCTACAATGTTCTTGTGTTTGTGTGTGTGTTTGTGTGTGAGAGAGAGACAGAGACAGAGAGAGAGAGAGAGAGAGAGAGAGAGAGAGAGAGAGAGAGAGAGAATGAGAATGACGGGGCCTTTGGATCTTAAATGGAAGCCACCTACTTCCCTGCAGCCCATATTATATGGGTGGGAGTATTATATATTGATTCAAAAATTTAAAAGAAAATCCTATCAAATGGATTATAGAAATGTATCCAACAAATCATTCATTATGACCAAATTAGATTTATAACAGAGTCACAAGGATTCAACATTAGGAAAACAATCAACATAATGATACTAAAAACAAAAACATCTAAAGCTACATTATTCTTTCAATAAATGTATACATGTATTAATATATTTGTATATATACACACATGCAAATACTTTATATACATACAGATATATGTTTATATATGCATATACACACACACACATACACACTATATATAAATTGTTTACATAGCTTAATACAATAAATTTTATAGAAAGATTTTTTTTACAATTTCATTGTTTCCTTTCTTTCCTATGTGTCTTAATTGTGTTTGTACAGAAGCTTTTCAATTTCATTTAGTCAAAGTTAACTCTTTTATCTTTTATAATTGTTTCCATTCTTTGTTTGGTTAAGAATACATTTCCTACCAATAATTGTAAGAGGTATATGATCTGTTTCTTTTGTAACTATTAAAATATTATGGGTTACACTTCCATGAGCCAAGATGGCAGAGTAAGAAGTAAGTCACTCTCACTCTCCCTTATTGACCTATGAAAGCTCAGAAAATATCACCCCAGGAGAAACCCTAGAACATCTGTATCAGAGTAAAGATGGGGTGCAGTAGTCTTGTAGCCCAGGAAGCTTAGAAGATTAACTGGAAAGGCCATTCTCACTCTGGGAGAGGGGGAACAGTGCAGGACCAGAGGTGTTCCAGCAAGCCAGCAGCAATCCCCACCTCAGCAAACTAGAGAGAGATCCTGAGCCCCAGGGTGATGGAACAGGCAAGCACCAACACCAGGATTGCCCAACTGCCTCACCACAGGCAGGGGAACTGGTAGACACCAGCTCAGAAAACCACCATGTGCACTGGCATTCTCCTGCAGCCAAATCTCCTGGTGCTTCAGCACAACTCCAGAAGACACAGCTCCAGGCTAACAGACATCCTCCAGCAGCCATTTGTAAAGCCAAGCGTGAGCAGCTTCCCAGAAGAATGCTACTGTGAACAGCTTTTAAGATTCTAATTACATAGTATAGTGAACACTCAATTCAATAACAAATCAGAGCAAAACATTCACAGAAAATCAAGGTACAGCATTCACAATATTACAACTTATCGCATAAACTCAAAACACAGCATTCACAACAGCTTATCACTAAAATGGCCACATAGTTTTCACCACAGTGTTCACAAGGTTTTGAACAAGGTACATTCATTTAGTCAATCAATAATTCAATCAACTCAATCATTCAATCATCCTTAGGGAGGTTTGCTTCCTTAAGGGAAACAAAGTACAATAGTCAAAGTTCTCCACTCATGGGGAACACTAAATTAACTCAATCAGTCACTTATCCAGTCATCATTCACTATTCAATCATCAGAAAATACACAAGCCCTCAACTTCTTGGACACTAGTAAATTACAATTTCTCAGTTAGTATACAGTATCCAAGTAAAGTCTCCTTTCAGCTTGACTCAGGGTGGTCTCTCAGATTCCTTGAAACCCCTTCCATGGTCCCAGATTGTACCTGGATTCACCAAACTGTCACCTGGGTTCAAAGGCAGACAGCTCCCAGGTCCTTGTCCAGCTCTCCATGTACTTCCTGTTCCACACTGAAGCTCACAGCATCTAGCCCACGTTAAATCCTTCCCAGTCTCTAATCCCAGGAAGTCAAGGCTAAAAAAAAGGCACAAACAGGTTTATGCAAAGTACCAGCATCACAATCATGCTTTCTCAGTTTTGGGCAGCTCCAGCTGGTCCTCAGAAATCCTCAGCAGCTCTGGCTGGCCCTCAGCTCTGACTGGCTCTTGGAAATCCTCAGCAGGTATGTCTGGCCATCAGACTCAGCAGAAGTTTCAGCTGGTTCCCAGAATCAAAATCACTTCATCCAGGTTCTCCAAATAAAAGTCATTCTCTCCAGCCTGGGCCTCTCTTCATCAGTCTCCAGATACTGGTTCTCAAAAAGATCTGTCTGCCCTGAAGGGGCTTCTCACTATATATACACAGTATTAGCTCTTTCCTGTTTCAGCCAACCCCTTCCTGTTATGTCAGCAACAGAGGTTCATACATTCTTTTTCTTTAACAGAGGCTTGATTAATTACTAAGTGCTAAGTATCTGTTAGCTTTGCCGACACAAAGGGATAAAATTACATTACTATTACACCATTTCAATACAAGGCCCCAGTGAACAGGTGTGCCCCAGAGATAAGACTCCCCATCCCCATTCCAAGAGCTCCAGTGTTTCTCAATCCAGTTCAGCATCACATATGCTGTCAGATCTTTACAGCCTCCAGCTGCTAGCACCTGAAACCCCAGCACACAAAGCCAGTGACCAGGTCCCAGGCTCCTAGCACAAGAAACTTGGGTCAGTGCCCCCTGTGCTCTAGTGGGAGAGCTCAACTCTAAAAGCCAGGAATTAGGAAAACACCATGAATAAGAAGTAGACATGACCAATGATCATAGATTCTTATTATGGGGACAGGGAAGATCAAGTCACAAATTCAGAAGAGAACAACATTGTCAATATACCCACATATGAAACCTCAAAGTGGAATATAAACTGGTCTCAAGGTCAAAAAGCCTTCTTGGAAGAGTTCAAGAAGCATTTTACAAGTCAACTAAGAGAGGTAGAAGAAAAATTGGGAAAATAAATGAGAGGTCTGCAAGAGACAGTCAATAGGGGTGGCCAGATGGCTCAGCGAGTAAGAACACTGGCTCCAGTGTCAGGATGACCTGGGAATCAAATCTGGGCTCAGATACTTAGCACCACACCCAGAAATAACTGGCCGTGTAACCTTGAGCAAGTTGCTTAACCCCGATTGCTTAAAAAAAAAAGAGACAGTCAATAGCTTGGAAAAGGAAGGACTAAAATTGACTGTAGAAAACAAGTCCTTTGGGGAGGATAGATGGCACAGTGAATAGACCAGCAGCCCTGGAGTCAGGAGGACCTGAGTTCAAATCTGGCCTCAGACACTTAACATAAAAACTAGCTTGCGACCTTGGGCAAGTCACTTAACCCCAATTGCCTTCCAAAAAGAAAAAAAAAAGTAAAAAAAAAGAAAACAAGGCCTTGAAAAAATAGAATTGGCCAAATGGAAAAGGAGGTACAAAAACTCACTGAAGAGGGGTGCCTAGGTGGCACAGTGAATAGAGCAGTAGCCCTGGAGTCAGTAGGGCCTGAGTTCAAATCCAGCCTCAGACACCTAACACTTACAAGCCTTGTGACCTTGGGAAAGTCATTTAACACCAATTGTCCTGCTTTCCCCCTGCAAAAAAAAAAACAAACAAGACCACAACTCACTGAACAGAGCTCCTTAACAAGTAAAATGGGCTAAGTGGAAAAGGAGGCATAAAATCTAATAGAATAAAACAATTCATTAAAAATTAGAATTGAGGGGCAGCTAGGTGGCACAGTGAATAGATCAATGGCCCTGGAATCAGGAGGACCTTAGCTCAAATCTGACCTCAGACACTTGACACTTAACTAGCTATGTGACCTTGGGCAAATCACTTAACCCCAATTGCCTTGCCTTCCCCCCTCAAAAAATTAAAATTGGGCAAGTGGAAGCTAATTGCTCTATTAGATATTGAGAATCAGCCAAATAGAAACAAAAGAAAGAAAAAGTAGAAGAAAATGTAAAATATCTCATTGGTAAAACAACTGGTTTGGAAAATAGATCCAGGAGAGACAATTTAAAAATTATTGGTCTATCTGGAAACCATGATGAAAAAAAGAGCCTGTTTCTTTCAGGAAATCATCAAAATAGTTATTGAAAGAATACATGGATCACCTACTGAAAGAAATCCCAAATTGAAAACACCAAGGAATATTGTGACCAAATTCTAAAATTACCAGGTCAAAGAGAAAGTACTGCAAGCAGCCAGAAAGAAACATTCTAATATCATGGAACCACAGTGAGGATTATGCAAGATCTTGCAGCTTCTGTGTTAAAATATTGGAGGGTGTGGACTATGATGTTCTATAAGGCAAAGGAGCTTGGATCAACTACCCAGAAAAATTGAGCATAATCTTTCAGGGGAGTAGATGTATATTCAATGATATCAAATTTCAAATCTTCCTGATGAAAACACCAGAGCACAACAGAAAAATTGATCCTCAAATACAGGACTCAAGAGAGGCATAAAAAGGTAAACAGAAAAGAAAAAAACCACAACATGTTATTAAAAAGGGCAAATTTTTTACATCTTTACAAGTGAAGATGACTTGTAACTCCTGAGAATTGTACTGTCATTATGTTATTTAAAAGGGGATATACATAGACAGAGGGTATAGGTATAAGTTGACTTTGATGTGATGATAAAAAATCTAAGTGGTGAAAAGGGATTGTACTGGGAGAAGAGGAAAAGAGGAGGTAGACAAGGGTAAATTGCATCACATGAAAAGGCAAAAAAAAAACCTATTACAGAAGAGGGAAAAAAGGGAGGGAGATGAGCATTATTTGAACCTTACTCTCATTAGATTTGGCTCAAAGAGGGAATAGCATAGTCGTTTAGGTATAGAAATCTAATTTACCCTATAGGAAGCAGGAGGGAAAAGGGGAAAGAAAAGGGAGGGGGCTGATAGAAGGGAGGGCAGACTGAGGGAGGGGGTGGTTAAATGCAAAACTCTAGTGAGGAGGGAAAGGGAGAATGGAGAGAGAAAAGCATAAATGGGGGGAGGGGGTAAGAGAAATAGGATGGACACAGATAGTAATTTTAACTGTGAATGTGAGTGGGATGAACTCTCCCAAAAAATGGAAGCAGATAGCAGAGTAGGTTAAGAACCATAATCCTTGGGGCAGCTAGGTGGTTCAGTGAATAGAGCACCATCTGGAGTCAGGAGATCCTGAGTTCAAATGTGGCCTAAGACACTTAACACTTAACTAGCTGTGTGACCTTGGGCAAGTCACTTAACCCTAATTGCCCTGCCTTCTCCCTCCAAAAAGAAAAGAAAACAAAACAAACCCATAATCCTACAATATGTTGTTTATAAAAACACATTTGAAGCAGAGGCAACATACAGAATAAAGGTAAAAGGCTGGAGCAGAATATATTATGCTTCAGCTGAAGTAAAAAAAAATAGGGATAGCAATCCTGATCTCAGAGAAAGCAAAACCAAAAATTTATCTAATTAAAAGAGATAAGGAAAGAAACTACATCCTGCTAAAGAGAACCAGTAATAAAATTATGCATACCTTTGACCTAGCAACAACACTTCTAGGTCTGCAGCCTAAAGAGATCATAAAAACAGGAAAAAGACCCACATGTACAAAAATATTTATAGCAACACTTTCTATGGTGACAAAAAATTGGAAATTGAGGGGATGTCAATCAATTGGCAATGGCTGAACAAGTTGTGGTATATGAATGTAATGGAATATCATTGTGCTGTAAGAAATGATGAGCAGGTGGTCTTCAGAAAAAACCTGGAAAGACTTATATGAACTGATGATGAGTGAAATGAACAGAACCAGGAGAACACTGTACAAAGTAACAGCCACATTGTGTGATGAGTGACCTTGGTATACTTAGTTCTTCTCAGAAATGCAAGGACCTAAGTGTAGCACCAATGCAATATTTACAGCACCCATGATCATGATAAAGACTGTGATTGTAAATATCACATGACATTTGAATGCAAAATATAACAAACTCTCCAGATAGAGGACAGAACTGAAGTATTTATTTAGACACCAGAAAACTGAATCCCGAAACCAGTAAGCCTATTCCATCATAGTACCTAAGATATTCAGAAGCCATAATAACACTGAGAGCCACAGGACCCTTTAGCCTTCCCACAAATCAATATAGGATCAATATCTTCTCAAAAGCCTATCTGAGGGGCAGCCAGGTAGCACATTGAGTAAGAGCACTGGCTCCAGTGTCGGGATGACCTGGGGATCGAATCTGGGCTAAGACACTTAGCACCCACCCAGAAACACCTGGCTGTGTAACCTTGAGCAAGTTACTTAACCCCGATTGCTTTAAAAAAAAAGAGCCTATCTGACTCCTTGACTGAGCATCCTCTCTCCACCACCATCTTGCTAGTTCTGACTATCAGCTTCCTGTGGGCTCTGCTTCCCTTCAGCAAACTCCTCTCACCACAGGCTCCATGCGACTATATTTAGCCTATTAGGGGATAGACTTTATCTTCACAGCAGGGAAGATTCCTGTGGGCTCTGCTGCACCCTTCATCAAATTCCCTCCATCACAGGCTCTATGTGATTACTTCCACAAATTAGGGCTTACTTTTTAGTTTACTTTCAAAGCAAGGGAGGTTTTCAAACTCTCCCCTAGGTCTATTAAGATTTTCAAATTCCATTCCCATTACACTAAGACAACTCCAAAAGATGATGGAAAATGCTATCCACATCTAGAGAGAGAACTTTGGAGTCTTAATGAAGATTGGAAGCATACTATTTGCCCTCATTTTCTTTCATTGTTTTGTTGTTTCTTCTTTCTCATGGTTCATCCCATTAGTTCTAATTCTTCTTTACATCATGACTAATGTGAAAATAAGCTTAATATGAATGTAGAGCCTATATCAGATTGCATACCATCTTGGGGAGGGGAGAGGAGAAGGTGGGGAGAAAATTCAAAACTCAAAATCTTATGGAAGTGAATGTTGAAAACTAAAAATAAATACAATATAAAAACACACAAAGTAATATGAACATTAATATTAAGGTCACAGATTCATTTAGAATGTGTTATGGAGTATGGTCCAATGTACAGGTTTGATAACTATATTTGAGCCTAATTTCTGAGAGACTGCTTTCAAGTTTTCCCACCAATTTTTTTATCATATAGGGTGTTCTTTCTTAAGTAACTTATGTATTATGCTCTATTTAACACTGGATTACTAAGTTCCATTGTTTCTGACTCTCCCTTGTCTAGTCTATTTCCACTGATATACCTCTCCATTTCCTAACTGATACCAGATGGTTTTGATTACTACTTTATTATATAACTGGAGATCTGGAATTGCCATTCCCCTTTATCCTTGACTCTTTTCATTATTTCCTTTGATAATCAAGATCTTTTGTTTTTCTAAATCAATGTTATCATTTTATCAAAATTGATAAAGTTTTCCATTGATAATTTGATTGGTGTAGCATTAAGAGTACAAATTAATTTTGCAAGTATTGTCACTTTTATTATATTGGCAGGGCATTGAATGAGTTATGAGCATTGAATAGTCCTATAGCTATTTCAGCTGTTCTTAATTTCTTTAAGAAGCATTTTAGGAAGATGACACAGCTAGAAATTGTAGTGGATAAAGTACTGGTTCTAGAGTCAGGAAATGTTAAGATAATCTTGTGGTTTAGATGTGTTTTTTTGTTTGTTTTTAATATGATTTATGTTGTTTGTTTTGCTACTGTTAAACCATTCTTGCATCCCTGTTTTAAATCCAAATTGGTCATAATGATTGAATGATTGACAGGATTTTTAAAAAAAAATCTTTGAATCCATATTTATTAATGATATTGACATATATTTATCCAGCTGTGCTTATCCTTCTCTGGTTTAAGTATTAGGATTACATTTGTCTCATAAAAGAATTTTGGCAGCATTCTTCTTTCTCAATTTTTGAAAACAATTTGTGTAGTATGGTTACAAGTCATTCTTCAAAAGTTTGATAGAATTTTCCTGTGAATTCATCAGAACTAGGAATTTAGTTTAGTTTTCCCTTTTTTGGAGCTCCTTGAAAGCTATTTTCATTTCTTTTATTGAATTTAGGTTATTTAAAAATCTCTATTTTTGTCTTCCATTCATTTGAGTATTTCATACTTTTGAAGTTATTTCTGTTATTTTTTTTATATTGTGTATTTTGTTAGCATGTAACTATATGTTCTGATTACTTTTTTATTTCTTATAGTTTTATTTTACCTTGCTTATTTGATTTTTTATTGATCTAAATATTTAGCTTCTTTTTAATCAAATTGCCTAAAAGTTTATTAAGTTCATGTCATTTCAAATACACTACTTTTAATTTTATTATAATTTCTATAGATTTTTTGTTTCCAGTTTACCTACTTCTCCTCTAATTTTTATATCTCTTCTGATGTGATTATTTTAGGTTTGCTTATTTGTTGGCTTTCTAATTTATACATGCATATTCATTTCATTAATCCTCTTCTTTCAAGTATATTAATGTATTTTATAGGGATATGATTTTTCTCCTAAAGATTGCTTAAATTATAGCCCAGTAATTTTGGTATGTCGTTTCATAATTACTAATTTATTTCATATAATTTTAATTGTTTCTATGATTTGTTCTTTTGCTTACTCATTATTTATGATTTCATTGTTAAATGTCCATTTGGATCTATATCTTTTATATTTGGTCCCTGAACTGATTACTAATTTTATTCTATTAAGGTCTATAAAGAATGTGTTTCTACCCTTTTACACTTTGCAATATCTCTGTACCTTAAAACATGGTCAATTTTTGTAAAAGTTCTGTATAATGCTGAGAAATGTATATGTTTTAGCAGTCTCAAATAGAAGATGCCATAAATCTTTTATTTCTAGTTTCTCTAGCAATTTGTTCAGTTCTATATTTCCTCTTTTGGTTACCTTTCTGTTAAATTTATCCAAAACTAAGAGGGCATTGAAATCTCCTATCACTATTGTGTTATTTTCTGTTTTCTTATAATTCAGCTGGTGTTTTCTTTATTAATTTAGATGCTACAGAATTTGGAGCATATAAATTTAATAATAATAATAATTTGTTGTTGTTGTCTATAGTTCTTTTCAGTACAATATAAGTTACTTATTATCCCTTTTGAAGTTTTAAATGTTTTCCATCTTTGTATGATAGCGTGACTGATTTTTTTTCATTTGATGCATGGTAAATTTTTCCCAGCCCCTCATTCTTATTCTGAGTATACCTTTGTATTTTCTTAATATGTTTGTTGTAAACAACAAAAAGGTTTTGTTTTTTTACCCAACCATCCCTCTCTTTTGTTTTATTGAATTGTTTAATTCAGTCACATTTAAAGTTATTAGAGTTTTGTTTATATTTTCCTCCACTTGTTTCTACTCTTTTTAATTAGAATTTTCTCCCACTTCCTCTGCAAAGATAGTACTAGTTCTCTTCAATTATTTTAGTTTAATATATTTCAAGGCAACTTTATTCCCAATGACTCTCTTCCCCGCATCACCGAGTACTCCTTTCATTTGTTACTCTTTTCCTACATTTAGAGTTTTGCTTTTATTTTCTTTTAATTTTTCTTATTTTTGCGTAATTATTAAATTATTCCTTTCTTTTTTCCTCTTTTAGTTAAGCAATCAAGTGGAATTGTTCTTTCTCTCCACCCCTTCAATTTGTTTTGTGTGTTAGTTTTAAAAATTTCCTTTTCTTTTCCTTTTTCTAAAAAGAATTTTTTCTCATTTTCTTTATTATTCGTTTCCTTCTTTCTTTTTCTCTCTTTCTTTCTTTCTTTTCTTCTTTCTTTTTCTTTCTCTCTCTCTTTCTTTCTTTCTTCCTTCCTTCCTTCCTTTCTTTTTTTCTTTCTTCCTTTCTTTCTTTCTTTCTTTCTTTCTTTCTTTCTTTCTTTCTTTCTTTCTTTCTTTCTTTCTTTCTTTCTTTCTTTCTTTCATTACAAACTACTAGTCTTTGATTCCCAGAACTTAATCTTATTTAATCCTTCTGTATTTTCTGTATTCCTCATGACACTAAAATTTTGAGGTACTTATTTTAGATTACTCCTTCAAAACAACTTCTATCATTGCTTTATAAATCTTGTCCCTGGAACCCTCTTTTTTCAGTTTCACTTCATTCTTAGAAATAACAATTCCAGCATATTATAGAGAAGACATTGCCATGATAGAAATCTTCCTTTGTCTGAGATCGTATGATTCCTTACTGACTTTTGACCTCTCCTTGGTCATTTTCCCCCCATTCACCTCAAAATCTTTTACCTGAGTCCATGTCTTCTCACTCTTGTGAGTGTCTGTTTCCATCAGTCTTATCCTTTAGCAAAATGAATGATCTCTTTAGGGACCAAATCTCTGCAGATAACACCTATTGTAAAGTTTCCATCTCTCTTTATAAAACATCTCTCCTCCCATAGGAACATTCATTAGTGGTACCGTCTCCTAAAACTGAAATAAGATTTCCTCCTGTTAAGCAGTCTTTTCAGTTTTTCCTTTTGCCTTCTCATTCATTCTCCTGTAGACTCCTTCCTGAGAGAATAAAATAGTTATTTTTCCTTCATTCTTAGCCTTTGACTTGATTAGGGTATGTCACATACTCTTTTCTATCATCTCACCTCTCTCCTTTAATGTAGAGATCTATTCTGTAATTTAGTCTCACAAAAAAACATTGATTTGTCTACAAGTGGGGCAATGTGAAGTTTGATCTGTCATGTTTCAGGCCTTTCTCAACCATCACTTTTATTTGACTTCTTTTCACTTTTGTCTCTTTATGTAAATTTATAACGAAATCTCTTTATGGTCTTTGTTGCTATTTTGTTATTGTTGTCCTTGGTTGCCAAATTTATACACCCTTCTTATATTTTTATATAATTTTTATATGTTGTTTGGGGTGTTTGAGAAGCAAATAATTTCTTCAGGTCTGGTTTTCCTTGTGGGAATATTTTAAAGGCCTCTGTTGAATCCTTTTCCCCCCATTTATAATTAGTATCTGTTTTGCAGGCTAGGTTTCCTTGGGCTGTGTCTTAAGCTCCTTTGCTCTACTCAACACATTACTCCATTCCCTCCTGCAGTTGCTGATGGGTATAAAATAGTATTGTGTAGATTGAATTTTCTTTACTTCATATTTGAAGATCTTTCTCTTGGTTACTTGAAGAATTTGTTGTTCATCATTGGAATTGGTAAATTTGGCCATTTTGTGTCTTGGAATTTTCAACCTTGAGTTTTTAATTTCTTTTTGCTTTTTACCTGGAGGCAAATTGTGGGTTCTTTTGACTGGCATTTTGTTTTCTGTGTTCAGAGATTCTGGGTAGTATTCTTTTTTTTGTCTTTTTGGAGGGAGGAAGGCAGGGCAATTGGGGTTAAGTGACTTCCCTAAGGTTAGTAAGTGTTAAGTGTCTGAGGCTGGATTGGAACTAAGGTCCTCCTGACTCCAGGGCTGGTGCTCTATTCGCTGTGCCACCTAGCTGCCCCAAGCAGACACTTTTTAATGTGTAGTATTCTTGTATTATTTTTTTATATAATGGTGTTAAGGTTTTTTGACTTGTATTGTTCTTTTTGGAGACCCATAATCCTTAACTTGTCTTTACACATCCTGTATCCAATATCAATATGTTTTTCTTCTATGAAGATTATGATTTTTTAAATATTATTAATTTTTGCTTCTTTTCTTCCAGATCATTCTTTACTTCCATATATTTGCATTTCCAATAAGTTATATTCCCTTATTTTGGGGGGTGATACTTGACACCATGGATTCATTTTCTCTTTAGCTTCCCATCCCAATGTGATAGGGCCACCTATCTATTCTATGCTAGCTACCTTCTGGCCTTCATCCATATGCTTTAATGTTCATCATATTTGCAAAGCACCTATCCCTTTCTTTGCCAAATTCTAATACCAGATGGTATGCTTCTTAACCACATGGCTCCTATATTTCCCACCTTCTTAAGCTACCTGTTCTTTTAGTTTCTCCTTCATATGGCCTTTTGAAAATATCTTTATGCTCTTGGACTTCTGATCTCTTCTTTCATCCTAGATCTTTCACCACCCTTCACTGTTCTTTCTCATCTCATGCAGCTTAGAGTTATGATTATAGCATATGTCTATAATTCTAGGCTAGTATTTGCAACAGCCATAACTGCTCACACTACATAAATTATGTGAGTTCATGATAGGGAAGTATGAAGGGAGCATAACTTCCTAAATTGTTTGGGGGAAGGGAAGGGTCATCAAATCCTTACAAATACTATCTCCTTCAAATGCCCAGGGTTTATATCAGTAGTTATCTACATATGCACATGTGTCTAATTTTTGATGTTTAATAACTTCTCAGTTTGGTCATAAATATTAATGACATTTTGCCTTACCTGGGAATCCCCAAGGGTTTAAAGCTTACAATTTTCAGAGGGTACTGAAGTTCTGAGATAAGGTTTATAAGCTTTTGTTTCTGTACTTCTATCACAACCAGTCAGATGAGACACTCTTCTTTTTTTTACACATCTCTCCTCAGAAATGTGTTCTTTAAATATCTCCCAGATTTTAGCACGATCGCTTATTATTTTAAAATTTATTTGTCTAGATCTGTGATTTCATCAATCTGAGAAACTCAGTGTGGAAATTCCCTCTACATATATAAAGCAACAATTAATCTTTATCTTAAAATCTTAGAAAGTTGCTTAGGGCTCTGAGAGATTGAGACATTCCAATTATTATCCATTATGATTATTGGTTATACCACACTGCCTCTCTACTTGCATTATTAATCCATGAATTCCTTCCTACTTTATTCATTCAAGAAATTTTTAGCACCTACTATGTGCTAGATATAATGTTAGGTGCTAGAGAGACAATCCCTTCACTCCTCAGTTCTTTCCCAGGCCATCACACTATTTTCCCTTCCCTATCTCAACTCCTTGATGAAACAATTCACCCTTACACTAACTTCTACACTTATCCCCTTATGCTATTATTGCTAATCATGCTTTGGCAAGCCCCATTTTTATGTTAAATAATTTCAACGGGTCCTCACATCAACAGAATCCTTTTATGCCTCTCTAATCAATTCACTATCCTACTTGACACAACAGCTTTCCCAAACCTTTTCATTCCTCCTCAAGTCTCCCATGCTGCCCTTCCACCCATCCTGTCAGCTCAGGACCTTGCCTCATACTTCACTGAAAAACTGTGTCCTGCTAAGTGCTACCTTTTCTGCCCTCTTCATTTCACATCACTCATATCTCTTCTCCCACTATCTTCTTCATCTTATCTTGCAAGAGGTGGCTATTCTCCACATCAAGGCAAACCCTCTATATATGCCTGTAATCCTATTCCATCCCATTTTCTTCAGGAGAATTTCTCCCTCTATCATCCCTACTCTTTCACTAATCTTTAATCATTCCCTGTCTACTGGCTGCTTCTCTGCTGCCAGAGAACACATTCACACTCCCTCTTCAACTCTGCATCTTGGTTTCCTTTAAGATTCAGCTCAAATATTCCTTTCTGAAGAGGCCTTTCCCATTCTCGTCCTTTCTCCTCCCCTCTCTCACAACATATAGCTTCTCTCTGAGATTATCTCCCATTTTATATCTACATTGGTATTTGCATGCTATCTGGCTAATTAGAATGTGAGAGAAGGGACTGACTTCTTTGTATACACAGCATTTAGTAGAGCTATGGCTGGCACATAGTAGGTGCTTGTTAATGGACTTAATGATAAAAACAATGCAATCCCTGACTTAAAGATGTTTTAAATATGTTGGAGTTGGGTGGATATAACAAGTGTAGAAATAAATAAATACCAAAATAATTTCAGAGGTGGAAGACACAAATACCTACAAGAATTGCAAACAAAATTTTTTCTTCACTGTGCAAATGCACTCAATATTGTGGTCTCAGGGCAGAAAGGAATTTAAGTTGTGATAAACTATAATAGCGGGGTTATTTCTGGGCAAGTTACTTATCAATAACTAAGAAAGAAAGGAAGAGTAAGAAAGAAAGAAAGAAAGAAAGAAAGAAAGAAAGAAAGAAAGAAAGAAAGAAAGAGAAAGAAAGAAGGAAGGAAGGAAGGAAGGAAGGAAGGAAAGAAAGAAAGAAAGAAAGAAAGAAAGAAAGAAAGAAAGAAAGAAAGAAAGAAAGAAGGAAGGAAGGAAGGAAGGAAGGAAGGA
>NW_027185779.1:8125214-8137818 GCF_028583685.1 Petaurus breviceps papuanus | reverse complement strand
GGAGATAAAGAGATAGATAAAAAGTAAGGAAAGAAAAAACAACAAAAACCATAAAATAGGGTTCTAAATTGGTTCAATAAAAGGTTCAATGAAGGGAATGTATTATTATTTCCTCTCAGGGGCATATCTTTGTAATGCTTTCAAAAATACTGAATTTAGGAAGACAATTAAATATGGAAAAACACTGTGGGGGGGAATTTTTATGTGTCTTTAGACAAGATTTTTAAAAAATCACTATAAAGTATGTAGAAGAGAAAGTACTTAATGGGCAGATGAGATAAAATAGAAACTATGACCGTCAAAGTTCCACCACTCTGGCATTTCAGACAGGAGAACATTCCAGGCATGAGGAAAAGTCAGCAAAAATGCCTGGAGTCAGGAGATGGGATATCCAGTGCATAACTGGATTGCAGAGTATGTCGGGGTGAGAAAGGTGTAAGAACATTGGGAGAGTGTCCGGATAATAAAGACTTTTGAATGCCAAACAGAAGAGTTTATATTTTATCCTGAAGGTAATAGAGAGTCACTGCAATTTATTGGAAGGGGGCTGGGAAAGTGATTGGTCATCTCTGTGCTTTAAGATCATTTTGATAGCTATTTCCATCAGTAAAGATAAAGACATAAGTACAGATATTGACATAGTCTGTATCTATTTTTATAGAGGCAACTAGGAAATGCAAGGAATAGAGCACTGGGCCTGAATCAGGAAGACCTGAGTTCCAATCAACTTCAGATGTTTTCTAGTTGTGTGACTCTGGAATAGTCACTTGACCTCTGTCTACCTCAGTTTCCTCAACTGGGGATCATAATAATACCTACCTCACAGGGTTGGTGTGTGAACCCAATTAGATGATATTAGTAAAGCATTCAGCACAGTCCCTGGCACGTGGTAGTATAATATCTATATTGATTTTATATAAGCAGTACAAATGGATGATGATTTGTTCCCAGAATTGAATATAGGAGAAAAACCTCTTATATTGCCTTCAAGAAGCTGATCCATTCATTTAGTGACTCCAAAC
The DNA here is from genome assembly GCF_028583685.1 of Petaurus breviceps papuanus. Classification (NCBI taxonomy): domain Eukaryota; kingdom Metazoa; phylum Chordata; class Mammalia; order Diprotodontia; family Petauridae; genus Petaurus; species Petaurus breviceps. The sequence goes on along the minus strand of NW_027185779.1, from coordinate 8,136,796 downwards.
TTCTACCTGAAACAAAGTCCCATCATTTTAATGTGAGTACTCTTCTGATTGCATGGTTGTGAGCTATAGAATGCTGTAGTCTCCAAAGAATTAAAATTGAGGCTTACCCAAAAGGCACCGTAGAGGCATATGGTGGCTTTGAGTAGGCTTCAACCCATTACAAATGAGGAATTACAAAGGAATAGTATAAAGACCATCATGAAAGAAATGTACAAAGAAAAAAATTGAGCTAGCCACATGATAAAAGAGGAAGGTCATCGATGGTAGCCTGTATGTTCCATTTATAGCCTTTTGATATCAAGAAAAAGATGTCAAGGCCTTTAGCTCATTAGAGGAAGCCCTTGCTGCAGACTTATGGGAAGACATGGCCAAGAGGCACTGAATAAGCAGACTGGATAGGTTGTAGTCTGTATCATTAAATGTGAGAATGTCCACATTGATAAAATCATGCAACTATTTAAATATTTGTGTATTTTACACAGAAATAATGTATTTACATGGCTATGGGCTAGGCAGTCCATGGAGGTATTGGAAATCTGCATGACTAGGATTTTGTTTCATCCAGCTCCAGGGAATTAATTTCAAATTTCCTCTCAAGTGAGAGACAAAGATGGGAGAAGGGAAAGGTGTTAGCATGGAAACAGAGGAAACTGGGTATTATGAGTTTTATAAGTTGGCCTTACCTGCCCATTTTCCATAGTACTATTCATAATTACTATCTGATAGCTTATAGCTGTGTACTAAGCTTCTCCTATTCTTGGTAATATGATAAGCCTGATGATGCTTATTTCTGTTTGTTGATGGTTCCTCTATCCTTTCAGTCTCCCCGCTTTACAATCTCATTTTTCTAAACTTACATATCCAAACAATTGCTAAATCTTGTCATTTATACCTCTACAACATCTGTTGCATATGCCTACTCTCCACATAGGCACCACCTTAGTCTCACAGACTATTGCAATCACCTCCCAATGGATCTCTTTGTCTCTTCTCTTCCCACTCCAATCTATCCTCTACACAGTTGCCAAAGCGATTTTCCATAAGTGCAGCTCTGACCATGTCATTTCCCTACTCAATAAGCTACATTGGCTCTCTTTACCTCTAGAATAAAATATGAAGTCCTCTCTTTAGCTTTTAAAACCACAACTTTATCATAACCTAGCTTTACAATCTACTGTACACATTAGTCCCCTTCTCACATTCTGTGGTTCAGCCAAACTGGCCTTCTCTCCAGTTCTCACACACAACACTTCATCCTTAGTGAATTGGCTGCCTGGCCCTAATGTCTCTAATGTATTGGGGTACACTGGGTGTTCAAGGAAGACTAGAATCTTTGTTGTGTCCACTCTCTTAATCTGCCCCTTCATTCATAACTGCCCACAAGGAATTGGAACACTTTGCTCTTTAGCATTCCCAGTGACTGTTGTAGGAATATAAATTTTTAAGATTTTCCCTGCCCCTAGGTTAAGTGCACCTGGAGCCTGTGGTGGGAGGCTTGTTTTTCAGGAACACCCAAACCTTGGTGCTTTGTGATTGGGCAGTGGGTCAAGAGGGTTGTTACATTCTCTGAACCAGGAGAAGGCTATATAATCCCTGATGAGAGACTTTGTTTTGGGGCTCACTTTGAGAAGTGTTGTGTGATTGAACCAGATGAGACTCTGGACAGCCATTGAGAGCCCTGCTGGCTTTGAAAAACCATTGATGCTTCCCTCTCTGGTAACTATAATTTGAGGGTTGGACAGTTTGGAAGCCTGTCTGCTTGAAATATTTCTGTTTGTATACTCTGAAGTTCGGGGTACTGATCTTTTTCCACTGAACTAGGTAAATGATACGTTTGATTGATTAAAGCAAGATTGTTAACGCATTTTGAATTGCTTTCCTTTAGAAAAGCAGATCTAAGAACCTGTGTTGGCAGCCACCCTGGGGATGCTGGGGTGCTTGCTGCTACAGTGACTCTGTGTGCTTGCAAGTGATCAAGCAAAGAAATAAGCCCAGTACTCATTATTTGTGGCAATATACGCTCTCCCTCCCTCCTATGCTATCTTGTTATCTATCCCGCTGCAGTACATGAGGTGTTCAGGGACTGGTACCTCTGGTGTTTGGGCTGCCAAACTCTTTTCAGGGCTGTTCATCCACCTTTGGTGTTATCTACCACCCAATTCTCACCTGTGGCTCACAGAAACTGCAGCATATGCAGAGGCCACACCCTAGTAAAACCTTCTTGGCAAAGTTTTGGGGGCTAAACCAGGTTAAGGATAATCAACTGACCTCAAACCCATCAATGAGTTAGAGGGTGTCTATCCTAAGCTTAGCCTCCAGTTGTGATTCCCTATATTAGTTAGACATAAGCTTTGAATTTGTGTTCTAGCACATGGCTTTCTAAATCTTGATTTATCCTTATCACCAAATAGTATGCAAATAGCATATAAGAAAACTGAAGATATGAGGGTGCTAAGTGCTTTACTAATATCATCTGATTTCATCTGATTTGGTTCACACACCAACCCGGTGAAGTAGGTACTGTTTCCCCAGTTGAGGAAACTGAGGTCAAGTGACTCCCCAGCATCACACAGCTAGTTAACATCTGGAGCTGATTGGAACTCAGGTCTTCCTGATTCAGTTATGATCATAATCTTTGCCCAAAATGCAGGGCCTCATTTTGCTTTTCTTTTTTTCTGTACCCATAATCAAATTTGTCTTTAGTTTCATAAGGACCAGATTTTAACGCACTGAGCTAATTAATTCCAATTCCACTATTAACATTAATAAGAATGTAACAACATTAAGAAGGGTTGTTCAATCTATCGAGAACAACAACAACAACAAGTATGTAGTCATAATTTGAAGACATACAAAAGGGAAATATGTGTTTGTTGGGTTCCATCTTGAGCAAACTGTATTGGCATTTCAAGAAGCCTGTGTATCTCCACAGATGAGAGCACTGTTTGACAAAAGGCAAAGAAGTTCAACAGATCAGTTGGACTGATCTAGTGTGAAATAATTGCACTGATGAGTTTCTTCATCTTGTCATCACCAAATAGCGCCTGACAATTTATCTTGAACATCTGGCTGCTGTTATTATGCATCTATTTATAAAGTCATCCTCTTCGGCAAAGCTGGGGTCTTTCTTGCAAAGCGTCTGTCTTCAGCCAGTCTGTCTGTCTCTTGGAGAGAGATGATTTTTTGCAGATCTTAGTTCTTGTCAGGCTTTTCTCTCCAAAAATTCAACATCCTTTTCCTGGATCTTCTTTATTTATATATTGTTTCTATTAACAGCTCTGCCCCATCCAACCAAAATGAAAACAACCCAGAATTAATTAAGCCATGACTGGCTTCTGTCATAACCTAAACTGAATGAGATTATGTCTTATCCTAGGGTTTTACAGAGCTTACACACAGATGCCTATGGAATGACGATATTAAAATCATGTCCCCAACTTTTTTTCTCTTTCACATGCAAAACTGCACAAGTCAAGCTTACATTTTATGGATACAATGGATGTTGTCCTCACAGAAAGAGGAGGGATTAGGTTAGAAACACTTCAATATAAAGTATTCCCAGTATTCTGGATGAGCGATAGATAAAACATTTTCCCTGTTTGGAGTAGTGCCTATTCAGTCTAGAGGGGAGTATGGCTCAAGAATAACTAGACAAATATTGAGAGGAGAAGATAGTTTTACAGTAAAGTGTCACTTCCAAAAAATGGTATCTAAATGTGGCAGGGATGGGATACTTATGGCAAGGGGGGTCAACTCCACAGGCACATTTAGATCAGATGTTTATAAATTAGGTAGATGTATGAGTCTAATATTTGTGGCTATTTAAAACTGGCACAGGTAAGACAAATATTTATTTTGCTGCTTTCATAGGAGGATTAATAGTGTCTGTCTCCTCTGTGATTTTTTCCATTGGTGTCCTCTGAACTACAGTCTATCCACACAAATAAAACATAAACCTGGAAAGGACCTTAATTTAGAAAGACCAAGGTCATCTGCTATATCCCTGACCATTGCCAGTCATCTTGAATTTTGTCTTGCCACTGGACTTTGAGGATTGTGGAGGAGAAATAGAGTCTGCCAGACTCAAGTCCAATTCACTCACAATTCAAGACATCACTCTCATGATGTGACTGGTTCTCTTTGAGAAAGAAGGATGAACAATAAACTCTAAGATAAAATGTAAGTATCATTGCCAGGCATGTAAAGCCTTCCACATTCTAACTCCACCTTGCCTTTCCACACAGTTTATGTCTTTCTCCTTCATATTCTCTTAAACTTGACTACATGCTCTTCCCCAAATTCTATATCCCATTCTCCAATCTCAGTGATATCAAAGTACTCACTTGGCTTCTTTTAAGACCCAACTAAAATCTTATCTTTTATAGGAAGTCTTTCCCAACTCCCTTTAATTCTAGTGTTTTCACTATTTTCATTATTTACTTTTTTATCCTACAAATGGATTCCTTTCTATATATTTGTTTTTATGTTGTTTCCTCCATTAGATTTTAAGCTTCTTGGGGGCAGGGACTCCTTTGATTCTTTTTGTATCTCTAGTATTCAGCACAGTACTTGGTACATAATCAGTGCTTAATAAATGTTTATTAATTAATTGATTTCACATAGGCTATCTTCCTTATCTGGAATCTATTCTTATTAATTAATTTTAGTTTTCAACATTCATTTCAACAAGATTTTGAGTTCCAAATTTTCTCCCCATCTCTCCTCTCCCACCCACCCTGAGATGACATGCATTCTGAATACCCCTCCCCCCAGTCTGCCCTCCTTTCTATCATGCCCCCCCCCCTTCTTATCCTACTTTGTCAAGGTAGGACTCTGCTTCCAGTGGGTATGTTAGTGGGGGTGGGTTTACTGTCCTAGGCTTCAAGGGTTTTGTGTCAGCTGCTGGATGCCCCCCATCTGTGGGCCCAGAGCTCCAAAAGCAGTTGCTGCTATTGCTGCTGCCACTGCTACCACCACTACTGCCATTGCTGCCACCTCTGACACCTTGGGCTGGAGCGGGACCCCAGCCAGACTGTGCTCCTCTTTCATTCAGGTTCCACCAATCTTCTGTGCTGCCTTTGGTGTTTGTGGGTTGAGAAGCCTGGAAACTGCCACATCTGCAAGTGAGTCAGTCCCCTGAGGCCAGTTCCAGCCCTGTCTATGCTGGCATGACCAACCCTAGACCTCGCTCCCCTCCCAGCCCGGTGAGATATACCCTTCTTGTCATCCTTCCAGGTTGACTTAGGCTGGAGACTGATTTCACTCTGTCATTTTGTGGGTTCTGTAGCTCTAGGATTTGTTTAGAGTCATTTTTATAGGTATTTAGAGGGGTTTGGGGGAGATCTCAAGCAAGTCCCTGTTGTAAGTTTGCCAATTCAATTGAGTGAATGTGTTTTTTTTTTTCATGAGATTAAATTTTTCCATCTCTAAACTGTTTGTCCATTGTAATAGCTCCTAATCAGTCTTTCTGCCTCAAGCTGCTCCTGCCTTCAATCCCTCCTCCACACAAGCCAACACAGCGATTTTCCTCAAGCTCAGGTCTTATGTCATTTCCACAACCACCACCTCTACTAAATAAATTCCAGTGTCTCTTTATAACTTCTAGGATGAAGTTCCATCCTTATTACACATTATTGACCTCCATACATACTATATCCAGCCATACTAGCCCTCTTGCTGAAACTTGTACCCAATACTCTATTTCCCATCTTTTCACACTGGTATATAGTGAATGATTAATAAATGCTTATTGACTGACTGACTGTGTCACTGGGGCACCAGAAACTGGGAGAATTAGGAGGAAGAGAGTATGTTCTCAGCATAGGGACAGCCAGTGCAAATGCATGGATATGGGAAATAATCTTCAAGAGAAACAACAGCAAAGCAATTAGGCTGGATTGTATAATACTTAAAGAGAAGATTGGAAATGTGATCCCAAAGATAATAGGGAGTCATTGTTGTTTAATGAGGGAGTAATATGGTCAGACCTATGATTCAGAAAAATCACTTTAGCAGATAATGAATTAGAATCAAAAAAGATGAAAGATAGGAGAAGCAATTAGGAAGTGACTGTAATAATCATAGCATCATAGTTCCAGAGAGAGTGCAGAGACCTAAGAAGCTATCAAGTCCAGTTTCCTCATTTTATACATGAAGAAATTTAGGCTTAGAGAGGTTAAATGATTTGCACAAGGTCACATAGGTAGTAAATGCCAGAGGTAGGATATGACCTTTGAACTCTGACTTCAGAGTCAATATTCTCTTTTGCCATTCTGGGAGGTAAATGAGGGCATGAAATAAGCTGGTGGGTATGTAGGTTGGCAGAAGAGGATGACTGCATAAGAGAAATATTATAGAGATATAAACAACAAATTTGGCAACTGAGTGTATATAAGGTGTAAAGTAGGGTAAGGAGTTGAAGACGTCACTGATATTTTGAGACTGGGTAACTAGAACGTAAAGGATATACCCTACAGATATAATGAGATTCAGAAGAGAGATGCCAGGGAAGATAAAAACTTTTGTTTTGGACATGGTAAATTTGAGAATTTTATAGGAAATCTAGTTTGAAAAGTCACAATAGGAAGCTGGAGATGCATTACTGGAGATCAGTATAGATATAAAGAATAGAGCTGGATACGAAGATTTCAGAGTCTCCTACATAGAGATGATAAATAAACCCTTGGGAGATGATGAGGTCTTCAAGTAAGAAAGTATAGGGTGATAAAAGAATTAGACCCAAGACAGTGCTTTGGGATCCACAAGCAGTGAGAGAGAAGGGTAGGAAGGATGATCCTGATGATCTAGAAAAGGAGACAGAGAAGAAACAGTTAGATGTGTAGGAGGAGAACCAAGAAAAAGCAGTGACACCAAAACTGAGAGAAGAAATAGTCTCCAGAGGGAGAGGTTGGTCAACAGCACAAATGCTCCAGAGAGGTAACAAATGATGAGGATTTTAAAAAGCCATCAGATTTGGCGATTAAGAGATCACTGATGACTCTGGACAAAGCAATTTCAGTTTAGTGATGAGGTCAGAAGACATAGTGCAAAGGGGACATGTCAATAACAAGTTGAGATATCTTTTTCTAGGATTTTGGCTTGTGAGGAAGGGGAATGACTTAGGACTAAATATTTTTAGGAGATGGTAGAGTCTAATAAGAGTTTTTTTTTTAAGGATGGGTAGATTTGGGCATGTTTGTAAGATGGGAATGTGGGAAAGGAGCAAGATAGGGAAAAGTTGAAGATTAGAAAAAAGAGACAATGATTTATAGAGACAACCAGATGGAAGACAGGGAAAAGGAATGGGATAAAGGGTAACGTATACAGATGTTGGCTTTGAGGAAGAGAATGATCATCTATACTACTGGAGTAGTATATGAAATAATGACAGATGATATAAAGGGGCTTTGAGATGTAGTAAAAGGAAGAAGAGGAAGCTCAAGGTTAATGGTAATTATTCCCTCAGTGAAGTAATAGATGAGGACCTTAGCTGAAAGGGTTGGGGTAGGAATGGTGTAGGCAGCTTGATGAGAGAAGAGGTTTAAAATGGCTTTGTTTGAAAAGCAATATAGAATCTATTATGGATGAATAAAAGAATTGTCTTGATTTGGTGAGAATTCAATTAAGATAAGATAACACAAATTTATAATGGGATCATTCCTGTTATAGTTTAAATCCAAGGATTTCCTCAAGGTCCACTGAATAGCTGCAGATGAACTGGATTATAAGAGTAATCCAGGGTTGGTGTTAGGCAAAGCTTTAGTGGCAAGCAGGTATGTGGGGAAGTATGGCAGCAAGAAACTCAAGAGCAGAAGGTAGTATAGAGTTGGACTGCTTGACTATAAGGTTGAGAATGGGAAGGAATAAAAGTGAAGGGAGAGGCAGGTAAAAGTAAAAGTACTGAGGGATGAAGAAAAATGTATTGAAGAGACTGTGTATGCGTATACCTGTTTTTGGATGTTTGCAGTGTTCCTTCAGGTGCCATATTAACAATAGCTCTTCAATGTTCTTTGGAGAGGTCAGTGAGAGTTTAGAAGAATTTTTAATGGTGTGGGCCCATTTCATAGCCCCCAAATGACACTTAGGAAAGACTCTAAGGCTACCAATCTGAGCTATTTGCTATTTGTCTGTACATTTAGACATGTTAGGTGGATATATATATATTTTACATGGGCAGAATATACTTACACTTTTAAAAATTAGTTTGACAAACACCTGCCATATATGGTTGTGGAGTTATATGGGCAGTGGACCAAGTCAGATTTTTCTGTCGCTGCCTAGTAGCCTACTAGATACTCTGAATCACTGAAGTTTCACACAAAAGAAGTTTAAGGTATGTCTTGAGGATTTCACAATCTACCTGAGTGAGATGATTGACATATATGCCATACATACACCTCCCCCACAAAAAATAAACCCAAAATCAATCATTAAGCTGTATGGTATTGACTTTAAGTACAAAAGGAATTCTCCAAAGGGAGAGTATGGTGTAAACTAGTATAGTTGGGGAAGGCTTTATGAAATACATAGGACTTGTGATAAATACTAAAGAATTTGAATAAAAAGAAAGATGAAACTTCAGTTAAGAAAAACCCCTGAGAAAAGACAGAACCAGGAATGAGCATAATAATTGTTAAGAATGAAGAAATAAGACTGATCACAGAGTGCAGAGTAGCAGAAACAAATTTGGTTAGGTAGGAAAAAATAGTTTATCAATCTAAGGGGGTCTTTGCTCGCTGTGCGGGTATCAGTGAGGTACCAGTACCCGCATGTCCAAGCCACAGATCTAGCCCCAATAGCCAGTAGCTACTACTTGACACCTGAGTTGGGGAAAGCAGGAGGAGACAGAGTGGGGACATCTGGATCTTGCTTTCAGTTGAGGCTATAGCAAACAAGGAATGCTTAATCATGCATGGTAGCACCCCTAGGAACCTTCAGCCTGGGCCCCAGCACAATGCCTAATGGGTCCTTCCATTACGAAATGGCAGCTACATTAGGGGGGAAGCGCCTCAAGACCATCCCATACCCAGTTGCCACCCCAGACTTTTGTCTTCCTTGCAGCAGTAAAGAGAGGACACAATCTGGAGGGGCCCTCAGCCCTTGCACTCTAGGCAGACCAAGTGAGTAATGTGCCTTGTCTGTTCCCCAGTTGAGGATGGGCAGGTCAGTGTTCACCTCATGCCCCTAAAAGAGGAAGACTCGTTTGCTCTTCACCCTTCTGATCATCTTCTAGGACTCTCAACATCTTTAAAAAGTTATCTACGATAGTGACTTCTGCTCACTTTCCTTACTCTCTTCTTAATCTTAATGAAAGAAGCTCAAAGTATTCATAACCACATGAAAGAATACTCCAAATATTAAGAGAAATGTAAATCAAAACAACCCTGAGGTTTTATTTCATACCTTGCATAATGGAAGATAATTTAAAAAATCATAAGAGTCAATATTGGAGGGGTTGTGGAATGGTAGTCACACTAATTCATTGTTGGTGGAGCTGTGAGCTGGTACAACCATTTTGGAAAGCAATTTGGAATTATTCAATTAAAATGACTAAAATATCCATACCCTTTGAAGCAAATGTTCAAAAAGCTTATACATCAAAGAAAGCATCAATAAGAAGAAAGTCCTAAAATACACCAAAATATTTATAGCATCACTTTTTTGTGATACCAAACAATTGAAAACAGTAGATTTGCCCATTTACCTGAACAAAATGTGGTACATGAATGTAATAGAAAGAAGTGGGAAAAGGTCTACAAATTTCTGAGTGACAGGATATAGCCCAAGGAGAGCTGACCTGACTGGGATGCCCCATTGAGGGATCCTGATAAACTAGTGAGGGATGAGGATTATGGGTATCTGGGGAGCCAACAGAGAGGAGGAAGAGTAAAAGAGAAGTAACGGGTGCAAAGGACAAGGTAGTCCCACACAGAACATTGCTTAGGGTCAACCCTGAAGAGGGTACTCAGTTCCTTACAGCGATAAAGCACTTGATTTTCCCTATCTCCCCAAACACATAACCTAATTCCATAGAATTGGACTCAGGAGCCAAATTGCATGGTAGGTGAGAAGAATCATGTCCTAATTAAGTACTGGGAATTATTACTGAAACCAGTTCTATATCATGTCTTTTATGAAGGACCAAAAATCCAATATAGCTTCCATGTCATAATAGAGGAAACCTGGAATTTTGACTATCCTAGTTAATCCTCTCTCTCTCTCTCTCTCTCTCTCTCTGTCTCTGTCTCTCTCTCTCTGACTCTATCTCTCTCTGTCTCTGTCTATCTCTCTGTCTGTCTCTCTCGTCTCTCTGTCTCTGTCTCTGTCTGTTTCTCTGTCTCTGTCTCTCTCTCTCTCTGACTCTATCTCTCTCTCTGTCTGTCTCTCTCATCTCTCTGTCTCTCTGTCTCTGTCTCCCCAGACACCCACAATCCTCATCCCTCACTAGTTTATCAGGATCCCTCAAAGGGGCATCCTAGTCAGGTCTGTTCTGCATGATAATGTGTATGAGGATAACACTTCCAAAAATATTTCCCCTTTTTTTTTCATATCCCGCCTTTAGGGAAGAAGTGTGGCATTGTGGACACAATTGCAGAAAACCTGTAGTTCAGTAAAACCTGGAATCAGGAAAAATTGAGTTCAAATCCATCCTTAGACACTTACTAGCTATGTGACCTGAGTAAATCATTGAAGGTTTCTCAGGTTTAGTTTCCACATCTGTAAAATGAGGTTACAAATAGCATCTACCTCCCAGGGTTGTTGTGGAAATTAAATAAAATAATAGATACAAAGCATTTTGTAGACTTTATAGCACTGCATAAACGTTCACTATTATTATAGGTTGGTCATCTAAGTGGTGCAGTGGATAGTTGTGGAGTTATGAAGACATGAGTTCATATTTGGTCTCAGACACTTACTAGGTCTGTGACCCTAGAAAAGTTACTTAATCCCCTTTGCCTTGTTGTTATTTTTCTTCATTTTTTGAAGAAAACAAATGACACCGTGAATAATAGCTTGACTTGTGCATAAATTGGATTTAAGTTAGGCAGAGTTGCACAAAGTTTATAAAATGAGCTGGAGAGGAAAATGGCAAACCACTCCAGTACCTTTGCCAAGAAAAGCCCAAATATGATCATGAAAAGTCAGACACTACTGAAACAACTGAATGACAACATTTGTTGTAGTAATCTTTTTAATTTTCTACTTTCTTTTTGAAAATGTTTTATTTTTCCACAATTACATGTCAAAACAATTTTAATGTGGTGTTTTTTTTAAGTTTTGAGTTCCAAATTCTATCCCTTCCCTATACCCTCCCTGAGATGGTAAGCAATCTATTATAATTTATACATGTGCAATCATATACAACGTTTCCATATCAGTTATTTTGTACAAGGAAAGAGAGAAAGAAAGAAAGAAAGAAAGAAAAAGAAAGAAAGAAAGAAAGAAAGAAAGAAAGAAAGAAAGAAAGAAAGAAAGAAAGAAAGAAAGAAAGAAAGAAAGAAAGAAAGAAAGAAAGAAAGAAAGAAAGAAAAGAGCGAGGGAGGAAGGAAGGAAGGAAGGAAGGAAGGAAGGAAGGAAGGAAG
>NW_027185779.1:8057998-8125114 GCF_028583685.1 Petaurus breviceps papuanus | reverse complement strand
AGGAAGGAAGGAAGGAAGGAAGGAAGGAAGGAAGGAAGGAGAAAGAAGAAAAAACAATATGCTTCAGTCTGTATTCAGAAATATCAGTTCTTTTTCTGGAGGTATCTGCTTTTTTTCATCATGAGTCCTTTGGAATTGTCTTGGATCATTATATTGCTCAGAACAGCTAAGTAATTCACAGTACAATATTTTTTTTGTACAATATTTCTTTTACTATGTATTATGTACAACATTCTCCCGGTTCTGTTTGCTTCATTTTACATCAGTTTGTGTAAGTCTTTCCAGGTTTTTCTGAAATCATTCTGCTTATCATTCTTTTATAATACAATAATATTCCATCACAATCATATACCACAACTTGTTCAGCAATTCCCCAATTTATGAGTATTCCCTCAATTTCCAATTCTTAACCACAACAAAAAGAACTGCTATATATATTTTTGTACAAATATGTTCTTTTCTCCCTTTAAAGAAATCTCTTTGAGGTATAGACTCAGCAGTGGTATTGCTGGATCAAAGGGTACATACACATAGTTTTATGGCCTTCTGGACATAGTTCCAAATTGCTTTATAGAATAGTTGCATTGGTTTACAATTCCACTAACTATGCATTCATGTCCCATTTTCCCCATATCCCCTCCAACAGTTATTTTTTTTCTTTTCTGTCATATTAGCCTATCTGATAGGTACAAGGTGGTACCTCAGAGTTGTTTTGCTGTGCATATCTCTAGTCAATAATGATTTAGAGCATTTTTATAAGACTATAGAAAGTTTTGATTTCTTTGTCTGAAAACTGCCTCTTCATATTCTTTGACCATTTACTAATTGGGGAGTGACTTGTATTCTTATAAATTTGACTCAGGTCTCTATATATTTGAGAAATGAGGCCTTTATTAAAAAGACTTATTCTAAAGATCATTTCCCAGCTTTCTCATAGACCCAATCATATTTATAGAAGCATTATTATTAGCAAAAAATTGGAAAAAGTAGATGTCCATAAATTGGAGAAAAGTTGAATAAATATGAAGAATACAGAAAAGTATGGGAAAATATACGAACTAATTAATACAATGTAAAGTAAGGTGGGTGGCTAGGTGGCTCAGTGAATAGAGTGCCGGCCCTGGAGTCAGGAGGACCTGGGTTCAGATCCGGCCTCAGACACTTAACACAAAAACTAGCTGCGTGACCTTGGGCAAGTCACTTAACCCCAATTGCCCTCCAAAAAGCAAAACAAAACAAAGTAAAGTAAGGAAAACCATTAAAACAACATATACAACTATAATGTCAGTGAAATGCCATCAACCAATCAAAACAGAATGCTATAACACTATAATGACAAACTTGATCCCCAAGAACACTGCATATAATATTAGACTTGGTTAATGTGTTGGCGACTTTTTCTGAATTTTTTATTTTTCTTTATAATTAAGATAAAGGATGATTCTATGGGAGGGGTCAGGTATATATACATATATATATATACATATATTCATATGTACACATATGGGAGAGAGAGGGAGGGAAGGAAAGAGGAGGAGGAGGAAGAGGAGGAAGAGGGGAGAAAGAGAGAGAGAGAGAGAGAGAGAGAGAGAGAGAGAGAGAGAGAGAGAGAGAGAGAGAGAGAGAGTTGTTCATCTATATATACTGGTAAATGAAAGTGTTGCAAAAACAAAATGTAAAAAAAAACTTTTAAAATATGCTAAAGGCCCATGAGAAGACTTGAGAAAATGCATCTCCTTCAACAGAAAAGGTAGAGGACTATGGGTATTGAATATTCAATATATTTTCAGACATGGTCATTGTGTTGCTTAGTTTTGCTGAACATTTTTTTTTTCCTTCTCTACCTTTTAAAATCTTTTCTATAAGGTATTATTTATAGTGGGGTAGGGAAAGAAAAAGAATCTCATCTAAAAACAAAAGGCATCATTTAAAAATAAAGTTGAAATTTTAAAATAACCCAATTTTTTAAAAGCAACACAGAAATCTGTGTTTAAAATAATACATTTTTAAAGTATATGTAAAATAAGAAAGCCTATTGGGACCCAGATATAAATAAATATTAAAAACCTCATGAATGTAACAGATTATGATAAAAGTTAATGAACAAAAAAAATACATTAGGATAATCGGAGAACTGGAGTTTTCTATGATTAAGAACAACTAATTTCTATTGAGTTTCATTTATCCTCATGACTTACTCATAAACCTTGGGTGTGGTTAACAACCAGAAGCTATACCAGAATGAGAGGTGTGGAATCCTTGTGGAATTCAGACCTCGGCAGGTGGAACCTCTCCCTTTTGCTTCCCAGCTCTATCACCTGGCATCTGAGTCCCATAAGCAACAAGTCCAGGAAAGATAAATTGAAGAAGGATGTTTCTGTTCTCCACTTCCAGGTGTGGAACAGCTGGCAAAGGCCAAGGGACAGCCAAGCTGAAAGCAATAAATTCTGCTGGTGCTCTGGCCACTTCACGTCACTCTGGATTTCTCACATTAATAATCACTGCCCTGAGCAAAATGGGAGCTCAGGTGTGTTCTGTCACTTTGCTTTCGATCATCGCCACATAGTCACCTGGTTCGGATTCACAACGGGGCTTTGAAAAATGACAGGCAGAAAGCTGTGATTTATACAGCACTGGGGTAATTAGAGTGAGGTGGCTCACAGTATATCTCTAGTTTTAGTTGCTTCGGGATGTCGATTAGAAACCCCCAGTGTCCAAAGATTCACTCTGACAAGAGCTGGGGAATTTATTTCTCAGCTAAAATTATAAAAGGCTCCTTTCAACTGTTTAGATGGCTGGAATTTGACTGCCACTAAATCAGGATGTAATAACGGGCTGAGCTAGGATGTTGGTTTTCCAGGATTCTGTTGAGAGATTAAGAAGCAAAAGGGAGAAGAAAAGAAAATAGCTCCAGCATCTCGCTCCAAAAATTCATTTTGCACCAATAGCTTTATCATAATGAAGCACTGATCCCTAAATGTAACGGCTTTTTTTTTTTTTCACAAACAGCAACATTTTGTAGTGGAGAGAGAGAGAGCTGAATGTCCTCAAAACTATGAAGATCTGTGTTCTGGTCCTGACTAACACATTACCAGGGATGTTATGACATTTAAATGAAAAAAAGATGTAAAGCACTTTGAAATCCCTAAATGTAAATGCAATTTATTTTTCTTATTTTTATTAATACCAGCCTCCAGTCTCTAAGCCTCCAGTCTGGTGATGGCTTCATTCCCTGAGCCTTCTACCACACTCCTGCTGGGCTCATGTCATGTTTATAGAGCAATGCAAGAGTGTGTTGATAAGTGTTTTACAACCGGGCCTCAGTAGCTCATGTCATAAGCTCAAAACAGGTACATAATTTAGACATGAAGGGTAATATCATATGCAAATAAGGAGAGTGTGGAAAAATACCTATGTATCTGATAAGATACATGGATTCTCACTACATCCAGCCCTTTTTTTTGAAGACCTCCAAGAAGCGGGAACCTACCACTTCTCAAGACAGTCAATTCAACTTTTGTACAGCTCTAATTTTTAGGAAGTTTATTTATTCCCTTTGCATCAAGCCTCAGTTTCTCTTTTCCTAACTTCCACCAATTGCTCCTGGCTCTGTCCTCAAGGTAGCACAATGTATAGAGTCAGGAAGTCTTCCAGGAGTCAGGAAGACCTTTGCTCAAATCTAGTCTCAGACACATACTAAAATGTGTGACTCTTGGCAAGTATTCACTTAACCTCTATCTTGCCTCTGCTTTAAAATGAGAATTACCCTAGCATCTACCTCCCAAAATTGCGAGGATCCAATGAAATAATATTTGGAAAGCATTTAGCACAGTGTCTAGCACATAGTCAGAACTTAATGCTTGTTTCCTTCCTTCTCATATAACCAGCACAGTGGTCACAGTAGTCTGCTAGCTGGACAGTAAATAATCTCAATGTAGTTATAAAGAAATAACCAAAGTAAGCAACAAATACCAAGATGATAGCTGACATTGATATGTGACACTTTAAGATTTACATTTACATTTAAGATAAGGCACTGCACAGACCTTGTCTTACTGCAACATATTTTCTAGGAAGTTTGAATGGAATACTTAATACTGAGCCATGAATATCAAATGCGTAATTCAGTTATGAAATAGAAGCACTATATGGCATCCGCTTCTACTTCAATTCAAAATCACCAGCAAAGTCCCAAACTATATCCCAAAATGGATAGTCTCCACCATTCATTCAGAAATGTCACCAGACATATCACAACCATAATGGGTAGCTTGGTTTCGGAAGGTTGCCTGAAAATGGATATCAAGGCAAATGTAAATAGAGAAATTGGGTGGGGAGAGAGAGACAGACAGACAGACACAGACAAAGACAGACACAGAGAGAGACAGAGACAAAGAAAGAGACAGAGAGACAGAAAGAGATGGAGACAGAGAGAGACAAAGAGAGAGACAGAGACAGAGATAGAGGGACAGATGGAGAAAATATTATCATAGAGAATACATTTGAACACAAGTACAAACAACAGGATTTAGATGCAGAGGAAGCAGTTGGAGGATCTGATCCTTTTTTAGAACTTAGTGTTAAGTTACCTGTGAGTCAAATTTACTATTTGAAAGGATTTTATTTAAATTTTTTTTAATAAATATTCATTAGTGATAGTGGCTAATAATTCTTCTTCTTGGCTTTGTCTTTTCCTGGTATAGCTTTAAGACTATCATTGTTTTATAAAAGAAGTCTGGTAGAGTAGTTTCTCAACTTTGAGAATAATTTATGTAGTTCTTTAAAAGATAGAATTTGCCTATAAATACACCAAGAGCATGAGGTTTTGTTTTTTCTTTAGTAGTTCCTTTAAAGGTAAATTTCCATTTCTGATACTGGATTATTCTCCCATCTGGAATCTACTTCTTCCTCTGCACTAATATAGCACTTTGTCTACACCTCTCTAAGGCCACTAATCACATATTGACTTGTATTATAATTATTTCATTTTATTACCAGATTGCCAACTCCTTGAGGGTAGGTTTCATGTTTTTCTTATTTTGTATTCCCCTCAGAATTTGACATAAAATCTTGCAGGTGCTCGATAAGAGTTTTGGTGTTTTTTTTTTAACAAATGGAAAAATGGGTTTTAAAAGAAGACAAACTAAACAACAGGGAGGAAAATATCACTGAAATGGAGCGTTTCCTTCCTACTGATTAAAAATTATTATTGGAGAAATAAATTTTTGGCTAACATACAATGGATAAGGGAACAGTATTTTGCTTTTTCCTCTGAAACAAACTGTGCAATCCTAAGCAAAAAAACAAATCCAAAACCAAAAAACAGTGGTGCTGCTGATTATTTTATTTTATTTTATTTTTGCTTTTTGGAGGGGGGAAGGCAGGGCAATTTGGGGTTAAGTGACTTACCCAAGGTCACACAGCTAGTAAGCGTTAAGTGTCTGAGGCCAGATTTGAACTGAGTCCTCCTGACTCCAGAGCCAGTGCTCTATTCACTGAGTCACCCAGCTGCCCCAATTGCTGATTATTTTAAAAAGTACAATTAGTAAACATATTCAAAAACTAAATAAAATTAGAGATTAAATAGAAGAGCCAGAAATTGAGATAATATCTTTGTCACTATCTTTCCAGGCATTACATGAGTGACTTTCTTGGTTCTAATCACCAATGCAATGGGTCAATACAAGCGCAAAATATGGAGCAATCATCTTTGATATTTGTCTGTGGTGGTCTATGGGAAAATAACAAACTGAGCAGTGGCCAAGGTGATGATTTTGGTCACCCTAAAGATCATTACAGATTGATAGAAATGTGGCAATAGATATAGAATTATAGTTATAGTCACAGACATTCAAAATTGGAAGGGAGGTCCAAATTCATACTTGAGCAGAAAACTTGCTCCCTATACCCTGTCCATACACACCAAGTATCCTCAATGACAAAGAACTCACTACATTCCTCTTTTAGATGGCTCATGTTTTTTAGGATTAGCATTACCTCTTAACTAAGGTTAAATAAAAATCAATGAACAATACATAAAATATCTACGCAATGACTGTACTCCCATCATCCTCCAGCAATCCCACCAGCTTTAAACCAAGGAGTCATAAGTAAGGGACATTTTGAGTTGATTTAGTTCCCCAGTCACTGCTCATGCAAGAGGGCAAGGTTTAAAAGAACAGCACCATTTTCAATTATACTTTCAACAGGATCAGTCTTTAGGTGAGGAATCAAAAAATTTCATTTCTAACCAAAATCAACTTTTACAGATTGATCCTGATCCTTAATAATATCTTTCAATTAATGCAATTTAAGATCATAATGGCTATTTTGTTGACCCTCTATGAGTTGACTCAAACTGAGATTGATCTACTTAAACCACTAAGTCTTTTTCATGTGACTTGTCTTATAGCTAAATTTTTAGAGGCACATGTATAATTTATTTGTTGTACCTACATGTAGTACTTTGCATTTATTCCAATTAAACTTCCTGATTTTGGATTTGGTCTATGGTTCCAACCTCTTGAGATTTATTTCTATCCTATTTCAGTTACCTGGTGTAGTAATGATCCTTCCCAGCTTAATGACATTGGCATCTTTGATAAGCGTGAAATCTCTGACTTCATCTAGGTCAATGAGGCAAATATAAAACAGTACAGTAATTTAAGACTACATCCTTGTGGCAGTCCACTAAAGACTTCCTTTCTATCTATTAACCATAGCTCTTTGGGACTGGTTTACTAACAGATTTTGAACCCATCTAATTATAATATTATCCAGTCAATATTTTCCTCTTTCTTTCCTGTAAAGTTTGTCTATTGATCATGACTAAATATGTGTTCCTTTGATCCTATGGTTATATAATTGTTGCTCAGTTCAGGAAGTATACAAAGACATAGCCTGTATAACAAATGAATACCAATCTGAAAATGGTTTAGTAAAAAAGGAAAGAGCATCATTTACTTTCTTTTTGCCTCGATTAGAAACAGGAAAGACATTCATTGAAAAGAATTGGTTTTCTTTCCCCTAAAACCCACCCCTCTTCCTAGCTTCACTGTTGATGCCAAGGGCACCATCATCCTTACAGTAATAAAGGTCAAAACCTTGATATCATCCTCAATGTCCCATATATCCAATCAGTTCTCAGATCTTGTTAATGTCTTTCTTCATAGTGTCTCTTGCTTTGATCCCTTTTCCTACCATCAAAGAGCCTCTACTCTGCTTCAGGCCCTGATAACTTTTAATTCTATTATTGCCATTGTATCCTAAATGGCCTTCCTTCATCAGGTCCTCCCTCCATACTTCAACCCATCTTCCACTTATCTGCCAAAGTGATTTTCCTGAAACCCCTTTCACCTCCCTGATAAAAACCAGGGGCTCCTCAAAGCCTCTAACATCAAATATAAATTCATCTATTTGGCATCTAGATCTCTTTACCACCTGACCCTGTCCAACATTTCCAATCTTCTTGTACATTACTCCCCTCCATGCACTCTATGGTTTAGATTGTTGGGCTAAGGTCCTTGCTATTCTGCATATACAGCACATATATTTAGTTGTGTAGCTCTTTATTAACAACTAAATTAAAATGAATCTCTCATACAGCATGAGTAATAATTGCCTCTGCTGGAGATTTATTATATTCTTCTAGAGGTCATTTACAAATGTAATCTTCATTATTAAAATTCTTTCACCTTTTTTTTGTTTGTTTACAATTTGCAAAAGCATTCTGAAAGTAGAATGTATGTGCTTAGATCTGCAAAGAGTACAAATTTAGAATATGGCAAATGCTTTACAGGATGCATTTGAAGAACCATCTGCCATTATACCTTTTATATATATAATATATTTATGTATATTTGTGTGTATATATGTATACATACACACACACATATATATTATCACTTTTCAAAATCACAAATTATTTTAATTCTAGCCTTCTTCCACTTGTCCTAAATAAGAAAATGTTGTATATTGAGTCAAAAATTAAGGAAGTAGGGGCGAGCTAGGTGGCACAGTGAATAGAGTGCTGGCCCTGGAATCAGGAGGACCTGAGTTCAAATCCAGCCTCAGACATTTGACACACTTATTAGCTGTGTGACTTTGGGCAAGTCACTTAACCCCAATAACCTTGCCTTCTGCCCTCCAAAACAAATTAAGGAAGTACTATATCCAATAGAAAGTAATTGCATATCAGTTGTCTTAATAAACAAACAATATTAAGAATCTGTTGTGCCAGGGACTGTGCTAATCACTGGGGATATGAAAGGTAAAAACAATAAGGATATTTTCTAAGTTTCCCCTTTTTCCCATTCAGCTTTTCATTTTATTAAGTTTTGAATAGGATCATTAATTACAACTTGTTAAAAAATCAAAAATATCCTGGCTTTTCTTCATTATTGCACTTTCGTTCCAGAGCAACAAACAGCATTCTGTTTCCTTCTCTGCTCTACGTTAGCCAAAATGTATTTCCCCAAGAGTGATGTTGCTCCAATTCAGTAACACTTCCTTCCTGTGGTGCTGCTTAAATTTTGTCATTAAATCCATCCCTTTATTAAAAAAAAAAAAGCTTATTGAGTACTTACTTGTCCCCTGAAAGTCTATGTGTTGTGCTATGGAGGATAAAAACCAGTCAAACATGACACCTAAGAGAACTCCTGGGGTTGAAATTCCCTTCACAAATGCAGATCAGAAACTTATCTTTAATTCATAGCCTTGACTGTTCAGGGCAGTGAGATGTTGTGACTATGTCCTTGTTCATATAGTTTGTATATGTCAGAGTCAGGACTATCCATTATTTATTCCTCATTGATTATTGTTGGATGCATATGGACCCTTAATATGGATATTGATGATATGTAATTAGATATAAAATTTGTTCATTTACACATTCGTTCTTTCAAAAATGTTTATTGAACATTTGGTTAATAGGTAGTAAGGTTGTACAGTGAATAGAGCCTTGGGCCTAGAGTCAGTAAGATCTGAGTTCAAAACCTGCCTCATGTACTACTTGTCTTTGAATAAGTTACTTAACCCCTTTTTGCTTCAGTTTCCTCAACTGTAAAATGAGGACAATAATAGTACTCCCATGATTGTTGTGAGGATAAAATGAGATTTGCTGTTGAGTCATTTCAGTCATGTCCAACTCTTTATGACCCATTTTGGGGTTTTCTTGGCAAAGATATTGGAGTGGTTTACCATTTCTTTCTCCAGCTAATTTTACAGATAAGGAAACTGAGGAAAATAGATTTAAGTGACTTGCCCACAGTCACACAGCTGGTAAGTGTCTAAGGCCTGATTTAAACTCATAGAAATGAATCTTGCTTCTTCAAGGCCCAGTGTTCTATCCACTATGCCACCTAGCTGCCCATAAAATGGGATATATTTATTTAATGCTTAACACGGTGCCTGGCACATAGTAAGTGCTACATCAATGCTGGCTAACATTTGCTATGTGCATAGCGTAGGGTTCAATACAAATACTTCCATGCAACAGAGGTTGGAATTTAGGAAGCTCGGTTTCCTCTAAGTTGTCCATAGGAAAGAGAAATGAGCTAAATTCATTTCTCATGCACCATAGGTTCATAGATATAGAGTTGGGAAGCCATCAAGTCCAACCCTCTCCTTTTAGAGATGAGGGAACTGAGGCACAAATAGGCAAAGTAACTTGCCCCAGGTTACAGACAGTAGTACATGGCAAAGCCAGGATTCAATTCCAAATCATCTGATTCCAAACATTCACTAAGGAAGAAGCAAGTTTTGTTTTTGTTTTTTTCCTGCACATTCTCCAATGTGATTTTAGTTTGTTTTAATTCCATGAGAATAGTGCAATAGAAACAGCAGAAAGATGATATAATCAACCTTTTTTTCCCAAGAAACTACATCAAAGGAGTCCATATAAGACAAGAAAGAGCCTAGATGAGCTTCAGCAGACCCAATAGGGAAAACAGTTTTGTTTTTTTTTTAAAGTATAGACAGGAGAGAAAGGTCATTGTATTAAGCCCTTATTAAAGAAGCCAAAGACAGAATATTTTATTACCAGGATAAAACAAGTGAAAATGAAATGCCATTTTGAACTGCATCTGTATCATCCTTATATATGAGGCTAATCTCTATGTAACGGGGTAACTGTTTCTGGAAAACTTCTGCTAAACTGCTTGACTGATTTCAATGAATGAGGTGTCATTTAAGAACCTGTGATATGTGGTTTATAATTATTAGGTCAAAAGTACAAAAATTAATTAATAAAAAGGCAATTAATTAAAAGCTAATTAGAGCTGACAGTTTTTTAAAAAGCATTGAGAGTACAATAAATGGAACTAGGAAAGAGGTATTAGAACACACTTTAGCTCTTGAGAATATTCACACTATCCATAACAAAAGAAAGCACAACATGACAATAAATACTTGGTTTTAGCAAGGAAATGGGGAAAAAGAAATCACTCTAAGCAATACATCCTCATTGACTCTTAGCAGGCTTTAGTTGTGTGTGTGTGTATGTGTGTGTGTGTGTGTGTTTGACTGTCTGCTTCCTTTTTCATTTGGAACAGTTATCTTTTATTCATGAGTCTGGCAATGAAAAATGTTTACACAAAAAAGAAAAATTACTGTATTTAAAAAGAAAAAGGTTGGGGTTGAGGAAAGAAAAGAGACTATAAGTTTACTTCCTGGATTGTCCTTCAGTAGAAAATTACTCTAGATGAACATGACAGAGGAAGACTCTCTGGCTATGTCTATAGGAGCAAAGTGCAATGAGGAATTGAGCCAATTATATGAATAATACCAGTTGACGGAAAGAAAACATTTAGTCTTTCTTCCCCCTAGCTCTTTGAAAAATTCTTGGAACATACTAAGTGCTTAATAAATGCTTATGGACTGCTAGAGTGACTGATTTCTATTTACTTATCTGTATATGTCCATTGTTCACTGCATTTTATGCCTGGGGAAAATTAAATAAATTGGCATTCCCATTCCAGATTATAGCTTGCTTTAGGCCTAACCTCTCCCTGTTCCCAACTATTTTAAGAGTCTTGGGTTATAGATCTTCCATTTCCAAGGGGAAAATAAATACTATTTGAGAAAGGCTGCCATCAAAATGAAACAGCTCTTAATTCAAACATTCAGGTCAGAAACATCTTGCTGGCACTAATCTACATTGCAATTAAAAAATGTTTTTAAAATTGAGAATCTGGTGTGTGTGTGTGGGTGTGTGGGTGTGTGTGGATGGGTGTATGAATGAGGCTTCCTACCCACTGAAAATTGCAGTGGGTTACCTTCCTGGGTTCTAGATCAATTGTAGTCTATATAAATGCAGAGTTTGAAGTTATTTCTTATTCTGCATTTAATTGATTCAATATGTCTTCCCATATATAAAATGTATTTCTGTATGTGTGTATGACTATATAATTGTATGCTCTTCCTACTTTTCCAGTCTTATTATACTTTACTTTCCCCTCCATGAACTCTAACAATCCATAATACTAGGTCTCACACATGATGCTCACTCTACTTCTGATTACCCTCCAAGCCAAGAATATTGTCCTGCTTTATCTCCTGCCTTTCCTGGCTTCCTTCAGGACCCTCCAAATTCCATCTCTGCAGAAGTTCTTCTTCACTCCCTTCTCTTGGTGTCTTTACCCTAAGAATGCCTCCCATTCACACTGTATTTATTTTGTAGGTACATGGTTGTTTATGTCATCTCCTCCATTACAATGTAAGCCCCTAGGAAGCTAGGTGGAGAAAATGAGCAAGCAATGGAAAAAAAACCCTGACTATAGAAAGTTATTATGGTGACAAGGAAGATCAAAACATACACTCAGGGGTGGCTAGGTGGCATAGTGAATAGAGCACTGGTCCTGGAGTCAGGAGGACCTGCGTTCAAATCTGACCTCAGACACTTGCCTTCTCCCCTCTAAAAAAAAAGTGGGCCCCTTGAGAATAGGAACTATCTTTTGCCTTTCTTTGCACAGTGCCTGGCACATAGAAAGTGATTAATAAATTCTTGTTACTGTTATATGGGATTCAGGAATAGTTATAGAGCTGATCCAAATTTAATTGTGGTTCAACTAGTTTCTTCGGGAAAGTCAACTACTAACTTTGGAAAAGTCACAACCACTCTGAGCTTCAGTTTTGTGATTTATAAATGAAAAGATTGGACTAGAAAACCTCTAAGGTCCTTTCCAGTTCTAAATATAAGCTTCTAATATGGGTAGAAATACAGATATTGATATCAACATTAATTATGTAGATATGTGGTAGGCATTTAAAATGGGTTTCATGACTGGTTGATATAGGCACAGACTTCAATGGGATAGGGTGGGGTCTGTGAGTTCATCAGTGAAGAATTTCCCAGTGCAGGAATTCTCTACACAAATGTCAATCAGAAACCATTCTGTAACATATACTTAAAGAGCTACTTGGGGCACTGAGATTCTATCAGAATATGCCAAGCACTGTGCTAAGTGCTAAGGATAGGAGAAAAGAAAAACAATGGTCCAAGGAGCTCATGGTCTAATCGTTCATGCTGGCCCTAGTATGTATCTAAGTGAAGACTTGAGTACGAGTCTTCCTAACTCCAAGACTAGTCTTCTGTCCTCTACACCACATTGCTTCTCATTTCAAACATCTTAGGGAAGATTATTTCTAAATTATTTTAATTCAGGATGGCTACAAGAAATAGTTAGTTTCCTCAACTGTAATATGAAGAAGCTGAACTAGCTGGCTGTCCTTTGTGGTCACTTTCAGCTCTGTATCTATTACCCTATATGATATAGTCCCCCTGACCCATGCCTGGAATGAGCTCCCTTCTCACCTGTGCCGTTGAGGACTCCTAGCTTCCTTCAAAGCATAGCTTGGGTGCCACCTCCTATAGCAGACATTTCTTGATCTCCCCAATTGTTAGTACTGTTCTTCCGCTTATTTACTTTAATGGTTTTCTATATGCTTATCTGTGTATTTGTTGCTTTCCCCCACTAGAATATAAGGTGCATAAGGGCAGAAACCATTTCATTTTTTCTTTGTATTCCCAGTACAGAGCACTGTGACTTTCATATAGAAATCATTAAATACATGCTCATTTAATTCAACTGAAAAATGATGAATGTGCCGGTAGATACTGTCAATAATTTCTGACTACTGAAAGATTTCCTTTTCACATGTTTTCTAGACCTCGATGGATAGCAAGTCAAGATTCACTCTTATTTCAATTTCCCTAACTGCAAAGAAAGCTATTTGATGCCATGGATCACATGGTAAATATGCTCCCTGAGAATAATAAGAGTATATGCTTTTAGTATTTCCTTGCCAAGTAATAGGGTTTATTCCAAAGCCACTCCAGTTACTTAGGCCTGATCACTCTGGATAATAGGACAAGGATTGCAGGAAGGCATACAGACTATGTGACTATTTTGGACACAGGTAATCACCTCATGATTGGGGAATGTATGAAGATAACAGGGAAGAGATCTTTTATCTAGGTCATGCAAGGCAGATGATAGTATTATAATGGTGGTGTTTCACTATCCCAAGATCAATCAATCAATAAACATTTATTTAGTTCCTATCATGGACATTTACTGCCACCAGTAAATATACCACTGAAACAAGAAAAAAATGAGACAGTCTTTACCCTCTAGGAGCTTAAAAACACATAAAAGAAGACTATATATATATATGGGTGGTATGGACATATAAGATCTGGGGTATGCTCCCACCTCTGTAGAAAGGAAGAATGCCAAGGACCATGGCTGCACCACTACCATATTCATTGGGACACAGGGGGATAGTGTGTAGGCAGACCCCAGAAGTACCACTTATTTGGGGTGTTCTTTCCTTCAGTCTCTGAGAGTAGTATTGAGTTCGAATTATATTTACTTTCCCCCCACAAATATTGGTAACTAGGGGATGATGGGGTCAGGACAAAAGCTGGTTCCCTAATTAATACTAACGGGGAAGGTAGAACTTATACTTTGCTTAGCTCCTTCCTGCCAAATTCTGGTTACACAAAAGATCATTAAAAATAGCAACTATAGAATAAAATCCATTTATCTAAACAAAAGATCACACAGAAATCATAGAAATTATGTGGATTAGAACATGTCAAAGAATGCACAAGAGTGAATACACTCTTCAGTTGAGAGTAAATTCTCAGTTCTAACTAGGAAAGAACAATCTCACCCAGAAGAAGTTAATTTTCTTTTTTTTTTTTATTAATTTATTTATTTACTTTTAGTTTACAACATTCAATTCCAAAATCCCTTGAGTTTCAAATTTTCTCCCCCTGTCATAGGCATGAGAATCTAAGATCTTCCCTGCCCCTAGGCCCTTTGATAGGCTTAAGTGACTCTGAGAACCTTCCTTGATTTGAAAATATACTCTGTCCCTAATAGGCTGAATGTGGTCACATGGAGCCTGTGGAGGGAGGCTTGTTTTCAGGAACACACATACCTTGATACTTTGTGATTGGGCAGTGGGTCAAGAGGGTTGTGAAATTCTCTGAGCCAGGAGAAAGAAAACTATATATACCCTGATGTAAGGTTTTGTTTTGGGGCTCATTTTGAGAAGAGTTATGTGATTTGACCAGATGAGACTCTGGGAAGCCATTGAGCCCCCCAGCTTTGAAAACCCAGATGTTGGCGCTTCCCTCTCTGGTATCTGACTAGGTATGGATATAATGGTCAGACAGGTGGAAGCCTGTCTGCTGATGTTTCTCTGTATCTTGCTTGTATCTCTGAAGTTTGGGGTGCTGACCTTTTCCCCCTGAACTAGGTAAATGACATATGTTTGATTAAAGCAAGATTGTTAACCCATTTTGAGTTGCTTTCCTTTAGAAAAGCAGATCTAAAAACCTGTGTTGGCAGCCACCCTGGGTATGCTAGGGTGCTTGCTGCTACACCCCCTCCCTCTACTCCCCCCCTCCCCCATGGCAACATGAAATCAAATATAGGATCTACAAATACCTTCACATTAAACATTAGTCAGTTTGTAAAGGATTATAACCAATGGAATGAACAATAAGAAAGAGGAAACAAAACAAAACAAGGAAAAAAAAGAGAGAAAGCAGTTTGCTTCAATCTGCATTCAGACTCTGTAGTTCCTTCTCTGGATGTGGATATCTCTTTCCATCATGAGTCTTTGGGAGTTGTCTTATAACCTTACATTGCTGAGAGGGGCCCAATCTATCAAAGTTAATCATCACACATATATTGTGTCTGTAATTGTGTACAATTTCCTCCTGATTCTGCTCTTCTCACTCAGCATCAGTTTAAATAAGTCTCTCCAGGTTATTATAAAGTCTGTCTGCTCCTCATTTCTTATAGCAAAATAGTATTCCATTACATGCATAGATCATAACTTGTTCAGCCATTCCCCAATTGATGGGCATCCCCTTGATTTCCAATTCTTTGCAACCACAAAAAGAGCTGCTATAAATATTTTTTACATATGGGTCCTCTTCTCACTTCTATTATCTCTTTGGGATACAACCATAGAAGTGGGATTGCTGGGTCAAAGGGTATGCACTTATTTTATTTTATTTTTTTTAAAGCAATCAGGGTTAAGTAACTTGCTCAAGGTTACATGGCCAGTTATTTCTGGGTGTGGTGCTAATAATCTGAGCCCGGATTTGATCCCCAGGTCATCCCAACACTGGAGCCAGTGCTCTTACTCACTGAACCACCTGGCTGCCCTAAAGCAATTGGGGTTAAGTAACTTGCTCAAGGTTACATGGCCAGGTGTTTCTGGGTGGGTAATAAGTGTCTGAGCCTGGATTCAATCCCCAGGTCATCCCGACACTGGAGCCGGTACTCTTACTTGCTGTGCTACCTGGCTGCCCCAAAAGAACATTCTTTTTTTTTCCTTTTTGGAGGGCAATTGGGGTCAAGTAACTTGCCCAAAGTCACACAACTAGTAAGTGTGTCAAGTGTCGGAGGCCAGATTTGAACTCAGGTCCTCCTGACTCCAGGGTCAGTGCTCTATTCACTGTACCACCTAGTTGCCCCTGACATTCTTGTATGCACTTATTTATAGCCCTTTGGGCATAGTTCAGATTGCTCTCCAGAAAAGTTAGATCAGTTCACAACTCCACCAATAATGCATCAGTGTTCCAATTTTTCCACATCCTCTCCAGCATTTATCATTTTCCTGTTTTGTCATCTTAGCCAATTTGACCAGTGAGATGTGATACCTCAGAGTTGTTTTGATTTGTATTTCTCTAATCAATAGTGATTTAGAGCATTTTTTCATATGCTTATAGATATCTTTAATTTCATCCTCTGAAAACTTCCTATTCATATCCTTTGACCATTTATCAACTGGGGAATGACTTGTATTCTTATAGATTTGACTCAATTCTCTGTACAGGTTAGAAATGAGGCCTTTGGGGTGGCTAGGTGGTGTAGTGAGTAAAGCGTCGGCCCCGGAATCAGGAGGACCTGAGTTCGGTTCCGACTTAACATCCACACAAAAAAAACTAGCCGTGTAACCTTGGGCAAGTTACTTAACCCCAATTGCCCTCCAAAAGGCAAAAAAAAAAAAATGAGGCTTTTATCAGAGACACTGGCTATAAAATTTCCTTCCCAATTTCCCACTTCCCTCTTAATCTTGGTTACATTGGCTTTATTTGTACAGAAACTTTTCAATTTAATGTAATCAAAATTATCTATTTTGCATTTTACAATGCTTTCTAACACTTGTTTGGTCATAAAATCTTCCTTTCTCCATAAATCTGACAGGTAATCTATTCCTTGCTCTTCCAGATTGCTTACAGTATCAGCCTTTATACCTAGATCATGCACCCATTTAGACTTGATTTTGGTATATGGTGTTAGATAATGGTCTATGCCCAGTTTCTGCCATGCTATATTCCAGTTTTCCCAGCAGTTTTTTGTCAAATAGTGAGTTCTTATCCCAAAACCCAGAGTTTTTGCGTTTATCAAACAGTAGATTACTATAGTTATTGACTGCTGAGTCTCGCGTACCCAATCTATTCCACTGATCCACTACTTTATTCCTCAGCCAATACCAAGTAGTTTTGATGACTGTTGCTTTATAATACAGATTAAAATCTGGTGTGGCTAGGCCACCTTCCCTAGCATTTCTTTTCATTAATTCCCTTCATATTCTGGACCTTTTGTTCTTCTAAATGAATTTTGTTACTATTTTTTCTAGCTCTATAAAGTAATTTTTTGGTAGATTTATTGGCATGGTACTAAATGTGTAATTTAATTTAGGTAAAATTGTCATTTTTATTATATTAGCTCGACCCAGCCATGAAAAACTGATGTTTTTCCAATTAGTTAGATCTGACTTTATTTGTATGAAAAGTGTTTTGTAGTTGTGCTCATATAGTTCCTGGGTTTGTTTTGGTAGGTAGATGCCCAAATATTTTATAATGTCTATGGTAACTTTAAATGGGATTTCTCTTTCTATCTCTTGCTGTTGGATTTTGTTAGAAATATATAGGAATGCTGAGGATTCCTGTAGGTTTATTTTTGCATCCTGCAAATTTGCCAGATTTATTTATTATATCAAGTAGTTTTTTGCTTGATTCTCTAGGATTCTCTAAGTATATCATCTGCAAATAGTGATAGCTTAGTCTACAAGAAGTAATTTTTTGACAATTTTTAGAGTATCAGTCAATTTCAAGGAAATAATGGGACAGGCTTTCTATGCATGGCCATCATACCGAGATCTTCCTCTGTCTACCATCTCCCTGAACTGTCCTCTGACCATTTGTCTTTTCTGAAGAATGTACAGAACCAACTTCTTAAATCCTTTATTTAGTTATGCATAGTCGGGCTCAACATTTTCACCACCAATCAGGAATCACATGTCCCTCTGCATTATGCAGCAGTAAGCAAAACTGTCCTAGATTTCAAAGAAGCCAAGTTTCATATATACAAAGTAAACACAAAATACTGGGGCAGGAAATGTGAGGAATTGGGAGGGGGTCAAGAAAAGCATCATGTAGGACAAACCTGCACAACTTGGCAGAAAGTAGAGACCAAAATTAAAATAGGCCAAACTTCTTTGGACCACAGATAGGTTAGATTAGAGACAGGCTGACATGGCTGGTTGTCATGGGTCATGTGACAAACAGGACAGTGTGCGGTTTCACAGGCCACCCAAAATTTTTTGGTGGGCTGCAGGTGGCCCACAGGCCATATATTGTACAGGCCTGATGTAGGAGATTGTGTTTGGACTGAACTTTAAAAGGAAGATAAGGACTCTAAAGTAGGGAAGGCACGCATGCCGAGTACGGAAGAAATAATGTCCAGAGGCATAGAGATGGTGATGGAGTACTATGTGTGAGTGATGAACTGCAAAAAAATCATTTAGGCTAGATTAGATTGTATGGAAAGGAAAATGCATAGTAAGCCTAGAAAAAAAAAAACCTTAATAATAATAATAATAGCATTTGTATTGTTATTCAGCCATTTTCAATCATGTCTGGCTCGTCATGACTCTATGTGGAGTTTTCTTGACAAAAAATACTGGAGGGTTTTGCCATTTCCTTCTCCAGCTCATTTTACAGATGAGGAAACTGAGACAAACAAGGTTAAGTGTCTTGCTCAGGGTCCCACAGATAGTAAGTGCCTGAGGTCATATTTCAACCCATAAACATGAGTATTTCTGACTCCCAGCCCAATACTCTATCCACTGTGCCACCTAGCTGCCCTAAGCATTTATATAGTGTTTTAAAATGTGCATAAAACTTTTCACATATTATCTTATTTTATCTTCGCAAAAACCCTGGAGAGTAGATGCTATTATTATCCCTACTTTACAGATGAAGAAACTGAGACAGATAGGGATAACCCTAAAGAACTTGTCCAGTATCAAAAAGTCAGCAAGTTATGTAACGCTAAATCTGAACTCAGAGATTTATACTCTAGCTGCAGTGTTCCGTGCACTGTGACATGTAGCTGTTTCTAGACAAACCAAGCTAAAGACTTTAAATTCCAAAGTTTTTATTTAATTTTAGAGACTAGGAAGCCCTTGGAGCTTATAGAACACAGTAATGACATGATCAGATCTATGCTTTAAGGATATTAATTTGGCATTTGTGCAGACCAAAGATTGGAGAATGAGGAGAGGTGAGACAAGACCTAAGAAGAAGCTATTGCAATAGCTCAGTAGAGAGATGATGAGACACTGAAGGAGGGTCCTAAGTTTAGAAGGACAAAGGCTAAATAAATCATGCTATGTGAAAGTTATAGAATATTACTGTGCAGTGAGAAACTATGTATCTGATGAATACAGAGACGCATGGAAAGACCTATATATACTGATGCAGAGTGAAGTACACAGAACCAAGAAAATAAAATACACAATAACCACAAATGCAGAAAAGGAAAACAACAGCCACAGGCATAAAAAGCAAAAGTGGATAAAATAACTATAAAGATCAAGCATGACTCAGTAAAGAAATACAAAGAGACACCCACAACACACCCCTTCAGGTAGATGGGAGGTTCACAGGTGTTTGCACATTGCACATGGTACATGGTTTTAGGACTTTTTCAATGTATTGATTATTTGAAATGATTTTTTCCCTTCTTTTTTGTATTTGAAATGTACTCTTTGGTATGTGAGATGGTTTTCTGGAAGGGAGAGGAAGGAATATTGGAGAAAACTATGATATTAAAAACAGAAGACATCAACAAAAATTTATTTAAAAAGAAAAAAACTGTTGCAATAGTTCGGTGGAGAGGTGATGACAAATTGATATAGAATCATAAATTTAGAGGTTGACGGAACTTCAAAAGTCATTTAGAGGGTGTGGAACCAAGATAGTGGAATAAAGGCAGGGCCTCACCTGAGCTCTCCTCCAAAACCCTCCAAAAACCTTTTTAAAATGCCTCTAAACAAATTCTATAACAGCACAACTCATAAAAAGAGGTAATGAAACAAATTTCCAGCCCAAAAAACTTACAAGGTTAGCAGGAAAGGTCTGTTGCACCAGGCTGAGAGAAGACTGTAGGCCAATGTTGGCTGTGCCAGTGTAGACCAGGTTCTAGTGAACCCAGAGCAGACCTTGGGGCTACTGAATTGCTGTAATTTGTGGCAATTTCCAGACCTCTTGGCCCACAGACACCAGAGACAGCTTAGAAAGTCAGCAGGAAGGGTCTGTTGCACCAGGGTGGAAGTGAAGGGTTCAGCACAGGCCCTACTAGCATAGGCTGGCCCCAGCAGGCCAAGAGCAAGCCTTGGGAATGACTGAATCAGCACTGGCACTGACAGTGGCTGCTTCTGGGTGGTAAGATGGTAAGGGGATTAAACAACTGGTCAGAAGGTTTGCTAGCACTGAGGCAGGACTCTATTGTTTTGCCCACACTCAGATCTAGGTCTCAGTCCTGGATGGCAGTACCAGGGAGAGTAAGAACACTAGCACAATAAAGCTTGTAGCAGCATTGGAGAAGGGAAACTCCTCACAGTTCCAGGGCAGAATAGTGCTTATGGTCGCTCACAGATGAGAGCACAGACCAAGAGAATAGAAAATCCCTCTCCTTAGATCATAGCACCTTTCAGTTCTTCCAAACTGAAAACTTAGAGGTCACTAGAAGTATCACTGAAAACAGCTGCACAAAACCCCTGAAGCCTAGGACAATGTCCCCTTCACCCTGGAACCAGAGACCTACTTTAACAAACAGATAAAAGTCAAGTTAAAAAAAAACTGGGGAAAATGAGCAAACAACAGAAAAAAAGGTTATTATGGTGACAAGGAAGATTGAAACACATACTCAGAAGAAGATAGCAAAGTCAAAGCTCCTATATCCAAAGCCTCCAAGAAAAATATGAATTGGCCTCACGCCATGAAAGAGTTCACAAAGGATTTTGAAAATCAACTAAGAGAGGTAGAGGAAAAATCGGGAAGAGAAATAAGAATGATGCGAGAAAATCATGAGAAAAGAGTCACTGAACCTCTTTGAGGCTGTTTCCTCCCATATAAAGGAGGGAATATCACCTATCTCACAGTGTTAATGTGAAGATCAAGTGAGATAATGTATGCATGTCGAGCATTTTGCATATCTTAAAATGCTATATAAATATGATCTGTCATTATTGTCATCATCATTTTCATCATCATCATCATCATCATCATCATCATCAGTATGTAGTGTTAGGAAAGAGAATTGAGAAGCCAGAAATAAATTAACAATAAGCAATGAAGAACTGTCTTTTTTCTATCAGTCCATACGGAGATTTCTATTTATGGCATGGTATTAAAACTTTATTGCCAATTTTACAGCTCTAGCTGTCCAGTGTTTGATTTAAGTAGAAAACATGCTAGTAATTTACTCCTCAGCATAGACTTATATTTCAAAATCTAGAAGTTAAAGACCTTAACAATCCTGACTTCTTTATGTCATAGATAACTTAAAATGAAAAGCTGGTCCACTGTAGTCATAAGATATTAAGGAAAGATAACTTTATTGCTGGACAAATGGCATATCATGACACTCATCTTAGATACCAATGTCCAAATCCAAGTCTAAGCTAGACTTCATCTATACTGACAGTTTCTATAATACAAAATTTCCATTGATTCGTTAAAGTTGGTTTATCTGTCACAGTATTTAAATGTGCTCATAATTTCACTCAATATTATGAATATTTTATTAGTTCTGTTTTCACTACACAATTTAAGGCAATCTTACACCAAAAAGTCATAGGATCAGAGATTTAGCCTTAGAATGGATTTCACAGTTCACCTAATCTAATACCCTCACTTTAAAAATGAGAAAACCAAAGCCCAAATAGCTTAACTGACCTATGAAAGGTTAGAGGTAGCATTTGAACCTAGGTCCTCTGACTGGAGAAGCAGTGCTCTTTCTATTGTACCAAGTCCAAGGCAGATGTATCCCAACAGGATGAAAATCACATGTTCCTGTATACAGTTCTTATCTCATACATCTTCCAGTCTAGAATCTGAGCCTTCTATGAATCTAATTATTAAAGAAATAATCTCTCAACCTTAGAGCAACAGTTTTTGCTAGATATCAGTAAAGTAAGCCTGAAACAAGGGTAGAATTTTGTACTACTAGAGAAATAACCCTTTATTTTAAAAATGTAAGTGGAGATGCAATTTATTTTCTGAGTGAGACAACACATCTAAGTGAAATAGAGAAAATAAGAAATCAACATTAAGCTCTACTGTGGGGATTTATTTATCATCATCATCATCATCATCATCATTACAGTATTTTTCATTTAACTTGAAGCAAAATGCTTTTAAAAGAAAAACAAACCTGATCTTGAAAAAATCATTTGTCCGAATATGATCAGCATTACATGGATATGTTGCTATTACCTGTTATTCTGAAAACAGTTTGGTTTTGGGGGAAGAAAGTAAAAAGAAACAAGAACGTTTTTGGAATAAACAAGTATGTGAATCATTCCCAGCTTCAGTGGGCCTAACCCCAAGAATGTATGGGCTTGGGAAAGGATTAACAAAACAATATTCCTTTTCCAGGCTGCTCTTCGGAGAAAACAGCTGGCTTAGATTATATATTAAAAAAAATTCTAAAGAATTTCAGAAGAAACTAAATAGAACTGTTTTGAGTACCTGACTGTAATCAGGTACCAGAGATGAAAGAAAAATTAGCCTTACTATGTCCCTTTACTTATTCTCCCCTGTTTTCCTTTAGGAATAAGGGAAGTAAAAATATACTTCTTACATTTTTCTACCTATTCAATTATAGGTTTTTAGCATAGACTTACAAGATACCCCTGATGATAAAGCTACATTTTTTTTATCCATCCATTTTTTAAAATTGTGCTTTATATATAATGTATATTATAGAGAAAGCAGGTAATTTGGTAAGATAATCATGCCCAAATATCAATTTTATACCTAGGTATTCCATATTTATTACATGCTGAATGTGTTTGGGAAGCAGTTGAGTCAAATCACAGCCTTGGCATAAGCAGTGGTTTCCAACCCTCTGTGTAGCAAATGGGTGGGAACTAGAGACCAATAAATGCAGCTTAAAGTTGAAACTGTGGATACCAAGGTTTGAAATGCAGACATGGGAGAGAAGAAGGTACAAATATTTGCTTTAACAGACTGGAAGATTTTGAGGAAAAAAAAAGAGATCATAAATATTTCCAAATCTCTCAGGGCTTGCCTGCTGGAACTTATTTATTTTGCAAAGTAAAGAGAGGCTGTTGTTTTGTTTTGTTTTTTTCCTGGGGGGGGGAGGGGCTGAGATACTTCAAGAGGAGAGGAGGTCCTGCTCCTACAAGTGCCAGTGTAAAGCCATGTTCTTGTATTCAAAGAGTGGGTGAGGAAACTATCTTGCCATTGGGGGGACTATACAAGCTCACAAACACCTAATTTGAAGCAATGTGCTTCAAAAAAGTGTGCTGCTTTGGAACCTATCATTAATACACTGAACCATGTTCTGTTTTCACTTAGGCAAACTTGCTCAGCCCTTGCTGGGGTGAATGGTCCTGGAAAGAGACATCTTGTTATGTTTAATGTAGCTTCAACTATAGCTCCTCTTGAAGCCCTGGCCAGGATATTGCTGGTAAGGATCCAAGGCATTTGAAAGAGGTTCAAGAGCTAAAGCCACAGAATGTGAGTGCTTGAACTTGGCCACAAAGAGATCTGAGAATGCCCCTACCTTTCTTCTTTCAGAAGTTGGGGGGGGGTGTGTGACTATGATTGTAGAGGATTGAATATAATATTAGACTTTTTCAATGCATTTGTTAGTTAGCTGGATATTCTCTTCCCCAACCAGGGAATGGTGAAAGGGAGGGAGAAGGGATGGGAAGGAAGAAGAGATTATATATTGTACTCTGTTTCCTACCTCCAGTGCAAGTCAAGGGAAGATGAGTCCTCATCACTTCTCTAAAACAAGCCAAGAAAGCTAAGACAAGACAAGACAAGATGAGACAAGACAAGACAACACAACACAACACAAGACAACACAAGACAAGACAAGACAACATGATGAAACAGCAACAATTACCACTAGTGCTAGTCACCAGAGATACAAAGACAAGAGGAAAAATAGTCTCTGTCTTTAAGTAGTTTACATTCAGTTGAAACTTTCAGTGTATAAACATCTAGCAAGTAAATGTTCTAGATTTAATACATCACTCAATTCAAGTTCTGGGTGATTTTTTTAACTTTCCAAAAATAACGTGGCTTTTGTTCCACAGATGATAGGACAAAATATAAGATTCAATAAATCAGAAATAAGTTGAAAATAAAATACCACAAATACCATGACAGGTAAATCCTATATATGAAAATCTAGATTTAAATAACAAAGGGAAGATTATGAACTTTACAAAAGTTATCATCTTTTTAAAAAATGATGTATAATAAAGTTATTTTAAATGAAAAACTCTTCTAAGGCATGTGAAACATAATTGAACTGATTAAACAGCTGATAACAGCTTTTGAGGAACCCTCTGCTATCTTTTTAGGAACATCAAAATGGGGGGAGAGGGGAATCAATGTACTAATACTAGTCATAATAAAGTGGTTTCTGTATTTTAGTGACTTGCTTTTGGGAACTGTGCTCTGTGAATATGGTTAGAAGGTTCCCTAAAAGGATTAATCTTCTTCAGTAAGTGTTTTCCCTAGTCCCTGTCTAGGTAATAGCTACTTTGCACAATGAAATAACTTGAGTGTAGGTGGGGAAAAAAGAATTGGAATAAACCTTCTGTTTTCTGTGAAATAGCAATTATCTTTGAACTTCCAACATTTTTCCTTACCTCAAATATCCTAACCACCTAAACCAAATTCACTTAAGTTCCCCAAATACACACCAAAACTAAATAACATCGGAAGAAAGAGTTGAGTAATGGTAAGGTAGGGCAAAGGTATGTCTCACCCTTAGCTAGAAACCTGCCTGCAGGGATTCAAAGCACCACTTTTTACTTGCTAATTCCTTATTAAGAGGCTGAGGTAAGGTTTGTTTAATTCTGTGTCCTACATATTAGGAATATAATTTCTAGATACATGTGCAAAATTCTATTACAATAGAAAGATTGACTGTCCTTACTTTATATGGGAATAAGCATGTGATTCAATTCAGTTCAGGCAAACAGTTATCACCTGACTGCTACCTACAAGACTGTAAAGTTCAGGGGGTGTGAGAAAGAAAGAATTCTTCCAGGGTCTGGATCAAAGAGAAAAACTACCAGTCCAGCATTGGAGAGATTTGGGGTTGAAACTTGTGGGGAGGGGGGAAGTCAGCCTATATTAGACAAGCGGAAGTCATCCTAGTGTAAGGTAGAGAGGAAAAATATATATGGACAGACTATGTAGCAAGGAGGATACATCCTCTATGCAAGCCATGAATCCAATGGGATTCGAATCATACTACCTTAGAATCAGAAGAAAATTCAAAAGTTAACTAGGCCAACTCTTGCACAAGTTATGAATCTGATTTGAACACTTCCTGTAGGTGGTAATGTAGGTTCCACCCACAGACCTTGAATAATAAGGAATTTACTACCTCTAAGGCAATACATTCCTTTTTCTTATTTTTAACATCTCTATATCAGTATGTATGGAACAGTAGAAAGCTGAATTTGGAGTGTCTGGGTTCAAATTATAACTGTGGATCTGTGTGACCTTAAACTTTGATACTTAAACTCTCTGGGCCTCAGTTTCCTCAGCTGTAAAGAGGTAGGGCTAAAGGACCACTAAATTACCTTCCAGCCCCAAATTATTTTTCCTTATGAGCTGAAAGGTTAGACAGAGCATAGCTAAGCACAGAGTACTTGAACATACCATTATTTTTGTTTCAGAATGGTAATGACAGTCTAAGACTATCAAAGAATCTCAGAATTGGAAGGGACAAGCCATCTTCTCAAGTCTCCTTCCTGAACAAGAACCCCCTCTACAAATTACCTGAACAGTGTACCAGTACCAGATCTGCCTTAACTTGGAGATCTCCAGTAAAGGGAAACCCATTCCCTTCTACAGCAGCTCACTTTGCTTTTAAATAACTAATTATTAGGAGGTTTTCCTGATATCAAACCTAGGTTTGCCTATAGGCAGGTTCTAGACATTGTTTCTAATGTTGCTTACTGGGGCAAAGTAGAACAGGCCTAATTCCTCTTCTATATAACAGTACTTCAAATATGTGATGATCATCTCTTGCTGCTAAATTTTTTGTAGGCTAAACATTCCTGGTTACTTGTTAGCAAGGCAAGTTACTTAACCTCTCTGAAACCCAATTTCTTCCTATGCAAAATTGAGTTTAAAATACCTATAATACTTACCTCAGAGTAGTTGCAAGGATCAAATGAGATAATATATGTAAAGAACTTGGTAAATATTAAAGTTGGTTATTGTCATCATCATTATTTTTATATGACAGTCAGCAAGCACTTATTATAAACTTGTAAAGTGCTAGGCACCCTACTAAATTCTAGGAATAGAAATAAAACCAAAGAAAGACAGTTCCTGCCCTCAAAGAGCTTACGTTCTAATGGGGAAGACAACACATAAAAGGAAGTTCAAGGCAGAGTGGGCATGGTAGAGAAAACCAAGAGTAGTGTCTGGAGAGAAATGAGACATGGCTGTCCTGGCTGCCATCTTTAAACGGAGGTTCTAGATGAAGGCATTCAATCAGACAGAGAGGCTGAGGTGGACGATACTTCTAGTATGTGAATTCCAGGGCTGGAGTGAGCTTCCATGAAGAAGAGGTTTCTGGGTCGTGGTAAAGAAAGTCTGGAGTGAATCCTGGAGGGAATGACAAGGAACTTGGGGCCCTTTCAGCATCCTGATTGCTCTCTTTATACTCTCCATATTATTAGTGTCCTTTCTAAAGTGTAGCACTTCAAAGTGAACATAGTAATAACCATTCAAATTGTTAGCGCTAGAAGTGACCTCACAGGTCCTCTAATCAAAGGTAGTCACAGACTGGTAAGGCTTCTTAAAGGATCTTGAAAAGCACCTATAACAGGGCCCTCATTTTATAGCTGAGGCTCTGAGAATTCTTTCTTACAGTCATATAGTTAATAAATGACAGGGCTAGGACTGAAGACTAGGTCTTGTGATTCAATCCTCAGTCTTCTTTCTGCTATTCACTGCTGTCTCCTTGGATTCCAGAAGTCTACTTGTTCTGAGTTCACTTCATTGTACTAGCAACCAAGGTACATCTCTCCATCCTGTGTATTGTATTGGGTAAAATAAGGGTATTGTAAAGGGTATTGTAAGGGGTATTGTAAGAAATTTTGTCACCTGCCTTGCTGAATTCTAGCTCTATTGTGTCCTGGGATTTCCCAACATAGGAATCCCTCTTTTCATGCTGGGTGAGGGCATTTATCCAGGATAATTAAGACAGCTAGATGACACAGTGAATACAGTACTAGATTTGCAGTCAGAAGATCTGAGTTCAAATGTGACCTCAGACACTTAGTAGTTGTATGACCCTGGCTAGTCAGTATGTCTGCCTCAGTTTCCTCAATGTCTAATGATGATAATAACATCACTGACCTCTCAGGGTTGTTGGAAGGATTAAATGTCTGCAAAATATTTAGCACAGTACCTCCTAGTACATAGTAGATATTTCATAAATGCTTGTTTCCTTTCTTCTGTGGGACAATAATCTTTCCTTAGATACAGAATCACCAACAAAGTCCCAAACTGCATCCTTTCTATTCATGTAGAAACTTAGCGAGCCACAATAGAGCAGTAAGGGGTAGCTTGGTTTCAGAAGATAGATATCAAGTGGATATTAAGGCAAGTGCTATAGAGAAACAGAAGAAAATAGAGTAATAGATAATATTATTATTGAGAACGCAAGTACAAGCAACAAGGATTGAATGTAGAAAGAGCATTTGAAGGATCTGTCCTTCTTTCAGAACTTAGTGTTGACCTACCTGGGGGTCAGTCACTATTGATGGAATTTAATTGAAAATATTTAAATCAATATCCATTAATGATCATAGCTACTGATATTCCTTCTTGGCTTTATCTTTTCCTGATTTAGGTATTGGGGTTTTATTTCCATCTTAAAAAGAATCTGGTAGAATACTTTCCCAATTTTAGAGAATAGTTTTATAATTCTTTAAAGTCACATGTTGAGGAGACTGTAGATACGTGGATTATGTAAACTTTGTTTTAAAGATGACCATGGAGTTGCTCTACGCTGGGGTCAGAATTGGAGACAGAGAAATGACTCTTCTCTCTGATTGTCAGGGCACCCTACTTTGAAACTGGATCTGCTAACTCCCAGAGGCATTTTGGGGGACTGTCTGATTTGTGGGGTAAGATTATATCTATATTTATATCCATATCTAGGACTTTTTGAAAATATTTCTCCATAGGGGATATAAATCTATCCACAGGCATCTCAATAAAAAGACAAAAGTCAACCTCTTGATTAAGTCTCAGTAACTTGGACAAGACATAGATAAGTGCTTGCTTCTGAGGACCTGACAGGTGATGTAAAACCAAATAACTTATCTTGGGGCAGCCTCAGGCCCTGAGATTTTAACAGGAATTGGGTCTTATCTTCTTATTAAAGTATCAATAGGCAAGTTAATATCCTTGATAAGAAAGACCTTTCAGAAGTCTCAAATAAAGGCTCATGGTCCTTTAAGTTTCTTTATATAATTGGGGAACTCCCCTGATCAACCTCTTAGAAAAGTGATGAAAACCTCAGACTCTGTTACTTATTTAAGATGTTTGACACAATGCACTCAAGCTAAGGTTGATGTAACTGGAGAGTAGAGGTAAGGTAGAGCCAGAGAACTTTTCTTGTTTTTTTCTCATTTAATCTTGAAGCTTTAAAGTTCTGGATGATAATTAGCCGTTAAGTCCAAAATTTTGACCCATGTTCTAGAGTAGGCCCAGGAAGTCAACTTGAGATTCAATTCAACAGCCAAGTTGATAGTCCTTGTACCTCTGTGCAGCAGGAAATTTCCTGGGAGTTATTTCCCTGTTCTATACTACAGCCCCTGAGTGACTTTTAAAAAAAACAACAAATTTTAAAATCCTGAGGTCAGGAAAACTGGCATATGCTATTTCCAGAACCAGACTATCCATTGTGACACCAGCCATAATGGGGCCTTATGTCATAGCCAGTCCACTCCATTTCATCCTTCTCTAATATTCTGTCAGCAATCAGAACAAGAGATTGACCTTTTAATATTTAAACAAAGCGTTTGTTTGCACAGCAAAGTCCTGCAGGGGGCTGTTAAATTGGTCAGTAATCTGAGCTGATGCATTGCTTTTTTCTACAAATTATTTTATGGGAAAGTTGCCTTGAGCAAACCTTTTATTTTATTTAATTTTTTTTCACTGAGGGTGAACAGAACATAAGAAATAAGGAAATATGTATCATTATTGTGTGAATTGGCACATGAAGAAAGGAAATAAAAAAATGTGTTATCAAGTATTTAAAAATAAGATTCAAAAATCATCTCTCAGCAACATGACATAAGGTGGCAAGTGTTCCATAGATGAAATGTGCTCCCTTAAGCACAGCAGTGATTGGGTTGATTGGAAGGGGGGAGGGTCAGCATTGGGAGATTGGATTAAAAAATCATGAAGAAATTAAATAGGCCTGACTTTGATGTACTGCTTCCAAACAGTCTCCTGTGTAAACTTCAGACAACAGATTTCATGTAGTAAGCCTTACAAAGAAATGTACACTTGAGATGCCATGTTCTATCCTTCACATTTACTTTCTATAATTCTTAAGGTTTTTAAAATGGATATATTT
Organism: Petaurus breviceps papuanus; assembly: GCF_028583685.1. NCBI lineage: Eukaryota > Metazoa > Chordata > Mammalia > Diprotodontia > Petauridae > Petaurus > Petaurus breviceps. The sequence continues at coordinate 8,095,415 of NW_027185779.1, read as the reverse complement.
TTAATTTTTTAAATGCAAATAGAAGGCTGACTCATTTTCTTAGCTTGGTTCATTCTTCTAGGCAGCCATAGAGTTACAGGGAGTCACTTCCCAGTTAGAAGGTTTCTTCTGGACATGGTAACTGTAGAGGTGACCATTGTAAGCATACAAGGAAAGACTTGAAACTCTTTTCCCATACAAAGTCAGATTCTACTAACAAAATTAAATAGTGAGTTATTCTAAAGCATCCTTTTTTATTTTTAATGAGGGAAAATGGATTGTCTTTTCCTTTCTTCTCAAGCCGACTTCAGCTAAGGATTTAAATTTGTCTACCCAATGACTGGCATCCTAAAATGTATCTAAAAGGAGAAACAAGAGGGAGAATGAATGCATTGTGTTGACTTTATTCGCAGCTGTTAACACAGGACTAGGCAGGTGTCCACAGAGAATAGGAAAGGAAAATGCTACCACTGGTGATAGGGACTTTCTCCACTGAGCCCTCTGGACTGCTTTTGGTGCTCAAAAAAACTTGGCTTTGTGATATTACGGCTCCCACTGGCAAATTAGGGGCACTTCCTTGGAGACACATTGGCACTGTTCTCCATTATAATTGAATTAACTTTTTTGACCTTTCTCCTCAAAAAAAAAAGTAAAGGGGGACAATTTAGTACTGTGTATGTAGGAAGTTGTTTTTCTTCTCTCTTCTTCAGGGCCAAATTTATTATCATATTTGGATAGATAGATAGATAGATAGATAGATAGATAGATAGATAGATAGATAGATAGATAGATAGATATACATATATACAAATGTGTATATATTTGATAAATGAGAAATAATCAACAGAAGAAAGGCACGGGGATTAAGAAGAATTGGGAAAGGTTTCCTGTAGAAGGTAGAATTTTAACTGAGATTTGAAAGAAACCAGGGAAACTAAGAGGCAGAGATGAGAAAGAAGAGGAGGATATGGAGGAGGAGGAAGAGCAGAAGGGGAGGAAGAAGAAGAGGGGAAGGAGGAGGAGGAACAGGAGAAATATTTCAAGCATGAGGGATAGCTAGTGAAAATGCCTAGGATTTTTTGCTAAGCACATTTTCCACATGACCAGCACAGAGAAGTAGTATGACCTAGCAGACAGAATTCTGGTCTTCGAGTCAAGGAGACCTAATTTGTAATCCTGCTTCAGACCCTAAAAAGTTGTGTGACTCTGAACTTCAGTTTCTTCCTCTGTAAAAAGAGGACAACCATGTCACCTACATGATAGGCTATTGTGAGAATCAAATGAAATCAAAAGGAACTTTGCTTTATAAAACACTACATAAATGTTTTCTATGATTATCACCAGCTGAATATAGACAATACCACCTGCCAACCTCCCCATTCTACACATTAGTATCTTATTATTTAAATGACTGCACATATAGAACAATAACGGGGCAATTGAAAGAGAGGCAGGGAAAGAAATGATTCAAGGATACAATGAAGCACAATTCAAAGGAATGGCCCATCAACGTTTATAGCAGGGAAATGATAGTAGCAAATAGGCCAATCTGATGTACAACCTTAAGGGATAGTGTGTCTCAGTTGGAGATATGTGTGTATGTGTATACACATATGTATATGTGTATTGTATAGAACATAGATCTATATGTACACTTATATACAAGTGTATATCTATCACACTAACTCCATGGCAAAGACACAGGGACACAAGCAATTATAAATCTCCAGGCTGTGACTTATTTCACTGCCTAAAGAATAAACTTTATGCTCAACTAACAGGGAAGGAACTTCTAATTCTACCTTGGCTTCTCCAACCACAATCTTCTGCCCAGAAAAGCACACTGTGAATAGCATCACTTGGGTCACCAATGGTTATATCAAGTGGGTGGACAGCTGAAGAGCTGAGTGTCTTGGCATTAGTTGTGATCAAACCTCATGAGAACACTGGAGACTTTTTTGATTAGCCACCAGAGAAGAGAGACATTTCAAAATGCTAGCTGCTTTATTTCAAGGCGAACATATTGAATGATGTGCTTTAGAACTGTGATGGTGGCAGAGAAAGAGTGATAAGGATGGAAAGGTTGGTGAGCTGAAACCAAGTTGGAAAGGGCTGTAAGAGGATGTTTCTTTTCTTTGTAGCACACAAGAATAGAAGATCTGTTAAACTAAATGGTGACAGTAAGCTCATACCATTTAACAGGAGGCAGTGGAGTAAAATTGAAGGGCTATTGTCTTCAGAGTCAAATCTTTACTCCTGACACAATCTATGTGATTTTGGGCAAGTCATTTTAATTTCCTGGGGTTCAATTTCCTCACGAGAGAAAGTAATATCACATGAGTTCTCAGATCCCTTTCAGCTGTAAAACTATAATGCTATGATTAGATGATTTGGTTTATTCCAAAGGCAGTTAGATGGCTGGGTGGATAGAGTACTGGACCTAGAATCATGAAGTCCTGAGTTCAAATTTGGCTTCAGATACTGACTAACTGTGTGAACCCAGGCAAATTCCTTAACCCTGTTTGCCTCAGTTTCCTCATCTACTAAAAAAAAAAAATGAGCTGGAGGAGGAAATGGGAAACCATTCCTGTAACTTTGCCAAGAAAACCCCAAATGGAGTCATGGAGAGTCAGAAATGACTGAACAACAAAAGTGCATTCCAGCTCTGGACCAATGATGCCATGATTATTTTCCAAAACTGCCTCAGAGGTAAAGGAATCCATTTTAAAAGCATCAGTACAGGTCACAGAAGGATATAAGGATTGGACCCCTACAGGAAAAGAAAAAAATCTGGCTCAGAGAGCACTTTTTTTTCATTGATTAACTAAATGATTAGCTAAAAGATCAGTATTGAGTAATGAATACAGGATTGCAACCTCAGCTGGGCAAGAGTAAAACAAACCCCTGGCTTTGAGAGAAATTTGCAGAACTCCCAAGATTTGCTGAGGGTGTTACATGAAAATCAGCTTTGACTAATGACTTAAATGCATCAAGCAAGAGGAAAAAGAAAACAGAATTATACTTAGAATGGCCCCAGCAAATATTAAATTGTAGCTAATAGAACTAAACACTTAATAACCATTCTGTAACTGAGGTATAGTGAGACTCGGCAAAAACATTCACTGTCAGGGCCATTTTCTTCAAAAGATTCCACAGTTTGGGCCAGTGAGTCTCAGCAATCTGGGTCAGCATTATCTCTGAACTTCCTTATTGTGACTTTGTAGTATCTACTCATACTAATGTAAATTTTAATAAGATTAACACGAAGGCAGTGGGGAGCAGATGTGTAAAAAGGCTGCAAAACAAATGAATCTAAGAAAGACAAGCTTTCCAGGCAAAATAACACTCTGCCAGTCCTTTGAAAAAATCAAGAAGGATAATGAGATGACAAATTATGATTTTTCTTAAACTTTCTTTTTTTTAAATTGTAAACCTAACAGTTATCACCAAACACAAACATTCCAATATGCCAGGAATAAAATAGAGGACTGTATTAGAAACTGAACTCTGTTATATAAAATTTTAAGACCATACATACACACATGTATATACGTATATATAGTCTTTTAAAAGTTTATGTAATAATTCACAGTATATAAATACACACATATGCACGTATATGTGTATTATATATGATACGTATCACATATAATACACACATATGTTGTGGATGTTTGTGCGTTACAAGGGTTTGCTGGATAACCAACTTGTACCAGCTTTCAGTGTGACTGTTTGCACCTTGGAAATCAGCAAATATGTATTGTTTGGTTGTCTACACTTAAGAAAGTGAATGGAGAAAATGTAAATAACGCTTGTTAAACTTTAAAGGGTATCTTGCTTTTTGGAGTCCTGAATGTTAATCATTTAGTAGCACTCCCATGTGTGCATACAATTCAACAAAGTCAATTTTTTTTAACCCTTAACCACGCCGACTAGCTTGTTTTATTTGAAGGTGATGGGGGCGTGGATTTAACCAGGAGCAGGGGCAGCCGGGATCTTCCCTCCCGACACACCCACTGCCCCAATGAAAAACCAAAACCAACTAAGGGGCAGAGAGCAGCTGGGACCGCGATGGGGGAAGGGAGGCCTCGGGCAGAAGGGGTAGCAGTGAAGAGACCATGCATGTGCTGGGGGAGCCTCAAGTCAGCGGCAGCTGGACACATGAGGCGAGTAAGTCTGTGTCTCCCACATATATATGTATGTACATATGTATAAATAGAGAGACAATGTGTGGGTCTCTTCTTTCCCCTTCTCTGCTCCTGCTGCAGTCCCAGCTTCTCTTTCCACAGATAAAGGGGAAGGGACGGGGGCTCAACAAGTCATCACCGAATTGCAATAAGACCCAAGTCCATCAGCTTTCTGGATCTTCTGGGCGATTACTGGGTTCTTTAAGTGTTCTCTGAGGCCTGCGTCTGCTCCAAGATCAATCGCATGGCCGGGTCTGCTGCACCTTGGGGTCAGCCATGGCCCGCCGCTTCACGTCCCCAGGGTTGTCATGCCGGTTGTACTGGGTCATCCCCCAGCGCTGGTAGCCCTCTGCCGCCTCCTTACAGTTGGAGTCCAGGTCTAGGGCCTTCTGGTAGACGTCCATAGCTTTTGTATAGTCCTTCATGGCTTCAAGAGCGGCTGCTTTCCGGGTGTACCCTTTGATGAAGGTGGGCTCCAGCTGGATGCACTCCTCACAGTCCTTGAGTGCCAGCTGGAACTCTAGAAGCTTGGTGTAACAAGCAGCTAGGTTGCTGTACAGCTTGGCATCCTTCGGATTCCTTTTGATGGCTTCTGTGTAATGCTTCATGGCCTGAGGGTAGTCCCCTTTCTGAAAACACACATTGCCTTTGTTCTTCTCCTCTAAGTCCAAATCTGAGTTGATACAAGCCAGCCTCTCCTGTTCCTTCAGGATTTTCGCAGCCTGCTGGCATTTCTTGAGTACTTCTGGAGTCCTGTGCTGGGCCAGAGACTTCCACAAAGTAATGTTTAAAATAATTTTTGTCCTAGGTTGGATTAATGGGTAGTAATAGGTGGGGAAAAGAAAGGAAGGCATCATGTTAGCTTAAATATGAAGCAATGGGGTATATTGGGAAGAGCACTGAGCTAGGCCTTGCTTCCAGCCCAGACTTTGTCACTTTCTCTTGGACTTTGAACATTTCATTTAACCTTTCTCTGCCTCAGTTTTCTAATCTGCAGAACAAGGGTTTTGGACTAAATGATTTCTCTAGTTCCTTTCTATTCTAACATTCTAGGATTTGGTGAAAGACCTTAAGAGGCAGAAAAGTGGATGTCTTAGGAGGGGCTGGGACCTCTATCTTAAACCCAGGTATCTGCCTGATAGAAATGACTGCCACCCCCATTCCCTAAGGAAAAGGCATAATAAAAGACTACTTGGCTTGTAAGGATACAGTTGTCAAATATAGAGCAAGGACAGCTGCAAAATTGGACCCCAAAATACCTGTGGTCAGTTAATGGCCTCTGTGCCTCATTCTATCCCCCACAGTGGTAGTCTTCCTAGGTTGTCTCCATCATAGCAACTAGCATGAGGTTATGGTCTTAACCACATCAGTAAGGACACCTCTGCCATGATTCCTTTTATCCTCAGATACTGGGTTCTACAAGTAATTGCTTGTTTGCTCATGTAATTGTTAAAACAAAGACTACATGACTTGAGGTATGTCTTTTCTCCTTTTATTTTATGATCTCATTTTTCTGAACTTCCCCCTCCTCTATTTTATGTTGCTGTTTTTTTCTAGACCTTCTCTCCCTCTCAATCTTATTATGTGGCTTTCAGCTCATTAAACTCTTTCTATGTTCAGTACTTTGGTACTTCTTCATTCTAAATCTAGGTACAGCAATTGGGTCTTGGTATGGAGTTGCTCCAGGGTCTAACAAAGACCTCTACAGTAGAAAAAAAAATTATGACAGTTTGAAAAATACATAGCATGATTCTGCCGGAACAAGGGAAGAAAAGCTACAGTGAGAACTGGAAGAGATGTAAAAGTAAATTTTGTAAAGCAAAAATCTTCAGTCATGTAAGGAAATAATATAAGCCTTGGGGAAGTTAAAAAGCTTACAGGCATACAACTATAAATAACCTTCCACATTCCCTCTGGTCTCCACAATTTAGTTATTGAAAATATTTGTCTTTTGTCTTCTACCTCCCCTTCTTCCTCCCCAACCCCCTTCAAAAAAGAAATAATTTTTAAACTGGTGACCACATAAGAAGGACAGGTGGAAATCTAAACTAGATTAAGTTGAAGAACACTTGAAAAAAATGGATGTGTTCAAATCATAAGGGCTTGATAACAATATGTAGCAAGGAGAGAATTTAATAAATTGATAGCTTTTGTAACAGAGACTCTAGCTATTATTTCTGAGAATTCCTGGTGGGCAGGAGACGTCTCTAGTGATTGGAAAAAGGCAAAGGTCTTGTGAATTTTTTTTTCCTGAAAGAAATTGGACATGTGAATGCTGTTTTACCAATTGGATTATTTTACAACACAGCATGTTTCCTATAGTCCTAGTTAGGCCTTATGATCCTTCAAGCCCTCTCAGTTCTATGCTCTAGCATAACCCTGGTCTCTTTGTTCAGATCATCAAGTCTTGCTCTGAGTAGGTAACCCCAGTACATCCTGTAGTGGGGGTGAGGAGGGGGTCAGAGGAAATCCCCATCAGTTTTTTTCTTGTGAGGAAGATACTCAAATTCCTTTTTTTTTTGCCTTTTGGAGGGCAATTGGGGTTAAGTAACTTGCCCAAAGTTACACGGCTAGTTTTTTTGTGTGGATGTTAAGTGTCTGAGGCCGGAACTGAACTTGGGTCCTCCTGACTCTGGGCTGGTGCTTTACTCACTATGCCACCTAGCTGCCCCAAGATACTCAAATTCTTAAACGAATCCATGGTAAATATAGATATTCCCACCAGTGATGCTGATTGAAACCCACCCATGCCTGTTCATCCTCTGTGACTCTTGTTCATGACTTACTATGACTCCCATGTTCTACTATGATTATCCAACATACCTAAGAGGCCTTTTTGTCTTTCTCTTGATATCATAAATGCACCAGCACACATTTGGTATTCCTTCAGTTTTCTAAATAATAATCACGTGACCCTGGGCAAGTCTAACTCAAGTCTTTCTGGGTCTCAGTTTTCCTGGGCAAGTCTAACCCAAGTCTTTCTGGGTCTCAGTTTTCTTAACTGTAAAATGAAAGTTTTAATTCGAGTGCTTACTATGTATTAGGTAAGGTGCTAAATACTGGGGTTACAAAGAGAGGAAGAAGACAATCCCTGCCCTCAAGGAGTTTACAATCTTAATGGAGGCAATTGTAGGGATTAAAATTTTCCAACCTAGGTGCAGCTAGGTGGTGAAGTGAATAGAGCACCAGCCCTGGAAGCAGGAGGACCTGATTTCAAATTTGTCCTCAGACATTTAACACTTACTAGCTGTTTGGCTTTGGGCAAGTCACTTACCCTAGTTGTCCTGCCTTCCCCCTCCAAAAAAAAAGAAAAAAAATTCCAACCTATAATAAAAGAAACTGAGGCAGAGCTCTGAGCCAATGCCACTTTGTTAAAGGGTCCATGATCCCCTCTAATGAAGTAGATCTCAGATCTTCCTCATGATTTGAGATGTTCCCTTCTTCCAGGACTTTGTTTTTATAGGGTTTGATACCAGATTTACTACCTAGACATTCTAAAGTTACTATACAAAATGCAGAATTCCATTGGGTAACACATAATGCATAAACAGAAAATAAGTAAAAATTTTATGTTGGCAGGATAAGGAGTTGGGTGAAGTAAGGAATATCTCTGCTGACTTGGTAGTCATAACATGGTCACTTGGATAAGAAAGAGAGAGCCAGAGGTACAAAAATAAGTTGGAGGACTTTCCACGTAATTGAGTCACCTCCACCATAATAGGCTTGGTCACCATGACAAGGACAAATGAGGATGGAAGGCCTCTTTTTAACTTCCTATAGTTAAGCAAGAGAACTTATAATCTGCAGTTCACAGTTCTTAGGCCTAATATACAGAATTTATGATCACTATCTCTATAGAATCATATCAAATTGATGGATACTGATTGAAATAGGTCTAAATTAATTCTCACACAACAGCATGCAAACACATACATACAAAGCAACCTGTATTCAGGATAAATAGTAAATAGTAATAGAGGAAAGACACTGGAATAAAGAGAGGTCAGAGTAGGCTTTTTGTAGAAGGTGAAATTTTAGTTGAGACTTAAAGTAAGTTCAAAAGCTCAGGAAAGAGAGGAAAGCATTCCAGGCATGGAGGACAGTCAGAGAGAATGCCCAGAGCAGAGATGGAGTTTTCTTATTTTTGAAATAGCAGGCCAGTGTCACTACACCAAAGAGAACTTATTGGAGAATGTCTAAGAAGACTGGACAGGTAGGAGAGGGCTTAGTTATGAAGGGCTTTGAATGCCAAACAGAGCATTTTATATTAATATTCCTGGAGGCAATAGGAAGCCCCTAGAGTTTAGAGGAGGAGGGGAGGGTGACATGATCAGACTTGTGTTTTAGGAAAATCACTTTAGTACTTGAATGGAGGATGAATTGGAGTGGGAGAGATTTGAAGCAAGAAGGCTCATCAGCAAGTTATTTTAATAATCCCAGTGTGAGGTGATGGAATCTTATACCAGAGTAGTGACAATGCCAGAGAAGGAGGCATATTTGAGACGTGTTGCAAAGGTGGTATGGAAAGGCCTTGCAACAGCTTTAATATGTGGGGTGGGGTGGTAAGAGATAGAGAGGTATCTAGGATGACTTCTAGGTTGAGAACTCGACAGACTGGGAGTTTGGTGTTGCCCTCTATAGTAATAGGGGAGATAGGATGGGAAAAGATAATGAATTCTATTTTGGACATACTGAATTTAAAATGTCTACTAGACATCAAGTTCAAAATGTCTGAAAGGCAATTGGAGGTTAACAGAGAGATTGGGGCAGGACGGGTAGATTTGAGAATCATCATCATAGAGATAGCAATTAAATCCATGGAAGCTTATGATATCACCATGTAGTGAAATAGTATAGAGGGAGAAGAGAAGAGGGCCCAGGTCATCTCAAGTTAGAAGGTGTGATCTGGAAGAGGAATGAGCAAAAGACACTGAGGAGTGATCAGATAGGAGAGGCAGAAAGAGAACCAGAAGAGAATAGTGTCCAAAAAACTAGATGTACAAGAGTATCAAGGAGGAGAGAGTGACCAGCAGTGTCACATGCTACAGAGAAGTCAAGGAGAATGAGGATTGAGAAAAGGCCATTGGATTTGGAAATTAAGATGTATCATTTGTATCTTTGGAGAGAACGGTTTCAGATTGTAAGGAGCTAAGAAGAGAGTGAGAGAGTAAATGGAGGCACCTATTATAGGAGTTTAGCCACAAAGGGAAGAAGAGACATAGGGTGAGAGCAGGAATGGAAGAATCAAGGTTTTTTTTTCAGGATAGGGCAGACATGGGCATGTTTAGAGGTAGTGGGAAATGAGCCAGTAAAGAGGCAGAGGTTGAAAATAGCTGAAAGAGTGAAGAAGATAGAGGGAACAATCTGTTGGTGGGGATATCAATAGGATGGTATTGCTTTAAAAGTAGGGGGGTAAGCCTTGATAAGAAGTAAGACCACTTCATCATGTGAGATGGGGGTAAAGGAGGAGGAAGTAGCAGAAAAGCAATTCCGTCGTAAAAAGATGAGTAATAAGGGGTAAGAAGGAGGCCAACACAAATCCTCTTTTTTTTCCGTAAAGTGTAAGGAAAAGATCTCAGCTGAGTATGGGGAGAGGGAGCCATGGGAGGTTTGAGGAGGAGTCAATGACCTCCAAGATTTCCTCCAGCTCTAAAGCTATAGTCCTATGATTTTCCTATGATAATAATATCTAACATTTCAATGGTGCTTAAATATTAGCAAAGTACTTTACAAACATTTCATTTTATCTCAAAACAGCCCTTAGAGGTATGTGCTATCTTTATCCACATGTGAACAAAGAAGGAGACTGAGGCAGATACGAGTTAAGTGACTTACCCAAGGTCACACAACTGGTAAGTATCTGAGGCAGGATTGAAACTCAGGACATCCTGATTCCAAGTAGAGCACTCATTCACTCTTCTGTCTAGCTGTTTAAAAGGTCTATCTTTATAATATAATGTCTAATATATATTACATATATTTCTAGTATTATAATATCTAAATATAATACATGTATTTTCCTCATGATATATACAGATATATATATACATGTATATATATATATTTTTTTTTTCATCTGAGTCCCTTGTGCCTTCTATCCTCCAAGCCAAACCTGAGCATCCCTCCCTTCCCCCATTGTTATTCCCACTAGTGGTTCACTTCCATTCCATCCATGCTCATTCCCTCCAAGTTCCTGGTGAGCAGCAAGTACTGATATCTGTAGCTAGGCATTTATCAGCTCTCTCTTAGTGCCTATGGAACATTCACATTGTCACTGAGAAAGTCCACAGGGGCCATACTGAAGCATGGATTACCCATGAGCCCGGGAAGTGCAGCCACATCTTAGAGGAAGTTAATCACTCTGATTTTTACCTAGTACCACGAAATGTGCCATGATGTCTTGGTGTCAAGAGAGTGTCATAGGCTGGCAAGGGAGAGTCCATTCAAGAGCTACCTGATATAAAAGAACTTTCTCTATTTTTCCTTCTCTATTGAGGGGGAACAAAAGGGAGTGAACTTAAAAGTGACTTGCATTGATTTCGACCAGATATAAAGATAGACTTAATTGTCAGATGCTAAAACAGTTCATGTTAACTATGGAATCTCATAACCCTGAGATGCTAAAAAAAATTGGTAGGGAGTATATGAATGCATGAAAAGCATTTATTAAGCACATAATATGTACCAACCCACAGATATAAAGATCAAGATAATCCCTGCATTGAAGGAGCTGAGCTTAATCATTCAGTATGAGATAGCCACCTGTCCTACAAGGATCAGACATAAACCTACCTGGAATCTATGACCAGGGCCTTCCTACCAGCCTTTTGATTTTCTGATTCTCTGGTTTCCAACTGTTACTTTATAACTTTAGTGATGATACCATGACAAGTGGCTTCGGAGTCACAATTATCATCCCTCTATGCAAGACAAAGGGTAGCAGATTGGAGTGTGAAAATGTCTTGGGCATTCTCCTGTCAATCTACTCTTGAGAATGCTCTGGCAAGAATCCTTTCAACTGGCTCCTGCCTCATGAGCTAAAATACATTTCTTCTGGAGAGTGTGAGATTGCAGAGTAGGATGTGTTTCCCTGGACTTGATCTTTACTCTCCACAAGCCTCAGGAAAAAGCATATGAAAAGTGCCATCTGCTATACGTGACTCTTCCTGATCTAACACAGACCTTTGACAATATTAATAGCAGAGTGTGGTAGCAACTTCTCAGGAAATACAACTGCCCAGACATTGCTGATGCCCTCCCTTGCTAATTCTATCCATTACATGTCCAGAATAGTTTTGCAAGGCATCTTGTCTTGTCCATTTTCACATCATAACAGATGATCTGAAAAATGGAGGGGTTGTATGGGCTCCTTCCAGCTTCTATCATCCTATGACTATTCTCTGGTCAAATACTTGGCTAAGTTGCTGATAAAGTAAAAGGGAGGCCTGTAGACATACCTATCCACCTACTTTGGAGCCCATAAGTAAGCTCTTTTTTACCCACATGTAAAATCTCAAAATCATCTGATTTGTTCAGTCTAGATCAACTTTATCAAAATTAAATATTCTGATTCACCCTAAATTAATTGGTCAGTCAAGTCTTATGCACACACTGTGCCCCTCAGTCACTGCTTCTCCACTTATTCCCTGTTTTGCCTGCTGGTTTCGAATACAGAGAAAGTATTTAATGAGGAACTTCTCCCACCTCTTCCCCCAATAATTTCTTTTTTTGTCTCTTCTACAATTCATTTGTACCCTCTTGAATTTTGGGTCCTAATTGCTGAGTTCCTCATTAATAAACGATACCCAACTAATTTTAATGGAGATGATAGTGAGGCTTTCTCAGATAAAAGTTCTATAAAATGTACATGGTGAAATTTTGAGGGCAGGGCTTTAAGAGGAACTTTAAAAGCAAGCATGCTATATGGGAAAGCATACTAATGATCTGCTAATGAGAAGTCTGAGACAGTAACACCCCAGAATGTGACAAATGGGATAATGAGGGAGAGACTTGTTAACTGAGTTTCACTATTAGCAAAGTTTCCGTTTTTGCCTGTGTGTAATATGCCCTTTTAGCAACTAGACAACATGTGTTGTGAGTCACTACGTTGTGGGTATATGGATTGATCTAAGGGGAAGATATTGATAATACTGACTGAACTATGGAAGGAAATTCTAAAGGAAAGGTCCATTGAAGAATTTATTAACTGGAGAGGTTGGATCTCTGCATAGCAAATGTCCTCTAAAATAGAGGAGAAAACAACTCAAATAACTTTAATTGGTCCCCAAATGCTTTCCATAAAGAGGAATCCTGATCACCACAGGGGTTTTCCTATAGTTTGTATTAAAAAAAAAAAGATTCAATAATTTTAAAGAGTTGTAGCTAAAATTCTAGCTGAAGGAGAAAACTTATAAAACCATGTGAAAACAAATTCATCAAATTCACTTTCCTTTTCCCAGTAGGACTGTGTACGTATTTATACATTGATGATTATGTTTATAGAGTCAATAGGCATCTCTGGTAAATATTGCCTGGGTGTGTACTTCTTCTGTTTCCTCATTGCTGCTTTATTGGACCTGAAAGGCCATTTTCCATAAAGATCTCCTCTATGTGAAGTTACTTTCTTTATGTAGATAGACTGCCTTTGATAAAAAGGTCTTTTCCCGTATAATAGGGCTTACCTGGGCCTTCAAAATGAAAACATACGATTTCTTAGCTTCTACTTAAAGATGGCCCTAGGGAAAATGTGCTGGATTTGGAATCAAGAGGCCCTGAATTTGAATAGTATCTCTATGATTCATTCTATATGACCTTGGGAAAGTCTCAACTTCTCTAGGCCACAATTTCATTTACAAAATGAAGGAGGCTGAACTAGACAACATCTATGATTCCTCCAATCTCCACAGCTATGATGTTATGCTGTCTGTTGTTGCTCTGGCTCAGAGATGGCAAACACATTGCTCTTAATATTCTGACAATGGCTAGACCTAGATTAAAATGTAACTAAGAAACATTAGCAGAATAAATGAAAACACAATACAACAGAGATGATGCTAACATGTCATTTTCTAAGTAAATATCCAGTCTACAGGAATCCTCATGTACAGCCTTTCTGTTTGTTTCTTTTGTTCTTTAGTCATTTTTCAGTCATATTTGACTGTTTGTGACCCCATTTGGAATTTTTTTGGGAAACATATTGGAGTGATTTGCCATTTTCTTCTTCAACTCATTTGACAGATGGGAACACTGAGCCAAGCAGGGTTAAGTGACTTGCTTGGGGTTATTGAACTCATGAAAATGAGTATTCCTAACTCTAGGCCCAGCACTTTATACACTGTACCACCTAGCTACCCCCGTGTACAGTTTAGTGGCCCCCATTTCTATTTGAGCTTGATACCAATTTTTCTATTTTCTTGCTATTTTAACATTCTTTACAATCACTTCTCTAAATCATAACTTGCCACACTTGAATTCAATACTAGGGTTGACCCTTTTTTTCTCATTCAGAACCTCCTTAAGAATTCCTGCCAACTAGAATCTCTACACTTCATTGACTCATCTATTTTTCAAATTTCATCTGAGAAGAACTCACACCTGTTAATCACTCTCTCCTTCTGCTATTATTTAATATTTAATTTGGCAGATGTACTTGACTTCAAAGTTATTAGTACAATAGTTTAGGTAGAAACAGTTATATATTCTGGTTGTCACATATGGCTGTTCTTCACATACAAAAATGGGGTAAGATTACTAGTCAATCCTTCAATAAGTGTTAAATAGATCCTATGCTCTAGGCACATTGCAGGGACACAAACAAAAGCAAAAGATAGTTCCTGCTCCTGAGGGGTTTACTCTCTAACAGGGGACACAACATGAAAATAACTGTGTACAAAGAGGCTATATACAAGATAAGTATGGAATGATTTAGAAGGTACCAGAATTAAGAAGCATTAGCAAAGACTTCCCATTGAAGGTGGGATTTTAGTTGCAACTTGAAGGGAAGTAGGGAAGCCAGGAGATGGAGATGAGGAGGGAGAGAATTCCAGGCAGAAAATGGCTGGAGATGAAAGGTAGAGTGTCTCACTCATGAAACATCCAGGAAGCCTGTGTCACTGGCTCAAAGACATGTGGGAGGGTATAAAGGTATAATAAGACAGGCAAGGTAGGAGGAGAAGTAGCAGGGTTTTTTGAAGGGCTTTGAATGCCAAATAGACAATTTTATATTTCATTCTGGAGGTGATAGCAAGCCACTGAAATTTATCAAGTATGAGGCTGGCATGGTCTGACAATAAGATTGCCCTTTATTTCATAATATAGTTAATATCCAGGTAATATTTCAAAGGTAGTACTATTTATATTATAGCAAAAGGAAAAATGGAACAATGAAAAACAGCGTAGTTCCACAATTATGAATAGGCAACAATAATATACTATAAGAAGTCTTGAGTTTAGTAGTTAGGAATTTATTCAATAAAACTTTTTTTAAAAAGTTATATAGAAGAAGGCAAGACAAAGAAAGATCATCCCTCGGTCAGATGGTAGAGTACATGCAAAATTATCTTGGCAAGATAAAAAAAGTGACATAATGATATATCATGTGTTCCTTGAGGATGATTCCTATTTTCTTTTTAATGTCAGATCTCCAGTGCCTTCTACATAGTATGTCTTGTGCATAATAGGCTCCCAATAAGTATTTGTTAAATTCAATTAGAGAAATAAAGTTGGAAAAACATAAAAGATACAGTTTCAGAATTACAGAATTCTAAGAATTGGAAAGGACCTCAAAAGCAATTGAGTCTACTCCAAAGTTATGTCACTATGCATTTGGGTGCCATTTTATAATAAAGCTGGATGAGGATACATTATGCCACGTCTGAGGTCACTGCTAATCCAGGAAATTAAAAAAAAAATAGAAAGCAGAGACATGAATTTCATATTGTAATTATCAAGATAGAGGAAGACTATGCAAGTTCAATTTGTAGGGTAAATGGTCACAAGAGCTGGAGATCAGGGAAAGCTAATTAGTTTTATAGCAATGACCTCCAAAACTATTCAGTGTCAGTATGTTGAATAGGAAAGGATCCCAAGGATCCCCCACAGAAGAAGTTATTCCCTATGAATGAGAGACATTTTTGTTTAGGGAATTGAATAAAAAGGGTAGATGAGCAATGAAATGAAGCATAACTTGGGAAAGAAATACCAGAAATAGCTTTTCTAGAAGTTAACTTTTTCTGAAAACACACACACACACACACACACATGCCATTGAGGAGTGACATTTTGACAAGTAAATAGTCACTGATCATCAATGTTTCATTAAAATCTGTTAGGAAAGGTGCTATCTTTTCTAAGGGCAGAATTTACTTTGGTTACAAAAGCCTGAAAGGGCAGTCCTTTCCCTGTTGCAGTGAACCTCAGAGCTTGACTTAAAAGACCAGAAAGAGTCATGGGGGAGCCAACTAACAATTTTGTGCATATTTATGGACTTGTTGTGCATGTGGTAAGTACTCTCCTGACAGCTAATGCTAAACCTAATCAATCATCACTTAAATACATCATAGTGTATATTCACCTCACTCCTTCATTAGCATTCATTAGCAATTAATCAACACAGCAGGAGTCTCTAGAAAGTTCAACAATCCATAAGGTACATTTACATTAAAGATGAGCCAACAGGAGGAGAAATGAAAAAGAAACAGGAGAGGAGCAGTGTCAAGTCTGTAGGAGAATCTAAATCTCAGACTTGATTTGGGCCTTTTAAAAATGGGGGGAAAATCAATTGAATTTGGTTATTCAGGCTAAGACTTAAACTTTTGATTAACAAGCAGCAGTCCGCCTTGCTCTATTACAGTTGTCAGAGACAGATTTATGCTCCCGCCGGCCTGCTGAGTACATTTGTTCCACTTCAAGTAAGTCTTATGTATTGTCATTATATCTTCAAAAGAAACGAAAAGACATTGCATCCAATTTATTGCAATTGTGGGCAATAGCTTAATTCAGTCCTTAACTGTGTTCTGTCTGGAGTTGAGGGTTATAATGGAAGACTATTTCCCTGCAGGATGAAAAGGAGTCCCGCTGTGGAATATAATACACCAAACCCATGCCTGAGAGCTTTATTGTGCCCACGGAAGTGTCTCTCTTTCAAATTGAGAGTAATAAGGAGGCTGTGTTGTCTAGTGGTCAGAACACAGGCGTAGGTGTCAGGAATCTCAGTTCCTTTTCTTTGCATCATGTTGCTGAATCACCCTAGGCCTTGGGGTAAAACATTTAGCATCTCTGGCTTCAGTTTTCATAGCTGCAAAATGTAGAGTTTGAAGCAAAAGGGGGGAGAAGCTGAAGGGAAACTTCAGGTGGGAGGCAGATCTGTATGGAGAGAATTACATACTGTACTCTCTAGTGAAAGCATCAGGTTGAGGCTAATTTGTTCTACATTTCTAGATCATTGTATTCATGTGAAAAGAATTTGCATCCATCTGGATGGCCTCAAAAAAAAAAAAAAAACAACCAAACAATAGGAAAAAAAGCTTCTAGTTAAATGCAGCCACCTTGTATCTTTTGATTTCTTTTTTTATTTTTTTAGAAACATGAAAGCCATCTACAAGAGCAGCGATGATGAAAAACCAACTTTAGCCAATATCAATGGTATCAACTATAAGGATTGGGAATACAAATCAAAATGGATGCTACGTAAAATTTGGGTTATGCTTCATACAACCAACCACTATCCACACGCAACACACAATACTAATCTCACGTTGTTCTCAAAGTATCATAGCTGTACAATTTGATTAAAATCATTTATTATGTTTATTTTATTATTAAAGATACTTTTGTTTTATATGTTTCTATTTATTAAATCTACATTGTTATGTCTCAAAATTGTGGTTAAACTGGGGATAAAAATACAGAAGTGAGATAGCCCTTGCCCTCAAAAAACATATTCCAATGTGAGAAATAGCACATAGGGAAGTACTGCCCAGGTAAATGAGTGAGAGAGAAGTAAACTCACATATCCTCTAGTTCAGCACTCTTGTTTTGTAGATGATGAAACTGAGGACATTTTTTATAACTTGTTTAAGGTCAGATAGGAAGAAAAAATCAGAGGTGGGGCTTGAATTCACATTTGCTGACTTCAGAGGCAGGGAAGGAGGTTTTCCCCGCTGCACAAAGTCAGTGTCTCACAGTCATCCTGTGAGGTGGTCACAATGGATGGTATTTATTGTCATTTTACATATGGACAAACTGAGGCTCAGAGAGTTAGGCAATTAGTCAAACACTTGGTAAAATAGTTGTCAAGGGTTCCAAAGTGGGATTTGAACTCTGGTTTCTTGACTTTAAGTCCAAAGCTTTCCACTACCCTACTCGAAGTACTGACAGTGTTTTCTTACAATGGAATATCTTTGGTGAGTATACACTGAAATCCTTCTTTTGATGACATTACATTACAACTGTTTTCCCCACTGCTACTTCCCGGTCCCACCAACCCCCAATACACAAGTGTAGAAAACCTTAGTTTAATCCAGCTTTCCTGAATTGGTAAATTTATCACAGTGAAAGGGGACCCTGAATCGCTACCAACTGGATTGCTTTATTTTTGTAGTAGTAAATGGCTGTTAAAATTTTCTATAATATACACTGCAGTACACAGAGAGACTTTTAAAGTAGCTTTTTGGGTTTGTTTTTATTTTAGTTACAGGAAAGTTTTTTTTTTTTAAGCCCAATATATTTGGGTTGGTTCAGTGGGATTCCCCTTTGCTGCTGTTCAAAACAACTTTGAAGGTTCTCACAACTGGTTTGACCAGTCCTCTGACTTCGGGGAAAAAGAACTTCACAGCCTCTCAGATTGAATTTTATGTTAATTACTCCCCCCCCCCTTTAATATGGTGGCCTTTGGGCTTCAATTGTAGTAATGATAATTATAGCTATTATTCATATAGTATTTTAAGATTTGCAAAGCACTTTATAAACTTCATTTTATCCTCACAAAAATCCTGAGATGTAAAAGTGGTTCTATCCCCATTTTGCAGATGGGGAAACTGAGGCAGGCAGGAGTTAAATGATGTGCCCAGTTGTAGTTACACAGCAATAAAGTGTCTGAGACAGAATTTGAATGCCAGCTTTCCTGATCCCAGAACTGGCACATTATCCACTATACCACCTAGCTGCCTTATAAAGGAAAAGAGGCATTTTCTTACTTTATTAGTAGAATCAGCTATGCATGTGCATGAGCATGCACACACACACACACACACACACACACACACACATACCTCCTAATTTTTCAATGATCATTCTGATTTAGATACCAAACTCATTTATAGGTTGAATTTTAGATGCTGGTTGGATGCCTAGAGTAAATGCCCTGTCCTCATTTTGTTCTCATGAAAAAGTGCTTAAAAGAAGTCCCAATTTTATCCAAGACAGTCCACCACACCCTTACAAAACAATGCCGTCTGGATTGCAAACTGTATTAGCTGATAAAAGCATTAAATTAGAGACATGTTAAAGGATCACTCAGGCCACTGAAGATTCTACTTAAGTCATGTAGAAGCTCAAGTACTCATCACCAGAGCGCCCTATCTGCAGTCGTCTGCAGTGACTGACAGGTTCCCATCAGAAGGCTTCAAGCCCTCATGCATTTTTAAATACCCCAAATGATCCTAATGGAGAATTTAAAACAATTTGGGAATTCAATATTAGAGAAATGCATTCAAATGCAAGATCAGACAAACATATTAGCCAATACTGAAAGTATTAATGGATCTTAGAACTGAATCCATCCAGCCTGAAGATAATACATAAGACCTTCTGGACACTGGAGATGGTCTTGGCTTGGGGGTGGGGAAGACTTATTCAGGAAATAGGGATAAATGGTGAACTATGATAGGTAGGGGATCAAGGTCAGCACCAGCCTAATAAGTGCAGACAAAGAAGGTTGGTGGATTTTTTTTTTTAATTTTCAGACAGACTAAACCATGCATTACACCATCTTCCAGGCATTCAATCAGATAAGTGATGATATGCTATCTCAAAATGAGAGGACTGAAAAAAAACCCTCAAATGGATATTGGGAGTGGTCCTCTTACTTCAGGATGGAAAATTTCAAAAGTCATCAATACTGATAATATTTTTCTCCTTTTTAAGAGGCACCAAGAGAGTATATGGCTTCATTCAAGTCTCAACTAAAGTAATGTATAGAGCTAGAAGTCTTTCCCAGTCCTCCTTAATCTTAGTGCCTTCCCTTAACTTATTCTCTATACCTATGTGTGAATATATATTACATATCACATATGTATACATGTGACACATGTATGTCATATATGCATGTATATTATATGTGTATGGGATAAATTGCAGGAAGGTTCATATATGTATATATCATGTATGTGTCACATGTATGATAAATTAGAGGCAAACTCATATATATGTATCTATATATTTATTTATATGGTTTATACATAGATGTTTGCATGTCATCTCTGCAATCAGACTATGAGCTCCTTGAGGGACCATTTTTGTCTTCTCCATATCCCTAGGGTCTAGCACAGTGCATGGCCTGTATAGGTGTTAAAATGCTTGTTAATTTGACTTGACTTGATTGTCAATTCATACAATGCTCAGAAAATGCAATAGGAAGGGGAATTGGATTTCACATAAGAAAGATGTTTTATTGTTATGAGAGTTGTTGAACATTTGAATGGGTTCCCAAAGATGAACACAGAATACTGTTTAAAGTAAGGCTTTAAACATTAGATATTGTAGCTACTCATCTCTTCATTTTAAGGAGAAAGCTAATCTAAAGACTAAATGCCATGTAAATATATCTTGTGTTTACATGCTTTTTCTGTTAGGAATAAAATACCCGTGCGCTGAGTAGAAGGTACATGAGCAGTAACATGAAACATGACATAAAAAATCAAGGAAGATCTACATTATAGGCTTTCAGGGAAGGAAGAGATCATGGAAATCACCTGGTTCTACCTTCTAATTTTAAAATGAGGTATAAAGAAATTAAGTAGGTTATGGCATGGTTATATAGACAGTAAGTTTTGCTGCCAAGGTTTGAATAAGAATTCCCTACTTCTAAGTCTAGTGAATATTCTAACTCTAATATATAATATGTGTTGGAAAGAAGACTTATTTTGAAGTCAGATCACCTGGATTTGAATTAGTGATACAACAGAAAGAGCCAAGACTTTAGAGTCAAAAGACCAGAGTTTAAATACCACCTGTTACATTTGCTGCCAGTTTGATATTGGACAAATTACTTAACATCCCTATGCCTTAGTTTTCTCATCTGTAAAATGAGAGGGTTGGATCAAATAGCCGCTGAGGTCAATTGCAACTCTCCATCTTTGTTCCTATTATCCCACCTCTACTCTGTACTTGTCTGACCTTGCCTTAGCTAGCACCTTATTTTCCTTATCTGTAAAATAAGGGATATAGACTAAATGTTTGGTGAGGTCACTTCCAACCCTGCATCTATTCATAATCTTGGATTTTTTTGTCAACTTAAATCATTATGGAAGCTACAATTTTCTAAATAGGAATAGCTTAGATTTTAGGTAAACTGGATAAAGTATTTAATATCTCTCTGGGATAACCTAAGATTCAAATGAACCACAAGGAATTAACCTGAGCACCATAGTCAAAGGTGGGCTTGTCTCCAGAGATTGAATGAAAATCTTATAATGGGACTTTATAATGAAACTGGTTTTAAAAAGATATTATTGGGAAATGAATTTGGGTGGGCAACTTTATTTTGAGTTTGCCCATAACCTTAATCTTATATCTGAATACCAAGTATCACAATTTTTATTAAACTGGAAGATTCAAAGAGAGACTCAGGTACTTGAGATTCTTCAATGAGTTAGGAGCTGGTTTAAGAGACAGCCTAGCATAAAGCCAATTTATTGCCTTGAAGTTAAGAAGATCTGAGTTCAAATCTAGCTTTATATATATTTACAAGCTATTTCCTCACCTGAAAAATTGTGGAGTTACACTCAATGACTTCTAAGGTCCCTTCCTGCTCTAAATATATGACACTATGGTCCTAATCAGACTGGCCTATATCCTCAGGGTTTTTACCTCTCTGAGTATCATTCTCCTTATTTGTAAAAAAAAAAACAAAACAAAGGTGTTGGACTAGATTGCCTCTATGATCTCTTTCAGCTCTCCATCTGTGATCCTAATACTTAAGCTGTCAGCCTTACAAAGTGATAAGTGAAATGCTTTGCAAAACCTAAAGTTCTATGTGAATACTAATTCTATTATAATTATTATTAGTAGGTCATCTATATAACAGTAAGTACAGAGTAAGTCTGTTCTTTTTTTTTTTTTTAAAGCAATTGGGGTTAAGTAACTTGCTCAAGGTTACACGGCCAGTTATTTCTGGGTGTGGTGCTGAGTATCTGAGTCCAGATTTGATCCAGGTCATCCCGACACTGGAGCCGGTGCTCTTACTCGCTGAGACACCTGGGTGAACCTAAGCAATTGGGGTTAAGTAACTTGCTCAAGGTTACATGGCCAGGTGTTTCTGGGTGGGTGCTAAGTATCTGAGCCCAGGATTCGATCTCCAGGTCCTGTCAACACTGGAGCCAGTGCTCTTACTCACTGTGCTACCTGGCCACCCAGTAAGTCTGTTCTTTTTAAAGAACAAGGTAGACAGATACAGAGAACATCATTACTTGGAGCCTTTGGGTGAGGAATTTTTGGCCGTGGCAGTCCATGAAACAAATTAAAGTTTTAAATGACTCTCAGTTCTATATATGCCTTTCTGTCATAATGATAGAAGGACAGAATCGAGGGTAAAGCATAGAAAGAATCACACTATTTTTTAGAATATTTAGAAACAATAGCTGCTATTATTCTCTAAATGTAAGATCTTTCCTAATGACATTAGACAAAGAATGTCTAATGATATACTTAAAGAATGTAAGATCTTGTCTAATTAACATATTGAGGAAAGCACTGAACCACATTAATATATAGGCATTATTGCTTTAAATGAAGCCACAGGCAATGAAATGGAAAAATGGCTCAAAGTCTCTGCTGGGAGAAGAAAATACAGGTGATTTCATTGTGAGCACAAAGACTATATTAAAAAAAAAAGCAGTGTTTTGTACAGCATTTTGTCATCTTGTCTTGCAAACCTCGAGATGAGAATAACTAAAAAGACCATCGTGAAAATAATTGCAGCTTATATGCCAACCTCTTTAGCAGTAGATAAAGAACTAGAGAAATTCCATGAAGAACTTAAAATGCTCCATATACAGTCTATCTCTTTATAGTCATTTACTTCAAGAGAAGGGTAGCAAAATGTGCATTTGAAAATATGAACTAATTGCAAGAAATGAAAGAGAACAGAGGATTGTAATCTATTCAAAATGCTAGTCCCTTGTATGTCATGTATTTCTTCTTCCAGAAGCATTTTGGAAAGCACTAGTTATGGTGAACATTGAAATAAAAATTAAGAAAGCAAGAAAATTGCATTAAAGAAACAACTGGTTGTCAACATTAATGTTTTATCAGAAATTGTTCTCTGAACTGGGAGAGGCTCTTTGGAGAAGTTTGGGGGAAAGATATGAATGAGAATTACAGAGCAGAAAAGATAAGGTATGTGATAGATTATGATTTGCACTAAAGGGAGAATACTAGCAATGACAATGTTAAAGACCCATTAAAGAAAGCCTACTAAAGTAAGCCAACTAATGAGAGCACAGGATGGCTTAGCATGGCATGTCCTGTTCTCTATGAGAAATGCAGAATTTCAATAACTCAAAGGAAACACAAGATGTACACATTTAGAGACATCTCCACCCCAATGTTCACATGGACCATTTGTGCCTGACCTGTGATAGAGTCTTTCAAGCTTGCATTGGTCTGATCAGCCACAGTTGGACACACCGTACCTTGACCCCAACAAAGTGGTATAATTTTGTTCCTCTTCAAGCACGAAGGACAACAATCATCTCTCATCTTCTTCTAATAGAGCAAAATCAACACATTCCAAATAATAGATAAAGTTGAGAAGATAATATATGAAATTGCAATAATCCCAATCTGTGCTTTCAAATAAACCATAAACACTGAAAATTAAAAAAAAATGGAAAGAAGCAAAGATGTGGACCTTGATTATCACCATTTTCTGCCAATTTTTATCCATTTTATTTTTGTTGCTTGTTGTTCAGTCATTTCAGTCAAGCCTGACTCTTTGTAACTCTATTTGGTGTTTTCTTGGCAAAGATACTGGAGTGATTTGCCATTTCCTTCTCTAACTCATTTATAGATGAGAAACTGAGGCAAACAGGGTTAAGTGACTTGCCCAAGGTCACACAGATGGTAAGTGTGTGAGGTCAGATTTGAACTCAGGAGGATGAGTTTTCCTGACTCCATGACCCTTACTGTATCCATTGTACCACCTAGCTGCCCAACTAATTTATAGAAATCACAATAATGATGGGGCAAAAGAACTAAAAAAAAAACCCAATAAAAAATCCACATTAGCCAGCAAATATTTGATCTTTGCCAAGCGTAAAGACACAATAACTAAAAGAAACTATCAGTTTATAATACAAATTCATTCATAATATCAGAATGGAGGAGGATAGCATATCCCTTGGTAGAGTATAAATGCCTTAAGTAGAATTGTTTTTGTTTCTGTCTTTGTATCACTAGCACTTAACATATAGACCTGTAGTGTATTATGGGTACTTAGTAACTATTGTATTTAATTTTGTAGGGTTAAAGATGATCAGTACTATCACCCTCATGAGCTAGCAAAAAGAATGGGAGGCAATACTAAGTCCCCACAAACCTTGGCATAAGCACCAAACTAATCCAAAAAGAAAATGAAAATGATTCATTTAGGTTTCTTGAAGGATTGATTTTCAACAGTAATGACAGTGGAATCATCACATTTGTATTTGACTGTCTTAGCCTTTGAGTCAATCAACAATCATCTATGATGTGCCAGACAGTATGAGAAAGTAAAAACACTCTTTGGATGATGAAATTAGGCACAGTGACTGCACCAAACCAATAGGTGTAGAGGAAATCTCTGCTAGATGTGACAGTTTTGAACACATTAAGGGATAATTTTTTATAAGCTATCTTGAGGAAAAGATGATATCAAAAGAATGAAATTAACATAGGAATATCAAGAACAAAATTAACTGAGATGATATCAACTGCTGAC
Source organism: Petaurus breviceps papuanus (assembly GCF_028583685.1). Taxonomy (NCBI): domain Eukaryota; kingdom Metazoa; phylum Chordata; class Mammalia; order Diprotodontia; family Petauridae; genus Petaurus; species Petaurus breviceps. The sequence goes on along the minus strand of NW_027185779.1, from coordinate 8,071,052 downwards.
CTCTATACCTATCTTCTTATCTTTATAAAATTATCATGAAAATTATATATATATAATATTCTTTGTGAAAATATGTCAAGGAAACAAGCAAGCTTTCACAATTTTCTATAACCGACCACATCTTTAGTCACATCATAAATTGCTGAGCAGAGAATTTAAGATCCCATTGTCATTTTGTTCAATGTCAAAAACATCGGCATGTGCCAAAGTAAATAACAATAACAACAAAGTAAAAACAGTAACAAAAATTAAATGGATCAATGATCAACAGTAAGAGTATCTGTGACTCTTTTATCGTAGTCAAATAGTTCTTCATCTAATTAATAAATGAATGGATGAATGAGATTCTTCAATTTTTAAGCAAAATTCAGTCATAAAGACTTGGATTCTCTCATGCACATGTTGACATCATACAAAATTTCTCAATAAATAAAATCACATTAACATGTATAATTGATATTATATTATTTGCCTTCTTAATTGGTGAGGGAAGGGCTGAAAGGAGGGAGAGAATTAAGAACTCAAAATAAAAAAATAAATGTTAAAATAAAATAAAATTATTTTGAAAAAGATAAAACAGTAGCAATAACATTATTCAATAACCTTCTGATTACAAATGTAAAGTAGGAAATAAAACAGGGGAATGTGTGTCCATCGAAAGTATTCACCCCAATAGTGGATGATTTCTTATCCCTATTTCAAGTAAAGAGAGATTCCCTAGAGATGAAGTCTTCCACATAATCTGTTTTTGTGGAGGATATTGGACTTATTGCATCAATCCCTTTCATACTGTAGTATTTCCTTAATAAGACCTATGATTTCTTGAAAGAAATCAGACTAACAAATTGATATTTATTTGTTTTACCTTATCTCTGATTCCATTGGTATATGGAGGTCCTGGTGAGGAACTTCCTCATCACTATAGGATGTCAACTCTCTTCCCCTTAGAGTTTTAAGCGGTTGACTGGGGGAAATGATAGGTTAAATGATTTACCAGCATCACACAGACAGTATGTGTCAGAATAAGGATTTGAACCCAGGTCTTTCTGAATCCAAAGTTAGCTCTCCATCCACTATGCCACCTTCTTTCTTAATAATCCAATTAGAAAAAACATATAAAGAATGCGTATAATGAGATAATGACAGCTAGATGACCAATTCATTGAATTAGTGCATCTTTACATCTCTTCAGCAGGCATAGTAGATAGACAATACTTGGGTCTTAGTTTGAAGAAAATTAAAAGAGTAGGGTTAAATTTCATTTGGCAAAATGTGAAGGATTTATAAATTTTTCTTATCTTTTGTTATTGCATTACTCATGTACCTTTCCAACTAACTACGTCCCATAAAGAATAAAAAAAAACCCCAGGAGAATAAAAGTTCAGAAAAACAAACATGTTGAAAAAAAATCTGATGCTGCATGCCCTGTTCCACACCCATAGTCTCTCACTTCTATATAACAGAGGTATCTTTTCATGTCTTCTTTGTGATCCAGTTTGATACTTTGACAGTCTTCTGTTAACAATTGTTTTTCTTTCCATTTGCATTGTTGTAGAAATTGTGTATATCATTTTCAAGCTTTGCTTACTCCATTTAACATTAGTTCATATCAATTTTCATGCCTCTACAACACAATAATAGCCCAATACATTCATGTACCACAGTTTAGTAATTTCTTAATGAATAGTCATCTACTTTATTTTAAAAAGCATGCCAATAAATTGCTTAATGTATTGGGAACTCTATGAAATTGATCTACTTGGAGTTTATGCGAAACAGTGGAATCTCTGAGTAAAATGATACAGATATTTTAGCCTCTCTTTTAACATAATCACAAATTGCTTTTCCAAAATGATTGGACTAATTTACAGCTCCACCAACAGTGCATTAGGATATATGCAATTCCACCAACACCAACTATACTCCTCTTGTGTCATCTTTGACAACTTTTAGGTGTGAAATGAAACCTCAGAATTATCTTTTATTTGTTTGAATTTCTCATATTTTTAGATTTGGAACATTTTTATGTAGCTGTTTATAAATTCCAGTTTGTCTTTCAAAAACTAGTCACAAAACAAACAAAAAACTATTCACTCCCTTTATCCTCTTATGAATTGGGAATAGTTATTTGACCTTATATATTTCTTAGTTGTCTTTACATCTTGGATATTAGACTCTTAGGAAATATATTTGATACAAAGATTATTTTTCCCAGTTGACACCATCCCTTCTTATTTTAGCATCAGTTGCATTTGTGCAAAAACCTTTCAATTTCATGACACCAAAATTATGTTTTATGTTTTGTGATTGCTTCTTCCCCCTTGTTTTATTAAGAATTCTCTCCTGTAGCCATAGTTGCAATAGGTTACTGATATGTATCTATTGTAATTTTTATGGTATGATCTTTAATATTGACTCCATGTAACCATTTTGAATTTGTAGTAGTAGATGGCATAATGTACAGCTAGGTGGCTCAATGGATAGAGTGCCTGTCTTGGAGTCATAAAGACCCAAGTTCAAATCTGGCCTCAGACATTTATTAGCTATGTGACCCTGGGCAAGTCATATAACAGTTTGCCTCAGTTTCCTCATTTATAAAATGAATTGGAGAAGGAAGTGGAAAACCATTCTGATATCTTTGCCAAGAAAATTCCAAAAGGAGTCACAAAGAGTAGGAAATGACTGAAACAACTGAACCACAACAACATGGTATAAACTTAGTCTAAACTTACTTTTTGTCAGATTCTTTTCTTGTTCTACCAGCGATTCTTTTGAAATAGGGAGTTCTCACCTCGGTCATTTATATTTTCAGGTTCATCAGACACTGGATTATTATATTAAATTATTTCTAATTATTCCTTGTCTATTCCATTAATATATTTTTCTATTTTTAACCATAACCAGCTTATATGTAACTTTATCATATAGTTTGAGATATGAAATTGATATTTTCCCTTTATCACTTATTTTAAAAAAATCAGATAATAAAAAATAATATCTCTAAATTCCTGAGGGTAATAGTAGGGAATGTTCTGAGGATCCAACTCATCTGTTCAAGTGGGCTTTGAGAAAACACTTTCAGATCACATGTTACAATTACATCAACATTTTCTTGGTAATGTGTGATTTTGAATCTTGAAATTATTGAAGAATCAAAGTTGTGTTTGATTCAAAAGGCAATGCTGTATGAAGTAAATTTCAGCAAACTTCTAAAAGTTACCTAAAAAAGAGAAAAAGCATAAGGGATATTATCCAGCAAATGTATTGTAAAAAAAGAAGACGTGCCAGTCATGCAGCCAGAGTGAGAGATAACAGATGAACAACTTGAATTATTCATGTCATCAATCCATGACAAATAAAAAAAGCCTTAGAGAAAAACCTACATACAGAACTTTGGGTAGATCCTCTGTGGAGAAGGTGTGGGAGAACATGAGTGAGAAGAGAGCATGTGCCTGGCTTATGATTTGCATCAATGGAGGGAATACTTGAATTTATTACATAAAATACATTTAAATATTACCCTTTCACAGCCTCTACATTCAATCCTGTCATTTCTTTTATTCTTATAATTATAGGATCATAGAGCTAGAAGTAACCTCAAGGAACATCTAGCCCACCACTTCTTTTTTAATAAAGAATGAAACTGAGCCTTGGGGAGATTAAGTCATTTGCCCAAGGTCACATAGAGGCCAGGCCAAAAATGGAATTTGAATTCCCATCCTCTGATCTAGAGTTAGTGATCTTTCCACTGTATCATGCTCCCTCCATCTTCAACATTTCCTACTAACTGCTAAATATCCCCACCAGAATTCTCTACTGACACTTGAAACTCCAAATGTTTATCGCCTCCCCCCCCAAACCATCTTCTTCTTTTGACTTTTCTATTTCTATTAGTGGCACGGTTATTCATCTAATACAGTGCTCTTTATCCCTCAACTTCCCATTTCAAACCAAATTGCTTCTGTTTCTACATCAATTACTCTACAGTGAAATCAAATGTGTGTTTATTTGTTTGTTTATTTTTTATTTATTAGAATTGAATTGAATTGAACTGGGCTGCTGATATTATTGAACACATGTTGATCAATGACCAGATGTCAGGGACATGATAAAGATGAGGGATTGCTATGAGCTAGAACAAGTGCCCATAGCTCTTTCACTGAACATAAAAACCAAAGAAGAAATATCATTTACATGTGGTCTGGACAAGGATGCTCAGAGAAGCAACATAGATCAAAATCCAGGCAGTCCCTGACAAATAGAGTGCCTTGTTCATCATTTAGACCAATGGTTATAAAATTTGATTGGTCTATAGTTTATTTTGTCAGAGTGATAAACTGCATGAGTCAAATGTCCCACTTTTCTTTGATTGTGGAAAGATTTTCCATAGTGAATGAAAAGAATAGTATTTCTTTTAGTAAGACAGTAATGAAGGATATGCTATGATACTTTGCCAGAAACAACAATATAGATGTTGCTATATTATAAAAGTTAATATTATGACAGGCCACCCACAGACCACATGGAGTTCTGCTCACCATACTTTGAGAAGAACATCTCAAGAACAGAAAATCTGCTAACCAAGTGTTTTATTCATCAAAGAACATCTGTAGTAAGTAGAAAGAGTAATCCAGTCTTTTGCCTTTTTCCCAAGAGGCATGTGAACTATCATAGTGTTTGGGTGGTGGCAGAAGTTTAAGTAAAACAGAAGACCAGAAATAAGTCCGGGAAGACCCACATATTTGAAGGAAGTTGGGAGATCTGACAATGGGAACAAGGTTAGGTTTTGGTGATTCTATTAATGATCATTCAATCATATGAATCTTTATGGGGAAAAATATTCAAATCAAAAGTCATTCTAGCAAAGTCTCAACCTGAGTCTGAGATCCAAGGTCCACCTAAGTGACTAGAAAAAGACGCAACTGCTGGGTGTCCAAGTTTTTCTCAAGTATTTGAAATCAGTGAAGACCCTGCATATGCTATCACAACTAGATAGGGGCTAAGGGAGAGTTCTTAGTTCATGGTTGGTTCAGGAAGTGGGAGTGGTATCTAGTGTCAGTTAGAAAATTGAATCTCCAAATGGCCTATCGTCCTAGAAGTCTTTGACTAAGGAACTCAGTGGTCAAAAGGAAAGAACTCAGCTTCTGGGAAACAAAAGAATTCAGTTACATGGAGGCTGGGTGAGCAGAGAGATATTAATAAGGAACCTGTATTACGAGAGGCTGAGGTATGAATTTAGAGCAGTTGAACCAGCAAGGCTAATTAAATGGTAAGCTACCAGCCTAGGGCTAGTTATATGCCATTGCCATATCATCTCTTCTCCTCCATCCGCACCCCATCTCTCAGTCTCATTGATCTCAGAGCTGGGAAGATCAAGAATATATGGTAACAGAAATAGTAGACCATAATAGAAATTATTGAAGCCATTCCATGGCTATGATAGTTGCTGTTGCTTCTAGTTCTACATACAGAGTGCCTACCCTTTAATTACCTTAATTGAGTTCCTTGATTTCTGTATCCATATTCATTGTAACTCTGAATGAGTCATGAATGACTCATCTTGAATATTGCCCCTTCCACTTAACAGCAAATTTTACCATGTTCATGTAAAGTCTCTGAAGTCAGAACTGCTGAAGGCAGAGCCTCTATGCATGAGTCACAAACTTGCTTAAAATAAGGGATTAGGACAACAATCTTTTTTTTTTTTCAGAAGCAACTGCACTGCTGGCTTTGGAGCTAAAAGTTCTCAATTGTTATGATACTATGTATTGAAATGCCCCATTGCTTCTCAGTGGTGGGGAGGGTTGTTTTTGTTTTTACTTTATTTCTCACAGTTTAACAGAAAACTTATGTCTCTCTGGATGAAATCAAAACACTGGCTGGGGGACAGCAAGTCCCCCTACTGAACCAAGAGTCCTTGAAATGAGCAAAGAACAGCCCTGCAGCCAATTACTAATAGTGGAGCCCAGAGAATGATTTTGGAGAGTAAGGGAAAATTGCCATGAAAGAGAGGAGCCAAAAGAAGCATATAATCCAGTATGTCTCTGAATGTTGGTGCCATTGCTCTAATCTTTCCATAGCATACATGGGAAAAAATAGATTAAAAAAAAGGAAGAGAGAGAGAGAAAGAGAGAGAGAGAGAGAGAGAGAGAGAGAGAGAGAGAGAGAGAGAGAGAGAGAGAGAGAGAGAGAGAGAGAGGATATAGACAGTGGAAAAAGAAAATCTGTAATCTGTGAACATTTTTATCAGCCCCTGTCCTCCTTTATGATGATATTGACCGATATGCTGTAGGTGTTGTAAAACAAAACATCTAATAGTCTATGTATTACAATACTAATATTTTTGTTAAAAGTACTCCATATCACTTTCATATAATCTTAGTTTGTGTTCATTTTTAACATCTACTACACTCAACTAATAGGAAGCTTTAAATTTGAGAAACAAAGTTTAGCTCTTTATAATTCTATGGTCAGAGATAATTCTTGTTAGTTTGAGTAGATCTTGGACAAATTATAGTTGTTAGCATGAACACTTTAACTAACATATCTCAAATAACCTGTAGAATTTAGGTCTCTAAAACATACTTATGATATTCAAATATACTTTATTTACTCAAAGACCAAAAAAAAAGGATTTATTCAAGGCAAAATATTTTACTTACTATGTGCTTACAATGAATTGAACTCTGCTAATATCAACATTTTCTAGGTAATGAAAATATCAATTAGAGATCTGAATAATGTTTTTTCCTGTTAAAAAATAGACTAAACAGGGGTGGCCAGGTAGCACAGCGAGTAAGAGCACTGGCCCCAGTGTCAGGATGAGCTGGGATCGAATAAGGGCTCAGATACTTAGCACCACACCCAGAAATAATAACTGGCCCTGTAATCTTGAGCAAGTTACTTAATCCCAATTGCTTAAAAAAAAATAGACTAAACAGATTTGAAATAAAAAAAAGATTTCATGTCCTCACATCCACTACTGACCAGTTCTTACCTAGGGTAAGGAGGACTGAGTTTAATCAAAAGGATAAAATGTTTGCATCTAGGAGAAACCTAAGAGACATACATGTCATTTCTCAACTCAGACCCCTTCTTTGATATACTCTAAATTCAGGCAAAGGACTCAACCATGGACCCCTATGAAAACAACTAGGAGAAAACAGCTGCTGAACGCAGTCCCAGAAAATCAAGGAGTGCCCTGAGGAATTTATACAAAGGAAACAGGAATGATCACAAGGCAATCATTCAGCCACTATGACTGCTTCCTTGTACACAGAGTACACAGTTATTCTCATCAAACACTGGCCGATTTGAGGTGGGTGCCCCAGCACTGCTTGTCACAATGGTCTTTCCTAAACGCTTTCCCCTCTCTTAGCCAAGCACTTATGGAGATGCCAGAGTTCATCTCAAATGCAAGGCCCTATGCCATGTTCCACTGCCCCTGCACCTGTTCATTATTAGCACTTACATAATGGGCACAGAGTTGAAATCCTAATAGTTTCTGCTATTTACTTTGCTAGTTTAGGAAAATGAATAGTGAAAATGTATTGTTCTTAAAGCCGAATATTAGCCAGAATTCTTTTATGCATTATCCAGAATTTGAGATTAGTTCAAATGAATGAAATGAATGAACCATACCACCTATTAAGCCATCCTCTTCATTCTTCTCACACTAGGACTTGGACTTTGCCCCTGGAGCGCTTGACCCTGGGCTCTGATAAGAAGTTTTTTTGTTTGTTTTTATCTTCTCTGGAATCTGGCCACCATGACATTTCCCAGACATTTTCAAGTCATGCCTCTTCCCAGGTCTTACCCTCCCATATGCTGTCTTCCTCCATTAAAATATAAACTCTTTGATTCAGGGACTTTGGCACAGTGCCTGGCATGTAGCAAGCATTTAATGAATGCTTTTCCATTCATTCATGAAGTAAGATAGTGGCTATGTGAATAGATGTGAGAGATGTTGTGAAGGAAGAAATAACAAGCTCTGGCAAGAAATATTAAGGTCATAGGACCTAGGTTTGCAGCCTGCCTCTGGCAGTTATTTTCTGTGGGACAATAGACTTATAACATCAGTTTCTTCATCCGTAAAATGGGTATGATTAAACTTATACTATCTCACTGAATTGTTGTAAGGAAAGTGACTTAATACTTAAAAAAAAGTACACAAATTAGTTTTGTTATTGTCAACTATTGATTCACTATACAGCTTTTTTTTGTGTTTTTTGGAGGGCAGTTGGGGTTAAGTGACTTGCCCAAGGTCACATGTCTTGTTTTTGTGTTACGTGTCTGAGGCTGGATTTGAACTCAGGTCCTCCTGACTCCAGGGCCAGTGCTCTATTCACTGCTCCACCTAGCCACCCCATCACTATACAACTTTTAAAAAATTCATTTTAATAGTATGTTCAAGTATTAAATCAGTTACCTGAAGCAAATCATAAAGTATAATGTATTAACATTTCCAGACTCAAGGAAGAAAACAGACCCTTTTCAAACGTGTTAACCAAATGAAGAGTGAGGACCAGGATTTAGTAATTTTAATAATTTTTTAACTCTCATATTGAGTAAAAAATTAACAATTAAAATTAAATTTATAAAAAGCTATCAAAATTTGACTATTTAAGTGAATGTAAGCTTTTTATTGATTTTATTTATTAACTTGTTCTTTATTGAGTTGAGATGTGATAATATATCCATATATTTCTGAACACTAATATGGATTCTCACATGCTTACTAGCTGAGTGACCTTGGGTACCTCACTTAGTCACCTAGGGGCTTCCTTTTTATATATGTAAAAGGAGGAGGTTGGACTAGATGGTCTCTGAGGTCTCTTCCAGGCCTAGATCTATGAATCCTTTGCATGCTGAAAGAAATCCAATACTTTATCCCTAAGACCAATAACTAAAAATAAAAACTTTCATAACAAATATGCTTAGTCCACCAAAACAAATTCCCACATTGGCCATGTCCAGAAATGTGTTTCATTTTGTACTTTAAGCTCATCATCTTTCTGGCAGGTGGTGGAAGTCCTCTGGCATCATGGTTCATCTTTGCATGGATCAGAGTTCTGACGTCTGTTTCAAAGTTGTTTTTCTTTATAATGTTGCTGTTGTATAATTTTTTTTCTCCTACTTCTGCTCATTTCATTCTACATCCGTACATAGAAGTCTTCCCAATTTCCTCCAAAGCAATCTATTTCATCATTTCTTATGATATATAATATTCCATTACATTCATATAACATAATTTGTTTTACCCTTCCCCCTTAGGTTGGATACTCCTTTGTTTTCCAGTTTGATGCTAATATGAAAAAAGCATATATACATACACATATACGTACATATGTGATTAGTGATTTGGGATGTATAGTTTGAAATTGTTTTACAGAAAAATTGAACAATTTCACAGATCTACCAACAGTGTGTTAGTGTGCCTGTTTTCTCACATTTCCTCCAACATTTGTCATTTTTCCTTTTGTCTTCTTTGCCAATCTGTCAAGTGTGAGGTAGAACCTCAGAATTGCTTTCATTTTTATTTCTCTACTTATTAGTAATTTGGTCATATTTTCTTATGGTTGTTGGATTTCTGCCTTTGAAAAATGCCTGTTCATATTCTTTGACCACTTATTTGTTGGAGAATAGATCTTAACCTTACAAATTTAAGTATATTCCTTATGTATTTTGTAAATTACAACTTTATCAGATAAGTCCACTGCAAATTTTCTCTGATTTAACTGTGTTCCTTCTAATTTTAACTACACTTTTTATTTGTGAAAAGTTTTAAAATTTTATATAATAAAAATTTCTATTTTGAAAAAAAAGTTTCTATTTCTCCCTACGTAGCCATATACCCTTTCTTTCCTATCCATAATTATGAATGATGTTTTCCTCCTTGCTCCTCTGATTTCCTTAGCATGTCATCTGTCTAAGTCATGTATCCATTTGGAGTTTATCTTGTTATGTGGTATGAGGTGTTGGTTATAACCAATTTCTACCAGAAAACTTTGAAGTTTTCCCAAATAATGAGTTTCTATTGAACTGACAGATCATATTTGTGAGGTGCTTAATACATAGAGAACTTATTAAATGCTTGTTCTCCCACCTGTTCTTTCTCCTGCTCGGCCCTCCCCTCTTTGAGTTTATTGAACACTATGGCTCTGTATTTGTTTGCTTCTGCATATTGTGTACTTAATTTATTCTATTGATTGCCCTCTCTGTTTTTTAATCAGTGCCAAATCACTTTAATGATTACTTTGTAGTAATATGTGAAATCTGGTACTATGGTGACTTATTCCTCACTTCATTTCTTCCCTTGAGATTGTTGACCTCTTGTTCTTAAGCATAAATTTTGTCATTACTTTTCAAGCTCTATAAAATAATCCTTTGGAAGGATATTGTGTTTTATAACACCTTTTTTGCATTGGTAACATTCCATCTTAAAGACTCCTACCATGATTCACAGTCATACAGCACAACCAAGACAATATCCATATTGGAAAAATGTATTTTTTGTTGTAGCAAGCAACTTTGGATCATTAAAAGTCCAATCTCTACCTCTAAGGTAATTTTTGTCCCAACTCAGTGACCATCTTCAGTGCCTGTCCGAGACCCATACACTGAAAAACTCAATAGTCTAGTAGTCTAAATGTATCCGGTAGTATATCGTTTTAATCCAGTTTGCTTTCCTCTCACTGAATGGTTGTCAATCTCCTTTGAATACATATGGATTTCATCAAGGAGGCTTTTGAGAGCCTGGAGACTTGATACAATTAGCATAATCCTGTCTCTGAGTAGGTTCATTTGGATAACCTTGATACTAGTAGGAAATCTTTCTTTCTACTTGGGTATTACACAGGATATCATTCATGAGAGTGGCCAATATCTTAGGAGAGCCTCCCTTCTTATACATCCTGTTTTATTAAAGTTGTCTACATGATAATGTTTGTAACAAAATTTTGTTTTATTATAACATTTATATATAAGGAAGCACCTTGGGTAGAGTTTTAACGCTGCATTTTGTTCTGCTAAGTAACATAATACTTTTTAAAAAATAGTCATCAATGAGGTGACTGATGATTTGAATTATTTTAGAAAATCTCCTTGCCTATTTAATCTTAATATTTTCATCAAGGAGATCCTTGATGTGCCCACAGATTGTTTGATTTTTTAAAATCTACGTATCAGTGAAAATAGAACTGTGAATCTACTTTTGATGTCATATTGGTCACTTTAAAAAAAACAATAAAAATCCATTGACTTTTAAATATTTTGGAGAAACTTTCCCTTTTTGCAATATTTTAACATCTGATTAGTTGGTTGCCTTTAAAATTATTCCACTTCCAGCATGAATTTCTCTTCAATATATTTTAGGTCCCCTTCATCTTCTTAAATTCTATCATCTCATTATACAGTCCTACTCTTTTTTTTTTTTTTTTGCTTTTTGGAGGGCAATTGGGGTTAAGTGACTTGCCCAAGGTCACATGGCTAGTTTTTGTGTTAAGTGTCTGAGACAAGATTTGAACTCAGGTCCTCATGATTTCAGGGCCGGTGCTCTATTCACTGCGCCACCTAGCCACCCCCATAAAGTGCTACTCTTAACACTTTTTTTTTCATTTTCCTTTGACATGTTTTCCAAATTAGCTTGTACTTTTTACCAGTATTGCTCTTGGCTTTAATTTCTCTCTTCTTAAAAGAAGAGCAAATATTTTGTTGTTGATATCCTTCTGGGATTCTTTCAGCCTCCGCTTTGTGATGACTATTCCACAGCAGTTAAACTTCTCTAAGAAATTATGATAGAGTCAAAGATACATTTGTCCATTTTTAGAATCAACAATGCTGGAAGCTATCCTACAGCCAGGTAATAGACTAGTGTCAATGATTGACCTGACATAAACAACGTTCATAAAACAGGTTTATTTAGCTTATCAGGATGCAATTCAAACACAAGGACACTATGCATACTAATAACTATGGTGTCCTTATTTTTGTTCTGTTTCTGGAAAATACTGACTTGCCCTTGTCTCTCTTTTCCACATGATGACGTACTAAAATAGGTGGATAATGTAGCTCAAAAGATTGGCAAGATTAGATAGGGGGTCCCCCTGTGATGAATATTCTTATATGTCTAGAGGAATGGCAGGCACTATGTCACTAATGCAAAGCCATACAGTGTATTCAAACCAAAGAAACACTTAGATTCTAGAAGCCAGTGCTGGTAGGGTCTAGTGGTCAATAGCCTAGACACTTTTTTATTTGCTCTTCAAGGCCTTCTCCCTCCTTTCAAATATATATATGATATGTATATAGGTTTATCCATAGCTTATCACAAATGCTTATGTTAAAAACCAAGTTGGGGCTGCTATGAATTGCAAGTAGTATCTTCTCATCTTCTTTCTTCTGATTTAGTACTGATATAAAAATGACAGATAAACTATTAAATCAATGTTTGTAGACTGCCTTGGAAATGCAAGATTCATTATACTCTAATCTTCTCTCTGCAGAAATGCAGGACTGTGGGTCATTTTGTATATTTGTCAATCATATTATATTTGTCACTTAAAATGACCAAATGGTGATGAACCTTTCTCCACAATCCATTAACTTTGTCTTCAAACAATAAGTACATGTAATCACTGGAAACATGTTTAGAACTATTCCATCTTCGCAAAATCTGTTAGAGTTTGTGTTTTAAAAAAGAGGCTACAAGAGTCCAGGGTCAGTTCGCTTCAACAAGGTATTGATATAGAACTTTTGTATAACAACTTAATGAAAGCATTTTAAAATTAATTTGTATCTATTTTTTTCAATATAACAGATATATTTGAATTGAATTCTCTATATTTAGGTCTAAAATTAAGCCTAATGTATTTGGCTAGGACATATGCAAATGAGCCTTTTTTTTTTTTTTTGCTTTTTGGAGGGCAATTGGGGTTAAGTGACTTGCCTGAGGTCACATGGCTAGTTTTTGCATTAAGTGTCTGAGGCCAGATTTGAACTCAGGTACTCCTGACTCCAGGGCCGGTGCTCTATCCATTTTCTGCAGAATAACATA
>NW_027185779.1:8035628-8057898 GCF_028583685.1 Petaurus breviceps papuanus | reverse complement strand
CGGTGCTCTATCCATTTTCTGCAGAATAACATACCCCCCCCCCCCCCGCCAAAAGAGACATTTGTATTCTAGGAGTCTACTTTCAGACTCTAAACAACATTTATCTGAATGTTTTGTGGTGTTGGAACATTTCTTTTTCCTTTCCATTTAAAAAAAAAAAAGTCAACTTCTTGGAATTCAAGAATTTAATGAGATTCTTGAACAAAAAAAGTTCCCTGAGTTCAAATATGGTCTCAGACACTTGACACTTACTAGTTGAGTGACCTTGGGCAAGTCACTTAACCCTAATTGCCTTGCCTTCCCCCCTCAAAAACAAAATAAAAAACAAACAAACAAACAAACAAACAAAAAAAACAAGATTCCTCTGAGGAATGGACCACATAAGTAATCCATTTCAACCTGAGAAACAATATCCTTACACAGAGACTAAATCTATCTTTCAACTACTATTACTAGATGGCCCAGTGAAATCAGTTGCTGTCCTGTAGGCATCTCAACCTCAGTATTTCCAAAACAGAAGCTATCTTTCTCCCCTAGATTCTAGATCCAAAAGAGAGTGATGAGTAGATTATTTTCTATCTAATACCAGGTTTCTATGAGGAAGGGAAAAAAAAAACTTCTTTACAATAGAGTTTTCTTAAAGGAGAATAAATTGACTGCTTTTGGAGCTAGTGAGTGTCACATCACTGTGGGTCTTTGGTCTGCGATTGGATGGCTACATGTCAGAGACATTGTTGAGGGGATTACTGATCAGGTATTGGTCATATCAGATGATCTCTGAGCTCCTCTCCAAATCTGATATCCTATGACTCAATTAAATAAAACAGTTCACAACATACTGTTTTATGTTATATTTCAGTGTTTTCTAAGACCCACAACATGTTTGCAGTTTATGTAGCTCATAGCGAGTATCAAGAGAAAATGAAAAACCTAATTCTCAAGGTTTTTGAGTTGAACCCTAATTCAAGGGCTTGCATCTGTTATGTGTTCCGAAGACCTATGAAAAAGCATGTGTTTTCAACTGTGTCAATCCAGATTTTCTGATTTTCTAGGTGAGTCATAAAAATTCAAATCATATCATCCCCTAGAAACAACTGAAAAAAGAAATGAAAGATAGATATAGATATGTGCTGGATATACTAGACAAAATATGCTTATAGATTTCCACTCCCATTACTGATTATATTAACAATATTAGGTCTGACCCTCTTTTTCAAAGCAACAATTGGTTTTTAACTCTTTTCCTGAGATACCTGAAACCAATCATATTCATCCAAGTTACTCATGTTAATGATTCTTGTATTGGACACTACTGATCTCAACAATCTTGAATCTGTTGAACTTTTAAAGTACAATGATAATAATAATACTTTTTTATTTAGTAATTTTATATATCACTTTAAAGTTTGCGAAGTGTTTTATAAATATTATCTCATTTTATCCTTATCATAACCCTATGAGGTAATGTTATCATTATTCCCATTTTACCAGGTAGGGAAGGTTAAGTGACTTGGTCACTCAGGTCTGGTTAGTGGTTTTTGTCCTTTGTCCTTGAAGAGGACCAAAATGACATGGCTGTGTTGGAGACAAGTTGTAATATGTCCGACTGTGCCTGATCAGACCAATATGGGCTCAGAAGGCTATACCACAGCATGGGGACAAATAATCCATGTGACCATTTGGGGTGAATTCTCTAAATTTTCCCATCTCATGTTTCTTTTGACCTACTTCAATTCCACTTTGCTCATAGACAGCACAGTACTTTCTCTGATTGAGGGCACACCATGCTGAGTAGGCCCGTCCCAGTGTCTTTCATGTCACTCAATCAATTTCAAAATTCTTTTTTTTTTTACTTTTACTTTTTAATTTTTTAATTAATTTTTAATTAATTTGTTTGTTTACTTTTAGTTTATAAGATTCAATTCCACAATTCCTTGAGTTTCACATTTTGTCCCTCTCCCTTCCCTCCCCATCCATGGTGGCATACAGTCAGGTATAGGATCTGTAAATACTTTCACATTATACATTAGTCAGGTTATAAAGACGGATTGTATCAGATGGAATGAAAAATGGTAAAGAGGACATAAAGCCAAACAAGAAAAGGAAAAAGATCAGGTACTTTGTTTCAATCTGGATATAAACTCAGTTCTTTCTGGTTCTTTTTCTGGATGTACACATTTCTCTACATCATGAGTCTTTTGGGATTGACTTATATCCCTGCATTGCTGAGAAGAGTCCAGTCTATCAAAGTTGGTCATCACACATATATTGTGTCTGTAATTGTGTACAAATTTCTCCTGGTTCTACTCTTCTCACTCAGCATCAGTTCATACACCTCTCCAGATAAATATGAAGTCCATCTGTTCCTCCTTTCTTATAGCACAATAGTATTCCATAACATGCATATACCACAACTTGTTCAGCCATTCCCCAATTGATGGGCACCCTCTTAATTTCCAGTTCTTTGTCACCACAAACAGAACTGCTATAAACATTTTTGTACATATGGGTCTTCCTCCCACTTCTATGATCTCTTCAGGATATAACCCTAGAAGTAGTATTGCTGGGTCAAATGATATGAAATTATTTATAGCCCTTTGGGCATGATTCCAGATTGCTCTTCAGAAAGGCTGGATCAGTTCACAACTCCACCAGCAATGCATTAGGGTTCCAATTTGCCCACATCCTCTCCAGCATTTGTCATTTTCCTGTTTTGTCATCTTAGCCAATCTGACTGGTGAGATGTTGTACCTCAGAGTTGTTTTGATTTGCATTTCTCTAATCAATAGTGATTTAGAGAATTTCTTCATGTGCTTATAGATATCTTTAATTTCTTTCTCTGAAAATTGCCTGTTCATATACTTTGACCATTTGTCAATTGGGGAATGATTTGTATTCTTATAGATTTGACTCAATTCTCTGTATATTTGAGAAATGAGTCTTTTGTCAGAGATATAGGTTGTAAAAATTCTTTCCCAATTTCCCACCTCCCTCTTAATATTGGTTACATTGGCTTTGTTTGTACAGAAGCTTTTCAATTTCATGTAGTCAAAATTATCCATTTTGTATTTTATAATGTTCTCTAATTCTTGTTTAGTCATAAAGTCTTTCCCTCTCCACAAATCTGATAGGTAAACTATTCCTTGTTTTCTGAGAATGCTGACAGTATCAACCTTTATACATAGATCATGCACCCATTTAGACTTGATTTTGGTATATGGTGTTAGATAATGGTCTATGCCCAGTTTCTGCCGTATTATATTCCAGTTTTCCCAGCAGTTTTTGTCAAATAGTGAGTTCTTATCCCCAAAACTGGGGTCTTGGGGTTTATCAAACAATAGATTACTATAGTCATTGACTTCTGAATCTCATGTGCCTAATCTATTCCATTGATCCACTCCTCTATTCCTCAGACAGTACCAAGTAGTTTTGATGACTGCTGCTTTATAATACAGATTGAAATCTGATATAGCTAGTCCACCTTCCCTAGCATTTCTTTTCATTAATTCCCTTGATATTCTGGACAATTTATTCTTCCAAATGAATTATGTTACTATTTTTTCTAGCTCTATAAAGTACTTTTTTGGTAAATTAATTGATATGCCACTAAATTTATAATTTAATTTAGGTAAATTTTTCATTTTTATTATATTAGCTTGACCTCGCCACAAGCAATTGGTATTTTTCCAATTAGTTAGATCTGACTTTATTTGTGTGAAAAGTGTTTTGTAGTTTTGGTCATATAGGTCCTGGGTTTGTTTTGGCAGGTAGATTCCCAAATATTTTATAATTTCTACAACAACTTTTAATGGGATTTCTCTTCCTATCTCTTGCTGTTGAATTTCATTGGAAATATATAGGAATGCTGAAGATTTATGTGGGTTTATTTTATATCCTGCAACTTCACCAAATTTATTTTTTGTCTTAAGTAGTTTTTTACTTGATTCTCTAGGATTCTCTAAGTATATCATCTGCAAAGAGTGATAGCTTGGTCTCTTCTTTGCCTAATTTGATTCCTTTGATTTATTTTTCTTCTCTAATTGCTACTGCTAACATTTCTAGTTAGATTGAATAAGAGGGGTGATAGTGGACACCCTTGTTTCACCCCTGATCTTATGGGAAATGCTTCTAGCTTCTCCCTGTTACATGTAATACTTGCTGATGGCTTTAAATAGATGCTACCTATTATTTTAAGGAAGGCTCCATTTATTCCTATACTTTCTAGTGTTTTTATTGGAATTGATGTTGTATTTTGTCAAAAGCCTTTTCTGCATCTATTGAGATGATCATGTGCTTTCTGCTAGTTTTATTGTTGATATGATCAATTATACTGATGGTTTTCCTAATATTAAACCATCCTTGCATTCCTGGAATAAATCCTACCTGATCAAAGTGTATTATTCTTGAGATATGTTGCTGTAGTCTTTTTGCTAATATTTTATTTAAAATTTTTGCATCTATATTCATGAGGAAGATTGGTCTATAATTTTCTTTCTCTGTTTTATCTCTTCCTTATTTAGGTATCTGTACCATATTTGTGTCATAAAAAGAATTTGGTAGGACTCCTTCACTAATTTTCCCAAATAGTTTGTAGAGTATTGGAATCAATTGTTCTTTAAATGTTTGATGGAATTCACTAGTAAATCTATTTGGCCCTGGAGATTTTTTCCTAGGGAGTTGACTGATGGCTTGTTCAATTTCTTTTTCTGAGATGGGATTATTTAAGTAATTTACTTCCTCTTCAGTTAATGTGGGCAACTTGTATTTTTGTAAATATTCATCAATTTCCTTGAGATTGTCAGATTTATGTGCATACAATTGGGAAAAATAATTCCTAATTATTGTTTTGATTTCCTCTTCATTGGAGGTAGATTCACCCTTTTCATTTTTGATACTCATAATTTGGTTTTCTTCTTTCTTTTTTTTATCATATTGACTAAGGGTCTATCATTTTTATTAGTTTTTTCATAAAACCAGCTCTTAGTTTTATTTATTAATTCAACAGTTTTCTTAATTTCAATTTTTTTAATCTGTCCTTTGGTTTTCAGTATTTATAATTTAGTATTTAATTGGGGATGTTGAATTTGTTCTTTTTCTAGGTTTTTCAATTGCATACCCAATTTGTTGACCTCCCTTTTCTCTAATTTAATCATGTATGCACTCAGGGATATAAAACTTCCCCTAAGAACTGCCTTTAATGCATCCCACAAATTTTGGTATGCTGTCTCATTTTTTATCATTCTCTTGAATGAAATTACTGATTGTTTCTAGAATTTCTTGGGTGACCCACTCATTCTTTAGGATTAAATTGTTTAATTTCCAATTAGTTTTTAGTCTGTCTTTCCATGGCCCTTTATTGCATATAATTTTTATTGCATCATGATCTGAGAAGGATGCATTTAATATTTCTGCCTTACTGCATAGAATTGTGAGCTTTTTATGCCCTAGAACATGGTCAGTTTTTGAGTATGTGCCATGAACCACTGAGAAGAAAGTATATTCCTTTTTATCCCCATTCAGTTTTCTCCAGAGATCTATCATACCTATCCTTTCTAAAATTCTGTTCACCTCCTTAATTTCTTTCTTGTTTATTTTGAGGTTGGATTTATCATGTTCAGAGAGGGGAAGATTAAGGTCTCCCACTAGTATAGTTTTGCTATCTATTTCTTCCTCTAATTCCTTTATGTTCTCCTCTAGGAATTTGGATGCTATACCACTTGGTGCATATATGTTAAGTAATGATATTGCTTCATTCTACATGGTGCCTTTTAACAGGATATAGTTTCCTTCCTTATCTCTTTTAATTAGATCAATTTTTGCTTTTGTTTTATCTGAGATAAGGATTGCTACCCCTGCTTTTTATTACTTTAGCTTAGGCATAATATATTTTACTCCAGCCTTTTACCTTTACCCTGTGTGTATCCATCTGTTTCAGATGCGTTTCTTGTAAACAGTATATTGTAGGATTATTATTTCTAATCCATTCTGCTATCCATCTTTGTTTTATGGGAGAGTTCATTCCATTCACATTTATAGTTATGATTGTTATCTGTTTCTTTCCATCCATCCTATTCCCTCCCCTGTTAATGCTCATATTTTGCCCCTTCTCCTTTCCCCCCTTGAATAGTTTTCCTTTTGACCACTGCCTCCCTCAGTATTCCCTTATCAGACCCCTTCCCTTTCCCTCCACTCCCCCCTTACTTCTTCCCTCCCTACTAACCAGCCCCCCCCCCTTTTGTAGCTCTTTTCCCCTCCTACTGCCTGTAGGATAGTTTTATACCTAATGAAGTATGTTATTTCTTCTTGGCACCAAGAGTAACAGGAACAAATCTCATGCAAAGCTCCTCTCCCTCCCCTCTTTCCCTCTAAAATGATACTTTTTGCATTTCTTCTCCATAGATTCCTATGCTTAACTGGTTGTTATTCCCTCCTTGCACCAGAACCATTGAGGGAAAAGCTCATATGAGTCTCATCTCCATCCTTTCTTTTCCTCTGCTATATTGTTTTTATGCCTCTTTGTGTGGCATAATTTACCCTTTTCCACTTCATTCATTCTTCTTCTTCCATTGCAGTCCCTTTGTAGCCTTTAATAAGATTTTTTAATAGTCATTTTGTGTATTTTATACTCATACCCTGTACTTGTCTATAAACAGTTTGCTCTTATTAAATAGCAGGGTGCGTGTGTGTGTGTGTGTGTGTGTGTGTGTATTTTCCTTGTTTACCTTTCTATGTCACTCTTTTTTTAAATGCTTTATTAACTTCTGATTTACATCATTTGTTTCCACCAGATTTTGAGTTACAAATTTTATCCCCGTTTTTCCCTCACCCATCCCCCCAAAACAGCAGTCCCACAGGATATCCCCACCTCCAATCTGCTCTCTCCCATATTTTCTCCCATACCCGTTTCGATTTCTCCAGTGGATCTCTATGCCTCAGGGCCTGTATATCTTATTTCTTAATTACGTGTAAGATGGTATAAATAATAGTATACACACACAGATATATATATTTGAATATTTGATTTTAAAACTTTCAATTCCAGATTCGTTCCCTTCCCCCCCTGCCACCCACCCCCACTGGGAAGACAAGCAGTTCAGTATAGGTTGTACATGTGCGGCTAATGCAAAACAATACCATAGTAGATATATTGTAAAAGACTGACTATATTTCCCTCCCTCCTATCCCACCTCCCACTTGTTCTATTCTCTACTTTGATCCTGTCCCTTTTCAAAAGTGGGTGCTTCCAACTTCCCTCCCCCCTGACTGCCCTCCCTTCCATCATCCCCCCTCTCATCCCCTTCCCCCTCTATTCTCCTGGAGGTTGAGATCCCCTATTTAGTGTGTATTTCACTCTGTCCTCAAGCCAGATTCAATGGGAATAAGGTTGACCCATTCCCTTTTGCCTTCCTAGTCTTCCCCTCCATTGTAACCATTTTCCCTTGCCTCTTCTGTATGAGATAGTTTGCCCCAATCTGTCTCTCCCCATCTCCTCTCATTATATTCCTCTCTCACCTTTTAATTTCACCTTTTAAGTATCATCCCTTCCTGTTAAATTGGTCCCGTGCCCTCTATCTATGTATACCTGTAAACATATATACACACATTCACATATGTATTCATATGCCCATATACCCTCATATATAGACAAATATATATATTTCTAATCCTTTCAACTACTGAGAAAAGTTTCATAAATTACAATTATTGTTTTTCCATGTAGGAACATTAATAGTTCAACTTTGATAAGTTCTTTATGATTTCTTTTCCCTGTTTACCTTCTCATGCTTCTCTTGCTTCTTGTATCTGAATGTCAAATTTTCTATTCAACTCTGGTTTTTTCAGCAAGAATGCTTGAAAGTCCTCTATTCCACTGAATGACCATATTTTCCCCTGAAACATGATACTCAGTTTTGCTGGGTAGGTGACTCTTGGTTTTAGTCCCAGCTCCCTTGACTTCCGGAATATCACATTCCAAGCCCTTCAATCCCTCAGTGTAGAAGCTGCCAGATCCTGGGTTATTCTGATTGTGTTTCCACAATATTCAAATTGTTTCTTCCTGGCTGCTAGTAATATTCTCTCCTTAATCTGGGAATTCTGGAACCTGGCTATAATATTCCTAGGAGTTTTCTTTTTGGGATCTTTTTCAGGAGGTGATCAGTGGATTCTTTCAACCTCTATTTTGCCCTCTGGTACTAAAACATCAGGGCAGTTTTCTTTGAGAACTTCCTGGAGGATGCTTTCTAGGTTCTTACTTTGGTCATGGCTTTCAGGTAATCCAATAATTTTTAAGTTATCTCTCCTGGATCTATTTTCCAGATCAGTGTTTTTTCCCATGAGATATTTCATATTGCCTTCTATTCTTTCATTTGTTTGGATCTGTTTAACAGCATCTTGATTTCTCATAAAGTCATTAGCTTCCATTTGCTCCAATCTAATTCTGAAGAAATGATTCTCCTCAGTGAGCTTTTGAGATTCTTTTTCCATCTGGCAAATTCGACTTTTTAAGGCATTCTTCTCCTCATTGCCTTTTTGAGCCTCCTTTGCCATTTGAGTCAGTCTGTTTTTTAAGGTACTATTTTCTTCAGTCAGGCTGTTGACTCTCATTTCATAATTTTCTTGCATTGTTCTCATTTCTCTTCCCAATTTTTCCTCCACTTCTCTTATCTGCTTCTTAAAGTCCTCTATGGCCTGTAACCAACTTGTAGTTTCCTTTGAAGCTTTTGGTGCAGGAGTTCTGACTTCACTGTTTTCCTCCTGTTCCATGCCTTGCTCCTTCTTGTCCCCAAAATAGGAGTGTAATGTTGGAATCTTCTGTCTGCTTTGTTTCCTTTGCCTGCTCATTTTGCCACTCAGTTATTTGACTTTTGGGCTTTTTGCCACAGTAGGACTCTGCCACCAGACAGGGGAGTTTTTGTCCCAAATGTTGGGGTTTTCTCAGCTGCCGGAGGTATTAGATGGGTGCCCTCTCTGAGGTCTCCACACACTCTGGCAAGCTGAACACACACCCCAGGACCTCCACCCTAGACTGCAATCCAGATCCAAGTAGGTTAAAGCAAGAGCGATTACCCCTCAGACTGGTGCTTGGTCCCCCTACACTCTGCAGGCCAGGAGCTGAAGCTGCCATGTGGCGCTGGCTGGCTGTGCCGGCGTCTCCGTGGTTTCTCGCCCTGGGCGTAAAAGCCACGCACTCCCACTTACTGGTCCGAAAGTCCAGACTGCACTGGCCTCTTACCTTGTCCTTAGCATCTATGTATTGATAAATCTGGAAACGGCCACAGCTGCTGCTGATCTGGAGTCCTTCTGGCTGGTGGCTGGTCAGGCCCACCCTGGGGCTAAAGCCTCTGCATGAGTCTGGGCTTGGCTCCCAGAGTGCTGTGCTGGCCGATTCCTGCCAGCCTGCCGGGCTGTCCTCAGCAGGAGGTTAGCTTCTCTGTGTCATTTTGTGGGTTCTGCAGCTCCAAAGTTTGTTTAGAGTCCCCTTTTTACATGGATTGGGGAAGGTGGAAGCCGGAGCCATGGGAAGGTCGTGCTTCTTCTCCGCCATCTTGGCTCTTCCCCCCTATGTCACTCTTGCATCTTGTAATTGGAAGTTGAATTTTCCATTGAGCTCTGGCTTTTTCATCAGGAAGGTCTGGAACTCTGTCATATCATTGAATGACCATCTCTTTGCCTGGAAGAATATGCTCAGTCTCGCTGGGTAGGTGATGCTTAGTTGTAACCCAAGCTCTTTTGCCTTCTGGAAAATTGTATTCCACTGCCTCCAATCTTTCAGTGTAGAGACTGCCAAATCCTGTGCAATCCTCACTGTGGACCCTCGATATTTGAATTGTTTCTTTCTGGCTGCTTGAAGTATTTTCTCTTTTACCTGGTAATTCTCTAGTTTGGCCACAACATTTCGAGGACTTTTCAGTTTGGGATCTCTTTCAGCAGGTGTCCGATGGATTCTCTCAATTTCTATTTTACCCTCAGGTTCTAGTATCTCAGGGCAGTTTTCCTTTATATTCTCTTGGAGAATATTGTCCAGGCTCTTTTTTTTTTATTTTCTGGTAGGCCTATGATTCTCAGATTATCTCTCCTGGATCTGTTTTCCAGGTCAGTTATTTTTCCATTGAGGTATTTTACCTCTTTTTCTAATTTTTCATTCTCATTGTTTTGTTTGACTAATTCTTGGTTCCTCATAGAGTTATTTGTTTCAATTTGGTTGATTCTAGTTTTTAACAAATCATTTTTCTTGGTTAGTTTTTTGAGCTCCTTTTCTATATCATACACTTTTCTTTTTAGAGAGATGTTTTATTCATTATAATGTTTTTCTAATTCTGTAATTGTGGTTTTGAAAGAATTATTCATTTTGTCTTCTATATCTCTAATTTTGTTTTCAAAGTTTCTTTTGAGTTCATCTAGGAGAGCTTTCTGTGCTTGGGACCCATTCCCTGTTAATGTTTCAGCTGTGGGTGTGGAGTCTACATTGTCTCCCTCTGAGTTTGGTTCCTCCCTCCGAGGATAGTAGGACTCCAGAGTCTTTGTAGTCTGCTTTCAACCCATTTTGAGGCAGGGCCCTAGCTACACCCTTCCTCTAGGGTTCCCAAGCCTTTACTGTAGAGGGTTTTGCCCTGGGGCAATAGTTACTATGTTTTCAGGGTCAGGGGTGGAGGGAGGGGAAGGGGGTTGGAGCAGGTGGGGTTCACTCTGCCATCCTGGTCTTTAGAGGTCCTCATAGGGGCTTTTTATTAAATTTCTTGGCTATGAAGTGGTAGTCCCAGGAGCATTTGCTGTCCTGGACAGGGGCCCCTGCATTTGGTTCTTACCTTGCTCTTTCCAGTCCCAGCCCTTTGGTGATAGGCCTTGTAGTGGCCCTTGTGGTTGGTGGGACGACTTGCCCCCCGAGTTGACCAGGCCTCTTCTGGGCTTGCCTCTTCAGGCCATACCTTCTAAGCTTGCTTCTGCACACTGCTCGCCTTCTGGGCCTGCCTATTCAATTTCAAAATTCTTAAGGCAAACCTATATAGCTAGTAAGTGTCTGAATCAGGATTTGAACTAGAGTCAGGTGGTACTGATTCCACATTTAGCAACCTATCCATGTAATCTCATGGTACAAAATAAAATATCTGGAAGAGGGTTCTAGGTCTGAAAAGTGACAGTTCTTATGCCTAAATCTTTATATATATATTCTTTCCACTAAGATGAAATTCGATTTATCACATATGAATTGAGTACTTACTATGTGCAGGATACTATTCTATAACCCCCCTCTTAGACTGTATATTCTATAAGAGCAAGAATTATGTTTGAACTAAACTTTGAATCTTCCTTAGCATCCTCTGCATGTAGAAGACTCTGCATAATTGTCATATTCAGCTGTAGATAGTTTGATAAATGTGAAATATTGGTATGATATAAGTGGGCTGGGTAGTTACTCAAGGAGTTTACATTCTTGTTGACTAGAGCAGAGTTTATTTGAAGTATACTTATTAATTTTAGAAACAATTCACACACACGTACACATTCACATGGTTGCCTGATTTTAACTGGATTTTTTTGGAGGGGGAAGAGCATATTTTGACCAAGAAGGAATAGAAATAACTTGGAGTCAACTGTGTCCTAACCAATTGCATATCATAAATTACTAAATTGCCTATAGAACAAAATCTATACTGTATGATACAGAAAGTAAATAAAATTCCACTTTTGATATTCACTAACTCTGTGACCTTGAATAAGAAATTTTATTTTTCTATGTCTCAGTTTCCTCCTATGTAAATAATGGAGCTGCACTAGTGGGTTATAGGACTAGAGGATTCTTTCACCTCTAGATATATCATTCTCTGAAAGCATGGATATAATCAGGAAGAGGAGAAATCAGGGCTGGCTGGAACTATTGAGAAAGCTTCATGAAAGTAGGGCTTAGAAATGGGCTTTGAAGGACTGCTTTGATTTAAATTTTTATAGAACTTAGTGTTGAAAAAAGTTTTTCTCATGTGTTTCTCTGCAAATCGTAATTTATTTATTTATTTCATTTATTTTTTTAAAGCAATCAGGGTTAAGTAACTTGCTCAAGGTTACATGGCCAGTTATTTTGTGTGGGTATTAAGTATCTGAGGTCAGAACTGATTCCAGGTCTCCCAACTCTGGGGCCGGCGCTCTTACTCACTGTGCCACCTGGCCACACCCAAATCCTAATTTGTTACAATACCAGAGATGAAGAAACTCAGAGAGTCAAGGATCTTGCCTAAGGTCATTTTTGGAGAGTAAAGGGCTCAGCCAGGACTTGAATCCAAGTTTCCTAACCCTAACTTCAATGATCTTTCTACCATCCCATAAGCAAAGATAATGAAATTTTGAGTGGAGTATCATGCACCACGATATTTGTTTTAATGCAAAATTTTACAGATTTAAATCTAGGTAAGAAGCTAAATATATTATTTATTTGTAGAATGCCCTTGTGGTATGGGCTTTCACTTTTTTGTTAACTAATATGTCAGCTTTTTGAGGGCAAGGATTATTTGATTTTCATCTTTGTATTCCCAGAATCTAGCACAATACCTGACATGTAACAGATAATTAAATGCTTGTCCATTGGTTTATTAATTGATTAGAAAAGTGTGGACTCATCTCACTTCTTACAACCATTAGAGTATCCCATTTCTACCGTGTTTCCCCGATAATAAGACCTATCCCGAAAATAAGCCCTCCCCTTACTGTGTAAGATTCCTCTAAAATAAGCCCTCCCCCGAAAATAAGCCCTATTGAGATTGCTACTGTAGTGAAGGTGATCCCCTGCACTACACGCTACATTACGGTACCCTCTGTATGCACCGTTCCCCCCCCCCGGGTGAAACGCACGCCGCTCTCTGAGCTGCATCCAATCAGAGCTGTAGCAGTGAGCGCATCATCCTGTTCTTCCCCAGTGATTTGCTTATTGAATAAAGGTACATTTTTTGTTCACATTTACCTGTTTATTAAAATTGCTGTCAATGTTCATTAAAATAAGCCCTCCCTGAAAATAAGCCCTCTGGTGTTTTTCTGTCCAAAAAAAATAATAAGACAGTGTCTTATTATCGGGGAAACACGGTAGAAGCTATCCCAAAGTGTCCAATTCTATTATATTTTATCTTTTAAAAATTATTTTTGGGGCAACTATATGGGACAGCGAATAGAGCATGGGTCCTGGAGTCAGGAGGAACTGAGTTCAAATTCGACCTCAGACACGTGACACACTTACTAGATGTATGACCTTGGGCAAGTCACTTATCCCCAATTACCTTGTCTTCCCCCCACCAAAGTTTTTTTTAAATTGTATTTATTTTGAACTTATGAAATTAAACAAGCCTTTCCATAATATAGTAGAATATTTTTAAAAAGATGATTGTACATGGAACTGCAAATCTATTGTGTACAACTTACTAATCCTTCTAAATATGTTATAAAGTTATAATGTAACTTTTTTATTTTCTTTTTTTGCTATTACATTTTAGTAATGGGAAAATTCTCAGTTAGTACGAATGTGCTTCCCTTTCTTTTGTGGAGCTGAATTTCACAGCTCTTCATGTTTCTTGGATATGGGGATATCCCATATCCAAGATACATTTAAAGAGCAGTAAATATTGAAGGCAGTTTATTTTTAATGCACAATACTTTTAATATTCAGCATATACATGACACTGATGGAGTCCCAGAAGGTCCAGCCATCCGGAACTTGAGCACTTTGTCTCCTACTGTCCAGGGTTTTAAAGAATCTTGGGAGGCCTCTGAACACAGCCCATAGCCACATGGGTCATTTGTGCTTTCCCTGAAGGACGCTGTCAAGAGGCTGAACCACTGATTTCATATAGATTGTATTGCTTATCATACTGCAAAACATCTTCTTTGTACCTTCAGAAAAACATTTGTGGAGTGGCCATAATAACCTACTCCTATACTTCCATTCCTGGAGTAAACTTTCTCCTCACCACCCCTGCCCCTCAAACGCTCCAGCTCAATGACCTCCTCTTAAGGGAATATCTTCTAACTTCCCTAAGTTGTTTCTCTTCTCAGATGCCTGCCCTCCCTGAAATTTGTATTATATTGTATCATAGGAAGATCTTAGACTAGATTGGAAAGGTACCTTAGGAAGCCATCAAACCCAACCACCCATTGTTGTACAGATGAAGAAACCAGTAATCAGAGAAAGTAAGTGATTTGCACAGGGTCATAGAGGGAGTAAACACCAGAGGAAAGGTTTGCATCTGCCTTCTTTGACTCCACATCCAGGACTCTTTCCTTTTGACCACAACTGTCTCACTTTGCACATGATTTCTATGTACTTGTTGTATGTATATCAGATCTCCTCAGTGGAATGTAATTGCTTTGAAGGCAGGAACTTTGGTTTTTGCTTCTGGATGCCCAGCACCAAGGACAGATCCTAGCATATGATATGCATTTAATAAGTTACTGTTGAATAGAAAAGAATTTGATTAAACTGAACTGAATTGAATTATTTATAAAGTACATTCAGAAATTCAATCAGCCTCAGGAGTTGAACACAGGTTCTCCAAATTCAAAGCCAATAACACTGCTTCTTTATTTCTCCTTCTTTAGTCTAGGTTTGGTAATCTTTGCTGAGAGTCCTCATTTAGGGATAAATGAGATAAAATATGTAAAGCTCTCTGGAAGAATGGAACTATTTGCATATAAAATCCAATCATTAGTAATGCATTAATAGTTTGCACTGATTGCCTCTGCTTTTTAAATGGTTTTTTTCCCCTCCTGAATGTGTGTGAAAGGTTGTTTAAAGATGTCTTGAAATTTTTTAATGAATTATGAGAAAAATTTCCTAACAAAATTATACTGTAATTTTTTTTGGTGGGATGAATATGAATGCAATCAAGGGTCTCCTTTAGATAGAAATTCCAAGGGTATTTTGGTTACAAAACATTTGGCTGGGGAAGGATGGTAAAGACAGTAAAATGAGAAAAAGAAAAGCACAGGCAAAGGACACAATCAATTAAAAGTGGTGGAGAAAGACAAGGATTTTTTTTCTTTTTTTTCAGAAGATAACAGGAAAAAGGAAATCAGAACACATAGTTTCTTTAACACCAATATAAAAGAGGTAAACTCTTAGTGGTTAGAACCTTGACCTTGGAGACAGGAAAACCTGGGTTCTAGTCTTGCTACAGTCACTTCCTGTTGTGTGACCAAAAAGTGATTCAGACTCTCTGAATTTCAGTTTCTTCATCTCTAAAATGGGGACAATAATGCCCTAAGCCTCAATATCACAGGTTTGTTGTGAGATTTAAATGGGATAATTATACGTAAATTTTTTTTATGAACTTTGAAGTTCTATGCCAATCAATTAACAAACATTTATTTAGTACTGCCATGTGCCAAGCCCTGTCTAAGGTACTGGAGATACAAAGACAATTGTGAAACATGCTTGCCCTCAAAGAGATTACATCTGATCAGGGAAGATAGCACATATATGTGTATATACGTGTGTGTACACATGTATATACACACATATGTATGAATATATGTATATGTGTAGGTATATGTATATATACCTGTACATCCTGTACATATAACTCTCTCTACACACACACACACACACACACACACATAGTAATGGGGGGGGTTCTAACAGAAGTATCAGGCAAGGCTTGGGGAACAATCTCTGCAAGGCACAAGGAGGTGAGATAGAGTGTCACATAGGAGGAACAACTATTACTATTGTGGTTGTTATTATAATTTCATTTTTCTCACCCTCATATTTTGTGGAGTTGAAATAGAAACTTTTCCTAAGACAAGTTGATAACCTACTACTCTCTCATGTTCAACTTTCCATAAACCATATAACAAGTGGATAAAAATGTTTATTTGCAATTGAATATAAGTGTAAGTATGCAAAGTCACCTTCTATAGACTCATGGAAAGCAAACTTGGAACAACTCCAATCTCAAAAAAGATAATGGAGAAAATAGATACTTCTTCCTATTCCCATATGGTTTTGATTTCATCTGCTAGGTCTCTGTTTGAGGTATTTTCATTCTAATATTATTTCTATTTTTTCTATTTCTATTTCATTTTATATAGGTTAGGAATAGTTTATTTGGTATGGTGACATCTATTTAAAGCAGTGCCCCTAAATTTGTACGGATCAATGTCATGGGAAATTATAGGTAACAGATGAATCTGTAACCCTGCAAATTCTCATATATAATGGTGCTTATTTATTTGTAATAAGAATGGTAGTTTATTAGGATACTTTGTTAGAAGAACAACTCATAGATTCTTCTGTTCCCTATATTCATATTATCAACACTTAGTATAGTGCCTGGCACATAGTGGGATAGCAGAAATCTAATAAATATTTGATTGATTGATTAATTAGTTGATGAAGGATAGTGAGTTTTTGGCATATTTCATCTCCAACATCATCATCTTCTTGCTCTCATCTTTTCCATTAGGGGTTCAGGTATAAATGCTCCAAAGATGAATCACGTTCCTGCTATTATTCTTTTACAACTAAAGTTCTACAACTTATTGCACAGGTGGATAAAATAGGTGATGTAGTTGAGTAAAAATATTAGGAAGTAAACTCATTATCTGAAGGCTCCCTGAAAACATCCTCAATACAACTGTAGGAGACAAGACAATAGGAATGATATGTACCTTATCCTGTTCTCACATGACTTTGATCTCCTGAGCTAGGTCTCTGTATTTTAAAAGAGTTTCATTCCATATACCTTAGATATTATGAGTTTTGATTTTGCACTATTTAAGCAGTGCTCTTAAGTTCAAAATAACAACAACAAAGTTTTATCTGGCAAATTTGAGGCAACAGTTCAGTCTGTTAAAATTATCCAGTTCTATTTATTGTTGGAGATTTCCAGAATATATTTTTTAAAGCAATTGGGGTTAAGTAACTTGCTCAAGGTTACACGGCCAGGTATTTCCGGGTGGGTGCTAAGTGTCTGAGCCCAGATTCAATCCCCCAGGTCATCCTGACACTGGGGCTGGTGCTCTTAATCGCTGTGCTACCTGGCTGCCCCAGAGATTTCCAGAGTATTTTGAAATATGTGTTTGTAGTAAGGAAATTTGCCATCTCTCAATCTCTGATCAATCATCCTTATGATGTTTAAGTTCTAGTCACCAGGCCATTTCTTCCTGGGTACTTGGCAAGTTCTATAATTCCACAGCATACAGTGAGGTGTTATGTAGCTTCTGTAATTTCCTCATATATTTTATATTAGTCACTAAGTGTGAGCTCTTTAAGGAAAACTCTTCTGGTTTCAGGTTCTTCTTTTTTGACATAATTTTGACTATATTCATGCATGTATCTGTTATCCATTGGGGGTATTTTTATACAGACTTAGACCTTCACCACCTTAAAGGTCTATGCACAATAAATTACTTTTGGTTCTATTTAACAAATACAGCAGCATGTACCTTGATATGAATCTTGATTGTTGCTTAGTGAATTAAAGTCTGCTTGTTACAAAAGTATCTCTGAAGTATCATATGCTTAAAAATGTCTGCTAATCTTCTTTTTCCCTTTTAATGTGGAAGTGTTCATCTTGCTAGAGCTACTAGAGGGTCTCAGGAAGGAGTGGTCATGCCATGTTTCATTAATATTGTACAGATTTTGGTTAAAATTCCTTTCTAAGGGGAGGTCAGGTGGCTCAGTGAGTAAGAGCACCGGCTCCAGTGTTGAGATGACCTGGGGATCAAATCCGGGCTCAGATACTTAGCACCACACCCAGAAATAACTGGCCGTGTAACCTTGAGCAAGTTACTTAACCCCGATTGCTTTTTTAAAAAAAATTCCTTTCTAGAGCTGACATGTCCATTTTACAGTTCCATAACTGTACTTTGATATTACATAGGTATTGCTTAAAAAAATATTAAGGGGCTCAGTGGATAGAGTACCAGCCCTGGAGTTGGAAAGACCTGAGTTCAAACCTGACCTCAGAAATTTACTGTGTGACCCTGGGCAAGTCACTTAACCCTGTTTACCTCAGTTCCTCATCTATAAAATCAGCTGAAGAAGGAAATAGCAAACTGCTCCAGTATATTTGCCAAGAAAATCCCAAATGGAGCCATTAAGAATAAGACATAATTGAAATGATGGAAGAACAACAAATTCTCATCTAGGCACTCTGCAATCCAGTCAAACTAGCCCTCTAGCTTTTCCTCATAGGTAACATTTCATTTCTCATTACTGTCTTTTCATTGGCTATCCTCCATGAGTGCATTCTCTTTTCAGCTGTGCTTCTTGGAACCCCTTGTTGCCTTCAAGAATTTGAATGATAGCACAGAGATCCATAATGACATTAGAACCTAAGACAATCTTAGGTTGAATCTAATAAGATGAATTTCATAAAAGATAAATTTAAAGTCTAACACCAGGGAACAAAAATTCACTTTTCTACAAACAGAATAAAGACACAGATAGACAACAATTTGTCTGAAAAAAAGATATGGGAAGCACAGTATGTTACAAACTCAATATAAGTCAACAGTGTGAAACAACAGTCAAAAAGGTTAACTAATGTCATCTTGGGCTATGCGAAAACAGGCATGGTTTCTAGGGAGGAGCATGATGATGATAGTTTTACTATACTCTGTCCTAGTCTGGCCACATATGGAATGTTGCATTCATTTCTGGGTAAACAGTGTAAGAAGGACACCGATAAAAGAGAAATAATCCAAAGGAGTTCAAACAAGATGGTGAAGGCCCTCAGGTTGCAGTAATATAAGGAATGGTTGAAAGAAATGGGAATGTTTAGCTTGGAGGAAAAGGTGAGTGAGAAGATGGGAGAGCTATCTCCAAGTGCTTGAAGTGCTGGCATTTGGAAGGAGAATTTCACCATGCTGGTTGACCCTAGATTCTGATTTGGTTTGTTCTGCTTGTTCTTTGAAGATGCGTGAGAGTTGCAAAGAGGCAAATTTAGACATATTGTCAAGAAAAACAAAACAAAACAAACTTCTTAAAAATTAGAGCAATCCATTAATGGTATGGCTGTTCTTGAAATATGGTGAATTTTCCCTTACTAGAAGGCTTCAAGCAGAGGCTGGAGGCATGTTAAAATGGGGCTCCTTTCATGTATGAGATAAACTCAGTGGCCTTTGAGTTCCCTTCCAGTTCTCAAATTCTGTGACTCTGAGAAGACTAGTTTAAGTTCTTTCTGTATGAGGCCTTTCCTAGTCCCCTAAACTCTGGGTAGTACCTCCTTGTCAGCCCACTCCAATAAGTTTAACTTATATTTGTTTTTTAATATGTTTTCTTATGTTCACATATTCCCTTCCATTAGAATGTAAAATACCCGAGACCAGGGACTACTTCACTGGGTTAGTCCTAGCATAGCATTTAACATATAATAAGTACTTAATAAATGCTTCTTGATGAACTGATTGAAAATACCCCCTAAACTTAAAGATAAGACTATTTTAACAAGCAACTTCATTACTATAAGTATTCAGAACAGACTTAACATGGGCCTGGTAAAAAAAAATGGAGACAACTCCAATTATATTTCTTTACCTTAATTTCTTGGTCATCAGAAGTTCTGGGTTATCCAGTACTGGGAGTATTTTAGGATCCATTCCAACAGGCTTGAAAGAGAAGATTCTAAAATTTTCAGTTTGAACCTTTACACCTCAGAAATGGTAAATGCTATGAATAAAGAGTAGTTTATTGTTTTGCTCATTTCTAGGATTGAGAAAACAGTTAAGAAAATGATGCAGACTAAATTTAAAGATGTGTCATGCATGCTTTTTTCCCCCTGAAAAGACAGTTCTTAAGCATTTATGTACTTCTCATCCCTGTACTTCTGTTTCCAAAATGACTGCAGTTGTTAAATGAAGGTAATATGGGAACAGGTCTATGATTTCATAAGTGTAGGGAACTACAGGTGAAAATTCCCTTGGTCAACATAAATAGGCATCTTCTCTTATGTCCATGGTCCTAAAGGATTGCCTAGGGTTTTGAGATTTAAGCAATCTGTCTTTGGTTGCACAGCCAATGACTTGAGCCCAGATCTTTTGGACTTCAAGGCCAGTTTTGTCCACTCTGCCTTGCTATCTCTCACTTCATCATGCAAATTTACTAGTCATCACAATTAAAGAATCATTGTCAGAGGGCTTCCTTGTGGTAAATTTCTCAATCATAGCATAGCAAAATAGATACTTTTAAAGCAAAGATCCTATCAGCAGAAAACAAGCATATGGTGGGGGGGAAATTACAAGTATTTGGGTTTATCTATATGAAATTTACTCATGGAATGGCATGCGATTGGTTTAGAGAAGATTTATCTACTTTCATTCGTATTTGGTAGAAAGACCATAAAAATAGAGTGTTGATAAATGGCAGTTCTTAAGCATTTGGGGAGACTTTGGGTGCTGTAGGGTTTGGTGTTAAGTTCTTGCTTTCTGTAACATCTGGATTATTGATGGTAAGCATTAATGATCTGGAAGAAAGCACACAGCATGTTAATAAAATCTGCAGATGTTACAAATTTGGGAGCTGTTGCACACACCAGGGGACCAAAAAGTAATACAAATTGATCTAATGAGATTACAAATATGGGAGGGGGGAGAATAAAATTAAATTCACTTTTTTAGTAGTGGAACTAATCAATCAAGAGGGAAATAATCCAAAACAGGTTCACTGAACAAGTCTGAGGACAAACTTGGGACACTGTCATCTTAAATGAGAGATCAGAGTGCTGCAAGATATTGACTTAGGTCAGAGTTGACAATGTATTATAGATTCATTTCAGCTCATTGCTGCCATGCCTCTCCATTTCATCTCTTGGAGAAAACAGGTCATGCTGTGACCACAGTCATCAAAAGAGACAGGGTACTGATAAATACTCAAATGGACATGTGATTTCATTGATTGAGAGTTTCTTCCTATAATTTAGATGGCAACTTATACATCCCTGCCTACCTGTGCAGCTTTCATCCATGTCTTCCCAAGACTTGCCCACAGGGAGTTCTACTCAATTTGCTGAAGACTTTCCTTGACATCTCCTGACATCTTGAGAGTACCGGTAGGCATTTTGGCTATTCACCTTTTGTACTTTGTTTCTACCCTATAACCAACTCATTTTTTCTTTCTATCATACAATTGCTTGATAACATCTTTTATTTTTGTTTTTCTTAAGAGTTACTCACTGCTTACATGTTGCATTTTAATCATATCTACTACACACCTATTCTTTGTCCACTATGGGTTGCTTAGTTTTATTTCTTCAGAGAAAGTGGGAATTTGCTGCCATATAGAAACACTGGTAAAATATTTGTATTGAAAAGGTGGGCATTTGCTATTATGGGATGCATGATGTCAGGAAATTTCCTGAAAGCAATTCAGCCTGCTCTCCTCTTACTTTTCAATTTGGGGGCCAGCTCATTGGCTATCTGTATTGTCAGTCTTAGATGTATGTACCATTGGACAGGCTCTTTGGATGGTCCATTTAGATACATGTTGAAATAAGTGCAATGGACAATCTTCATCCATATGGTCTATACTGTGTGGATGGATAAGATCAACTAATTTGCATTGTTACAGATCTCTTCTAGGATACTCTGCCATGTCTTTGGGTTTGATGACATTACCCCAATATCAAACACAAACACTAGCATCTGGAAAAACTCATCAACTCCCAGGAAACACTCTTCAATCTGTATTTTATGTTGGATCTCTTCCATGACAGTAGAGAATGATTTTGGTGAGCATATGCTTCCTATTTCATGCCTTGTCTGATACACATACACAATATACCGATATACATACATGTATATAAATGTATATATCTGTACTGTATGTAAATGTGCAGATATGTTTTACATATTACAAGTGTATGTATATATGTGTCTATGCATATATGTGCATGTGTGTATGCATGTGTATACTTACACCCGTATGTGTGTGTGTATACACACACATATCCCTTCTATATCATGACTGCCCATCATGACTTTGATATATTGTGGATTGGCATGAGAAATTGAATGGGAATTTTGGGGGAGTTTTGTGGAAACTGCAGACAACATGAGAAGACCAGCAGGCAACACAGAAAAAGTTTAGGAATTCAGAAATGCATAAAATATGTATATTTCATTGTATAATATATACATACTTTACATTTTTTTTACCAAAATAATTCATTCTTCTCTGGTACAAAGGGAAAGCCAAAAAACTGTATGCAGATTTTACAGATTTCAGGAGTGCTGCACCCCTAACCCCTGAAATCTAAAAGGGATAACTATACATATAACACACATGCTATATATG
>NW_027185779.1:7957710-8035618 GCF_028583685.1 Petaurus breviceps papuanus | reverse complement strand
AACTAAAAATAAACTTGGACAACAAATTAGAAATCCCATGAAAGCAACAAAGTCAAAATTCTGAAAGTTAAAAAGATTAATAAAATGTAAAGCAAAAAGATGATTGAATTTGTAAAACTAAGAGCTGTTCTTTTTACAAATAGTAAATCTGAGTTTTTAAAAGAAAAAGAAGAAAACCAAATGGTCCTTATCAGACGTAGTCAAAGATGGTGTTCATGATATAGAGGTATGAGGCTTCTATATAATTTACAAGTCTTTAGCTTCTCTCATTTCTTTCTCCTGGACCATATTTTTCCATATATTTCTCCCAAATTTCATCATTTTTCACTTTTGCGCTGAAGTTATAAAGTATTAAGACATGTTGATTTGATTTAGGGCATGATAAGTCTTGTTGAGTTCTTCATAAAATTTCTCTTGTGAAACAACAAATTCTGCTCAATAATCTGCAAGTATTTTTTATAATGGGCTCTTATCATTATCACTGTAATACAATATATCCCATAAAATATTTCTTATTGCTTTGGGGTACGTTATTAAAACCTACTCCACTATTTTCTTTCTTTGCTTCCCTAAATGCATTATTGATGGAGTTCTGAACTGATCCAAGCATTATGGAGAACAATTTGGAACTATGTCCAAATGGTTATAAAACTGTGCATACCCTTTGATCCAGCAATACCACTACTAGGTATCCTAAAGAGATGATAAAAAAGAGAAAATGTACATGTGCAAAAACCTTTTCATGGTGGCAAAATATTGGAAATTGAGGGGATGCTCATCAGTTGGGGAATGGCTAAACAAGTTGTGGTAAATGAATCTAATGGAATACTATTGTTCCATGAGAAATCGTGAGTAGGTGGACTTCAGAAAAACCTGGAAAGATTTGCATGAACTGATACTGAATGAACTGGGTAGAACTAGGAGAACACTATACACAGTAACAGCAACATTATTTGATGATTGATTTTTTTAGATTTGGGTCTTCCAAGCAATGCAATGATCTAAGACAATTCCAACACGTAATGGGAAATGCTATTCACATTGAGAGAAAGATCTATGGAATCTCAATTTAGATATAAGCATACTATTTGCTCTTTCTTTTGTTGTTTTTTTGTTTTTTCTCACGGTTTTTCCCTCTTGTTCTGATTCTTCTTTCACAATATGACTAATGTGGAAATATGTTTAATATGTTCATACATGTATAGCCTATGTCAGACTGCATGCTGTCTTCAGGGGGAGGCATGGAGGGAGAGGGGAAAAATTTAGAACTCAAAATCTTATAAAAGCAAATGTTAAGATGAGGGGGCGGAGCCAAGTTAGCAGAGTAAAAGCAGAAATTTGCTTGAGTTCTCCCCCAAACACCTCAAAGTACCTGTAAAAACAAATTCTAGAGCAGCAGAAGCCACAAAATGACAAACTGAAACAAATTCCCAGCACAATACAATCTGGAAGGTTGACAGGAAAGGTCTATTGCACCTGGCAGGGTGAGGAACACAGTCCAGCATAGGCTATACTAGCACAGACTGGGCTAGAGCAGACCTTAGGGGCTGATTCACTGACAGCTGCAGTGATTTCCAGACTTCTTAACCCATAAACACTAAAGACAAATTCAAAGGTCAATAGGAAAGGTCTCTCACCTTAATGAGAGACAAGAGTGGTCTGGTTCTAGTCCCAGCCCTAGCCTTAGGACTGCAGCAGCACCTACCGACAGTGTGGGAATCAAGTGACTGATCAGAGGGGGATTGAAGGGATTTCTTTTCTGGCTCTGAGACAGGATTCTCTTGCTTTGCCCATGCTTGGATCTGGGTAGCAGTCCTGGGGTGAGGAGGTGTGCTGGCATGGCAGAGTTTGTGGCAGCAGTGAAGAAGGAATACTCTTCACAGTTACAAGGCAGAAAAGAGTGCTTGTGATTGCTCACAGGCCAGAGCACAGGGCTAGGAGAGGAGTAAACACCTCTCCTTTGATCATATCATCTTGGAAGAACTGAAAATTTACAGGTCCCTAGAAATATTTCTGAAAATAGCTGAACAAAAGCTCTGAAACTTGGGGCAGTACACCCTCCACTTAATAACGAGCTCAAAAGTCAAGTAATTGGCTGGGAAATGAGCAAAGAGCAGAAAAAAATCAGACTAAAGAATATTATGTCCTTGGTGGCATGGAAGATCAAAACATACAACCAGAAGGAAGCCACAAAGTCAAAGCTCCAACATTAAAAGCCTCCAAGAAAAATATTAATTGGTCATAGATCATGGAAGAGCTCAAAAAGGATTTTAAAAATCCAGTAAGAGAAGTAGAGGAAAAATTGGGAAGAGAAATGAGAGTGGTGCAAGAAAATCATGAAAAATGAGCCAACAGCTTGCTAAAGGAGACCCAAAAAATACTGAAGAAAATAACACCTTAAAAAATAGACTAACCCAAATGGAAAAGGAAGTTCAAAAAGCCAATGAGGAGAAGAATAGCTTAAAAAACAAAATGGGCCAAATGGAAAAGGAGGCTCAAAAGCTCATGGAAGAATTCAAAATTAGATTGGAGGAAATGGAAGCTAATGACATTATGAGAAATCAAGAAATTATAATACAAAACCAAAAGAATGAAAAAATAGAAGACAGTGTGAAATATCTCATTGGAAAAACAACTAACTTAGAAAATAAATCCAGGAGAGACAATTAAAAAGTTATTGGGCTATCTGAAAGCTATGATCAGAAAAAGAGCCTAGATACCATCTTTCAAGAAATTATCAAGAAAAATTGTCCTGATATTCTAGAACCAGAGGGTAAAATAGAAATGGGAAGAATCCACCAATGACCTCTTGAAAGAGATCCCCAAAGGAAAACTCCTAGGAAAACTGTAGCCAAATTCCAGAGTTCCCAAGTCAATGAGAAAATATTGCAAAAAAGCCAGAAACAATTCAAGTATTGTGCAAACACAATCAGGATAACACAAGATTTAGCAGCTTCTACACTAAGGGATCAGAGGGCTTGGATTAATATTCCACAGGTCAAAGGAGCTAAGATTGAAACCAAGAATCAATAAAACCCAGTAAAACTGAGTATAATACTTCAGAGGGAAAATAGACATTCAATGAAATAGAGGACTTCCAAGCATTCTGGATGGAAAAACAAGAACTAAATAGAAAATTTGACTCTCTAATACAAAAATCAAGAGAAGCATTAAAAGGTAAACAGGAAAGAGAAATAATAAGAGACTTATTAAAGTTGAACTGTTTACATTCCTACATAGAAAGATAATATTTGTAACTCATAAAATCTTTCTCAGTATTAGGGTAGTTGGAGGGAATATATATATATATGTATATGTTTTTGTATATGTATACACACATAGACACACACATACATATACACGTATATGTACATATATGTATTATATATAGACAGAGGGCACAGGGTGAGCTGAATATGTAGGGATGATATCGAAAAAGTAAAATTAAGTGTTGAGAGGAATGTACTGGGAAAAAGAGAAAGGGAGAGGTAGAATGTAGTAAATCATCTCCCATAAAAGAGGCAAGAAAGCACTTTTACAATGGAGGGGAAGAAGGGGGAGGTAAGAGGGAATAAGTGAACCTTACTTTCATCAGATTTGGCTTAAGGAGGGAATAACATATACACCTAATTGAGTATGGAAATCTGTCTTACACTACAGGAAAGCAAGGGGGAAGGGCATAAAAGAGGGGGGATAATAGAAGGGATGGCAGATTAGGGGAAGGGATATTCAGAAGCAAACACTTTTGAGGAGGGACAGGTCAAAGGAAAGAATAGAATAATGGAGAGCAGGACAGGATAGAGGGAAATACAGTTAGTCTTTCATAACATGGCTATTATGGAAGTATGACTATTGTCACAGCATATCTATAATGACTATATATGTATAACCTATATTGAATTGCTTGCCTTCTCAATGAAGGTGGATGGGGAAGGAGGAAGGGAGAGAATATGGAACTCAAAGTTTTAAAAATGAATGTTAATTGTTTTTACATGCAACTAGGAAATAAGATATACAGGCAATGGGGTATAAAAATCTATCTTGCCCTACAGGAAAATAGAAGGGAAGGAGATAAGAGAAGAGGGGTGGGTGGTAGAAGGGAGAGCAGATTGGAGGAAGGGGTAATCAGAATGCATGCTGCCTTGGAGTGGGGGGAGGGGAGAGATGGGAAGAAAATTTGAGTTTCAAAATCTTGTGAAACTGAATGTTAGAAACTAAAAATAAATAAATAATAAAAAGCAAATGTTGAAAACTAAAAATACTTTTTTTTTAAAATCCAGAAAAAGAGAAACAGATCAAAAGAAAAAAAAACATCAGAAAGTATAAAGTGAATTTTTTTTTAAAAAAAAAGTCATAGAAAATGTAGGTGAAGGTACACAGAAGGAATGAGAAGAAAGTAAACTTTAAAGGTAAATGTAGGCCAATAACTAGAAGAGACAGCATAACTATCAAGAGAGAATGAGAAGTTGAGGACAACACTGAGGTTTTACTCTCTAGGATGTCATAATCTTTTCATTTGTTCAATTTCACAACTAACTTAAGTATTAACCTCAACTCCTCATTCTCCCTTATCCCACAGGTTTAATCAGTTGCCAAATCTTGTTATTTCTGTCTCTACATATCTCTTACATATCTATATCGATAGATAGATAGATAGATGATGGATAGATAGATAGATAGATAGATAGATAGATAGATAGATAGATAGATATGGATGTATATCCCTTTCTCTTTATTCTCACAGCCACAAATTGAGTTCAGGTTCCTATCATCCACAATAACTTTTGTTGTTCAGTTATTTCTGTCATGTCTGATTCTTTACGACCCATTCTTTACGATCCTTTTCTAGCTCATTTGACAGATTAGAAAACTGAAGCAAATGGGGTCAAGAGATTTGCCCAGGGTCACACAGCTAGTAAATATCTGAGGCTGGATTTGAACTCAGGTCTTCCTGACTCCAGGCCCAGCACTCTAATCCACTGTGTCACCAGCATTTATACAACACTTCAGGGGTTGCAAGTCATTCCACAAATGTTTCCTCATTTATTCTTCACAATAACCCTAAGTGAATGTTCTATTGTTATCCTCATTTTACAGATGAGAAAACTGAGGGAAAAAGAGATTAGTGACTTGCCCAGAGTCATATATCTAATAAGTTTCTTTCTTTTTTTTTTTTTTTTTGAGCAATCAGGGTTAAGTAACTTGCTCAAGGTTACACGGCCAGTTATTTCTGGGTGTGGTGCTGAGTGTCTGAGCCCGGGATTCGATCTCCAGGTCGTCCCAACACTGGAGCCGGTACTCTTACTCACTGAGCCACTTGGCTGCCCCTAAGTTTCTGAGGCTGGATTTGAATTCAGTTCTTCTTGACTCCAGATTCAATGCTCTATCCACTGCACCATCTAAGTCATAGACTATTGTACTTGTAAAGTGGACTTTTTCAATAGCCTCCTCATTGATCTCCTTCCTCCAATCTCTCCCCACTCCAATTAATCCAAGTAACTTCCAAAGTACTTTTCCCAAGTCACAGAGCCAAGCACCCCTATCCAACAGCCTCCAGTGGCTTCCAATTACCAGTTGGATAATTGTAACCTATTTGGCCTTTAAAGACATTCACAACTCTACCCCCTTCTTATCTTTCCAGTCTTCTTGCATATTACTCTCCTACATGTATTCCACAGTCCTACCATTCCAGCCTAACTATTCATCCTCATACATAGTGCTCTATTTCCAATATCCATTGACTTATACTGGCAGTCTCTCCCCATTCTAGAATGCTCTCCCTCTGCTTTCTTGGGTTTCCATCAGGCTTCAAGGCAAAAATCTTCTGCAAAAGGCCTTTCCTGGCCACTCCCACTACCAGAGCCTCCCCTCTGATTTCCAGTTATCCTGTATGTGTATACATATACAATTGTTTTACATGTTGTCTTCCCCCATTAGAATTTGAATTCCTTGAGAACAGGAGCTCACCTTCTCCTCCTGCAGAGGCCTTTCCCTCCCCTCTTGCATTCTCCTCTCTTTCTATTCCATATTTATCTCATATATACTGATTTAAGTACAATCTGGAACCCCATTAGACTGCAGTCCCCTTGAAGGCAATGTCCGTTTTTATTTTATCTTTATTTCTGCATCACTTGGTATAGGGCCTGACCATAGTAAGGGTTTACTAAATATTTTTTGGCTAATAGAGTGATTTGCAAAAAAAGTATCTTAATGATACTTCTAAGGAAAGCAAAAGACAAAAATAACTTTACTTTTGTGGTTGGTTTGTTTTGCTCATCAAGGAAAGGCTAGGCTTGTTAGTCAGGGGAGATGGGACAATGATAAAGAAATCATGAAGAAGGAAAAGAGTCTTTATGGTTATTTTGCTTTCTATTTTTATATTAAGGAAAATAATCTTTGAACTGGAAAAGGAAGAACAGAATAGAAATAATTAATTGGGAATTGATGTCTGACATAAGTAAGAGATACTATTAAGCACCTAACTGCCCATGATGAATTCAAAATTCTAGCCTCATTTGAAGTACACCTTTGGATATTTAAAGAACTAGACAGTGTGATTCACCAGCAACTGCCAGTGATTTCTAAAAGATCATGGAAAATGGGAGGGGAGCCAAAGGATTAGAAAAGTAAAAAATATTTTCTCAATTTTCAAAAATCTAAAAGAATGGATTCTGTGTACTCTCGGACAGTGAGCTTGAATTTGATTCTTGGTAAAAACTCTATACTGCATTATGATTAAAAGGAATGGTAAATGAACATCCCAAAATGGAAGAAGTCATCTCAAAGTTCTAGAATGGCCTCATCAAAAGAAAGTAATGCTAGATTAATCTCATTTTGTTGTCTAAAAAGCTTAATAAATGAGGAAGATCAAGGAAATGCAGTATCTATGAAACCAAGAATTTATAAAACATTTGACAAAGTCTTATACACTTCTTATATAAAAGATGAAAAGAAGTGCACTAAATAATAATTCATCTAGGTGAATTTAGAACCAGTTGAGTGGGTAGAATCCAATTTGGAAGGAGGTCCCTCCCAATGGAGGCCTTCAGTGATCTATGCTTGACTGTGTTGCTTAACATTTTAATAAAATTCTTGTATAAAATGATGCATGGAATATTTAGCAAATCAGCAAATGGCCCAAAACTAGCAAGGTTAACTAATGTGTCATTTAACATGGGTCAGCATTCCCTCCAAAATTCAGTATTCTGTTGACTCTACTGAGATCAAATTTAATCAGAATAAATATAAAGTCTTATTCTATTTTAAAAATTAAACTTTATAAGAGGAGTATCAGAGCAGTCTTATCAATTTGATGAGTTTTCCAATCAATTTAAGATTATAGTAAGTAGGCATTTGTTTGGAAGAAATTGGGGGCAACTGTAGGCTTACAGGCCTTGTTGATAGCTATATATCTCCTCCCTTTTATGACTAAATGACTTGAGAAAACTTTTCTAATAGGTAACTCCACTTCCTTTCCTCTCGCTGTCTGTTTAGCTTTTTAGCTTCTGGCTTCTGACCTTATTACTCAACTGAAATTGCTTTGTAAAAAGTAACCAACTATCTTTCATTGCCAAATCAATGACCCTTTCTTGGTCTCCATCCTTCTTGACCTCCCTGCAGTCTTTGACGCTGTCCATCATCCTCTTCTCCTTGAATATTCTCTTCTCTCTAAGTTTTTGGGACACTACCCTACTGATTTTCCTCCTACCTATCTGACCATTCCCTTTCAGTCTCCATTGCAGGATCTTCATCTAGGTCATGCCTATGAGTCTCTGCTTTGTGCCTTATTCTCACCATCATTATTCTCATCTCCATCTCCATTGTATTATAGCTAACATTTATATAGCTCCTACTCCATGCCAAGCCCTTGGCTGAGGGCTTTACAGATATGTCATTTTATCTTCACAATAACCCTAGGAGTTGGGTGCTATTATTATCCCCATTTTACAGATGAGGAAATTGAGGCAAAGAGGTTAAATCTCTTACACAGCATCACAGAGCTAGAAAGTGACTGAGGCTAGATTTCATTTCAAATCTTCCTGACTCTAGTCTCACTACTCCATGGATCATACAAAATATATGCTCTATATTATTTCACTAGGTTATCTCAGCTTCCATGGATTCAATTATCATCTCCTTGATGATTATTTTCAAATCAATTTATTTAATTCTTATTTTTCTTCTGACTTCTAATCTCACATTTCCAATTGCCTATTGGACAATCAAACTGGATGTTCTATAGACATTTTTAATTCAATATGTCCAAAAATACACTCATTACCTTTCCTCCAAAACCCTTTCCCTTCCAAACTTCCCTATCAACTGTTGAGAGCACCACTATCCTTCCAGTCCCTCAGGCTCTCAATCTAAATGTCATGCTTGACTCCTTTTTCTCTCTGAACCCTATATACAATCTTTGACCAAGCTGTGTTGATTTTTACCTCCATAACATCTCTCATATACACTTCCTTCTCTCTTTTAACAGTGCCACCACTCTGGTGTAGGCCCTAATCTCCTCCCATTTGGACTATTGCAATAAACTACTACTTAACCAGCCTGCTACAAGTCTTTTCCAGCTCCAGTCTGTCCTCCACTCAGCTGTCAAAGTGATCTTCTCAAAGCACATGTCTGATCACACCATTCCTCAATAATGTCCAGTGGCTTCCTATCACCTCCAGGATTAAATATAAAATTGGTGGTTTGATGTTCAAAGCTCTTTATAATCTGCAGCTCCCTCCCCCCCACACCTTTCCAGTCTTCTTATATCTTAAGATATAAGAGGATGAATCTCTTCCACACCTTCACCCCCACCTCCCCAAAATGTACTCTTTGATACAGTGACACTGGTCTCCTTGTACAAACTTTCTCTGGCTATTCCCTATTCCTAGAATGCTTTTCCTCCTCACATCTTTCTCTTGACTTTTCCAGCCTTCTTCAGTTCCCAGTAAAATCCTACCTTCTGCAGGAAGGTAGAATCCCTCTTAAATCTAGTGATATCTCTCTAGATTTTTTTTCTTTCTCCTGTACACATCTGGTTTGTACATTTGTTTGCATGTTGTCTCCTCCATTGGACTGCCTTTTGCCTTTATTTTTATCTTTAATGCTTAGCATGGTACCTGGCATATAGTAGGTATG
Source organism: Petaurus breviceps papuanus (assembly GCF_028583685.1). Classification (NCBI taxonomy): domain Eukaryota; kingdom Metazoa; phylum Chordata; class Mammalia; order Diprotodontia; family Petauridae; genus Petaurus; species Petaurus breviceps. Next base: position 8,026,483 of record NW_027185779.1, on the reverse strand, counting down.
TGATAAATGTTTATTGATTAACTAACCCTTAGGACACAGAGACCTCAAGTTGGCTGGTGGACTGAGGCTGAGAAAGACAAACTCAGATTTATATAAAAATGAACTATTAAGTCAATTTATTATTTTTCTTGATCAGGCCATTTAGAAGGAAGACTGTTACACAGCAGTACTAGATTCTGACCCCAAGCATGTTCCCTATTCACCCTGACCCCCAGACATCACTCCACCAGGAGAGGCTGATGATGATGACTTGAATCATAAGCATATGGCAGCAGAAGACATATATTCACATATGGTCTGAAAGAGTATTTCATGGACAACATTCCTGAAGCCTAAATTTGTGTCCCTGAGAACCCTAAATGTGATCCACTGAGAACCTTCCTCTATTGTCATATAGTGGAAAGATGTCAAGATTTAGTCAGATGACCCAAGTTTAATCCTGGACCTGTATCTTACTCCTTGTATGACCCTAAATCAGCCATTTCCCCCTCTATACCTCAGTTACTTAACCTGTAAAATGAAGGGGATGGATTACATGATCTCTAAGGTCCATTCAAACTTGAAACCTGTCATCCTATATCTCACCTTCTTTCCATCCTCTGGTACTCAATAAAAACTTCAGTTTTATCCTAAAGACACTGAGTGTCTTAGCATCCTCTTCAGGGTTTAATGATCCTTTTCTCACATTCTCAACACAGAGCCAGGAAGAAGATGCATCTTTCCTTCCATTTCCACCATTGTTTGGGTAACTGTCTCATTTTGAATTCAATCCAGTTCATGAGATCCTTGTAGCTGTTATCTCTGGACCTCTTCCTAAATTACTCTCCCTCCTCCTTAGCTAGTTCTATACCTGGCTCATCACTCTCTCATCTACCTTTGCCCTCTAAAAATAACTTGGTCCCTAGCTTCCCAACCTTCACAAATCCCATGATCTCAGAGAAGAATAACATTGTCCTCAATCTGTGCCCTCCCCAATAGCTCAATTGAATTTGTCCCACATTTTGAATTCCTAGTTATGGCTCTGAAGTAAAAAATTAGATATTTTAAAATAAGCTGGAAGCTATAACAAATTGAAGACTACAATGGCTATTGACACAATTACAAAGTTTTCAGCTTTCCATATTTTCATATTTATTCCTCTCACTTTGATCTACTATATTTACTTTTTATTTAAACACTGAAATGTGTCAATATAAATCCTTGCAATGTGAGATGAACTGGCAGGGGTAATTTAACTTTAAGTTATAAAAATTGTAAAGAAAGGAACTATTTTTACATTTCTCAAAATTTTGATGGACTATTTTACTGAGTGACAGTCAATGGAAGCAGACGAGCAAGGCAACGTGATTAGACAACCACAAACATAAGGAGCTGTTGAATTTCTCAACCCCACGGGCAACAGAAATGGCAGAGCAGATTTTTGGGAAATTTTACACATTAGTACATAAACAGTCTGTCAAGAAATCACACTTTTCAGATGTCTACCTCCTACAGTCTTCAAGACATTAAAAAAATCATAAATGTGATTTGCAAAGAAGTTTCCTAGTCTCAATATACAATGATTGTCATCACAAGCCAAATCCAGGAATATCAAGAGAAAAATTAAATTTTGAAAGATTTTTGGGAGAAAAAATCTGGCAGCAGGTTATGTACTACTAGATATTTTAAATATATATAACACCAGGGCTCTCAGGGAGATTAAATGTTGCTAGTTATCTTAAATATGCTAAGTTGGAAGCACAATTTCTAAAAACAACATAGGGAAAACTTATATTTAAAAGAGCGCAAAAGGGGGACATAAATAGAGGGAAAGGACATGGGGACAGTAAGATTATAAAGTGGAGTGGTAGGTCAGAAGCTCATTAAGAAGACACAATATAATGAAACTGATCTTACAAAAAAAAAGAGTGATAATGTAGTCAGCTACAAAGATAATTAGACTAGCAAGGTGATAATGGTATGCATTGTATGAAGGCAAACTTTGAAGAGTTGAATGGAAATGAAGAAAACTAAAAAGTGAGAAAACCTTCTACCACTGACCCAATGTGTGGTAAACAGTCAAAAACAAACATAGGAAAAGTAAATTCCTTGCAAAGAATAATAGGCAAGGTTCTGCCTTCCACCATGCTTCCTTGTTGAGGTGAAGTGACACTCTTCCCCAGCCCTGGAGTTTATGTTGGGGTAGAATCTATAGAAATTGTGCTTACGTGGAAAAGGAAATTGTGGGGTTTCTGCTATTGCTCGTTGGAAAGAGGGCCTTCTCCCATCATTCAAGTTGCCCCTCTTTCTTTTCCTGAGTGGACTTGAGGGATTCTTATGAGTAGGGATTGAAGTTCAAGCTCTCTACTTCAGTCTCTTAAATGTTTGGCTGGGCTGTCTGCCAAGTATTTCTTCTTTTTCCTCTACCCAGTTCTCACAGTCCTTGGTATTTTTTGTTTTTTCCCCCCAGTAAAGTTCGACCCTCACCAGACTGTCTGTTGCTTTTATATTTTGTATATTATTAGCCCTTCCTTGAGTCTCCTTGAATTCTCGTACTTCTTTTTCCCCTGCTGCTGTCCAGCTTGATCAAAATGCACTCAGAGCTCTGCCCACAGATGGAAAAGGAAGCAAAAACAATGCCTTCCTTTTTATGAAATTCCTAAAAGGACCACCCACCCCTAACTTTGGCTCCAGAGTGCCTCAAAGGTTTGGGAGCCACAGATTTGTATGTTCTTCTGTATACAGCCCTCTGAGTTTCTAAACACAGAGGTTTTTGAGCAGTCAGCTCCCTATGGCCTCTGTCAAAGCAACAACACTCTTGCATAAACAATTTTCCAGGTCAACCTTTCTCACACAGATTCAACAAGCCCTATCTTTTCATAAAGCAATCTGAAGGAAGGTTGCTTCCAGGCAGAAATAAGATTTTTACTCAGTGAAATAGTGTTGCTTATGAACATCTGCAAGTACTATTCTCAGAGGGAAAAATAGTAAAGCCCAATTACATGCATTTTTTTTCCAGTGGAGGTGTCAAAATCCAAATCAAAATATGCACAAAGGAAAGGAGACACTGGGTAGCATATGCATAATGGAGGCACACAGATTCTGGTGAATGAAAAATTAATTCAATATATTATACCAGTATGATTTTGAAAAGGCACAGAAATTAACTTACAAACAGAATGGAAATTTTATAGGGAGAAGTAGAAATATCAGGGACTAAATTTCATCAGTAGATCAGTTTTTCCCTAAACATCTCAAAAACCCATCACAATTAGCTGTAGATATGGTCTACTAACTCCTCCACGCATTCCCTCTCCTCTCTCCCCAAGATCCTTTATTTTAGTAACTATCTTAATAGAAATTTAAAAGGGGATTCAAGACAAAAATTGCAGGATTTAAAATCTGCTCTGCCATTTCTGTTGCCCGTGGGGTTGAGAAATTCAACAGCTCCTTATGTTTGTGGTTGTCTAATCACATTTCCTTGCTCATCTGCTTCCATTGACTGTCATACAATAAAATAGTCCATCAAAGTTGTTAGAAAAATATAAAAATAGATTTTTAAAACCTGTTTTATAATGCTTTTTAAAAGTCAATTAACTGTATAGAATCACTTTTGGGGCACCTTTAAGTGGACACTTTCTACCAGAAAGTAGCCAATATGTCATAAAGTTTACTATAAACAGTACTGGTTTCAATAAGGTTTAAATTATTTGTGTCATATTGTTCTGAATATATAGATTCTTTTTTTTTGCTTAAGTCTTGTTGACTTAAAGAGAAAACATTCTGGGATATGGTGTTGCAAGGACCTAGAATCATTAATTTAAGGATTTTGAACATATATTGAAAATTCAATGGTAGGGCTTGAGAGACATAAGTAATATGGTTCTAGCCCACAGAACTTACAATAGTGCAAAACATAAGATACATACAGAAGTAATACTTTCATTATATATAATATAATAATTATTTAAGAAAGTTATACATGAAACGGGATGAAGAAATCACTTCTACTGAGCTAGTAGAAAACAAAAAAAAAGTGAAACTCCATGATACAGATACCATTAAAAGATTTTTATCTCAACAATAGATTATTTTAATTGGTCAGAAAGCTAGGACCTCCACTCTTGGTCAAATACTTTAATGCATGTACAATGCTTTTCAAACCTTAAAGCATTTATAAATATACACTATGGTTATCACTGTGGTTATTCACCCTGTTTTCTAATCTTTCATTTCAATTGAGTTCAAATAGAAGCAGTCCTGGAAGTGGTTATGCTACTATGGTTCTTTTATATTTAATGTTTTGTGGACTACATTATTATACAAGTTGATAAAATAACTGATTTTTCTGACTGAAATAAAGAAATCTAAATGTAAGTTCATTTTCCATTGGTTCATGAAAGCATTTTTGGCATAACTCCAGTAACAGAAAGGAGAACCAAGATTATATGTCCTTCATATTGTCATCAAGTGCCTTAGACATTTTTGATCAGGTATCTACATTTTGAAAGCTTTATATTCCATTTACCTATGAGATTATGAGTATTTGAATGGGAACATCTACTAATTGTTCATTAGTCTTTATGGATCAATATAATGTCCGGGTGATTATAAGCAATAAATTTTAGTTTGTGATAATGAAACAATTTCAATTCAGCTTATTTGTACAATTCTTAAAGATATTTTTTTAACTCTGCATATTAAGCATGGGGATTTGTTTGTTAGTTTATAAAGAGCTTCTGATGCATAATCTTCACTGCCAGGGTGTGCATTCCTAGGTATTTGTGAAGTGCACAATATTTAGTCTATTATGCTATATTGCTAGTTCTACTACTTTCTTATATAATCTACATTGTTCAATAAATCTGTAATCCTTAATGACAACCTTTCTGTAATTTCTGCTGTTGAAAACCTGATCTGGGTTTGTTGTCTCTATTTCTATAAACAAAATTATATGACTCATGCTTCTTTATCAATGTACTATCAATTGAGTTCATTCAAAGGGATTAATAGAGGGCCTTTGAACTTCACTTAGTGAAGTCATTAGTCATTTCATAGATTCTACCCAAAGATCTTAGTAATTTCATGGATTCCATCCAAAGAGAAACCACTTATGGTACATTTGGGAAATCCAATGGCATGTTCCTTGTGTCAGACTTGGTTGTTATTCAGTCGTGTCTGACTCTTTGTGACCCATTTGTGGTTTTCTTGGCAAAGATACCTGAGTGGTTTACCATTTCCTTCTCCAACTCATTTGACAGGTGAGGAAACTGAGAAAAACAAGGCTAATGACTTGTCCGGGGTCACATAGCTAGTAAGTTTCTGAGGCCAGATTTGAACTCAAGAAGATGAGTCTTCCTGATTCTAGGCTTGTCACTCTCCATTGTGTCACCTAGTCCCATAGTGTTAGGCTTCATTGTTGTTAAATGAAGCACTATCTGCTTGTTCCAAAAATATTTCTTAAAGTTTTAACCTTTTTATAATGTAATCTAAGAATGTCTATAAATCTTTTTCATTCTCTTTGATGAATAAGTATTACACTTTCCATTTCCATACTAAGGTGATGGGCACTGGGTTTCATTAATATTAAACAGAGCTTTTTAGGATACTTTCCACACCTGCTATAGTTAACTTTAGAGTTCCAAAATTGTATGTTGACAGGTGTTAAATAAGTGAATTACTTTAAAGTTGTTCTTTCCATTGAACTTTGTCTTTAGGTGCCAGTAAATCTCTTTGACATACAAAGTTGCAACTTTTTACTTGATGTGTATTGCTTAAGGAAGACCAAGTTATTTCCAAGTATCACCTTCATCCTTTGGTTCAATGTGACCTCAATATTTAAGCACAAAGTCTTACGTATTTAGTTCAAATGATCCTTTAATGTCATTGAAGAAAGACTCCATGAGATACAGAAGCTGTGTACCTGTTTTGGAGAATAGTCATATAACTTGATGTCATCCAGATATAGGTTCAAATGCCACCTCTGATGTTTACTACCTCTGTTATCTGGGTCAAGTCACTCAATTTGGGCCTTAGTTCCCTTAACTATAAAATGGCAGGGTTGAACTAGATGACCTTGAAATTTTCTTTAATTTCTAAATCTATGAGTCTATTCTCTATGCACTTAAAATTGGAAAAAAAAATGGTGTGGCAGATAAAAAGATGATAGCAATCTCATCTTGTAATATAAATTATTACCTTTACATATAAATGTATGTATGTGTGGGAGGGACATCTCCAGCCATCCTGATCCATATCTTGCCACTGGACCCAGATGGCTCTATAGGAGAAGTGAGGCTAGATTTCTTTCTTAAAGACCATGCCCTGACCCCAATTCACTATGATTTTGTTGATTGGTCAATAATAGGTCTCAGCTCAAACCTGGTCTTTGTTTGAACCCTGATGCCTCAGAGTGAATGTAAATAGTAATTGTTTCCATTTTGACCAGAAAGCCTAATGGTCTTCCCCTCCCAGATTGAGTTTTATTTAATTAGGTAAAAGAGACCATTCTTACTCTCATTTCTTACCTAGCCTTAATCACTGAATTGGCATTGCCTCAGTCAGAGTAAAAACTCTAAAAGACCTTAGCTTAAAAAGGTCAAGGTCTCCCACTGTATCCAGGGCCATCTCCAGTAGTTCTGATCTATATTTTGCCTTTGGACCCAGATAACTCTGGAGGAGAAGTGAGGCTGGTGACTTTGCACAGCCCTCCCTCACTTAAATCAAATTCACTTGCAAGTAAAAGCATCATCTTCCTGATGTCATTGTCCTCTTTGAGAACAAAGGACAAACAATAACAACAACAATTACCCTATTATGCACAAGGGACTATGCTGGGGGAGAACATGAATATACATGTACACATACATATGTACATACATACATATATACACACATATGTGTATGTGCATATGTGTGTATAGTCTTTGCCCACAGAATACTTAAAATCTAATAGAACAATACCTATAAAGAACATATACTCTTAAATACATTTATCTTAAATTTGCCTAGTCCTCAGAATATGCAGATGTATAGATTATAAAACTATAATATTAAATATTAAACTGTAATTTAGAATTTGTTTACATCCAAAGTCATAAAACCAAAACAAAAAATAGGGAAATTTACCCAGTGATAATTTTAGGGAAACTTGTACTTTTCAATTTCCTAGAACTTAGAGCTAATGATCTGGCCTCATGGGAATTTGAACATGCTGATTTTGTGTACAAAGCCTAATCTTTATTCTGTATTTTGTGCCCGTTTTAATATTCTAGAGAAGTCATTCTATTTCTGCATAATTATATCTATCTATATGGGTATATGTGTATATTTGTGGAATATTAAACAGCAGTATATGTGTGTATATAGTGCACTTTAAAGTATTAATGGTTTCAAAAAACCATTCTTACATGTTAGCACAACTTTAATGGATAATTTTGCTCCATGGCAATCATTAGATGGAGTAGAACGTGGTTAGACAAACACAAACATAAGAAATTAAAAGGCAAAGTAGAGGCAAGTTCATCTACTGAGAATAAAGAGGTTGGGAGCCTGAGGAAAGTAGAAAGTGTTTGGAACAGCAGCTGTCAGGCAGATCTGTTTTATTGTGTCTCCCTCAAAAAATCTGTTGAATTTTTAAAAATTATTTTTTGTCTCAAAAATCTAGAGCTATTTTAAGTCACAATTCTATGGAAAGTAGGACAAAGCATGATTTAAAAAAATGTATCATTCTCCTATTCTACTTTATTAAGAATTTTGATAAGATTGTTAATACCCACCCACAATTCCCCTTCTTGACACACCTCAGGATTTCTCTGTAACTTAAGTAAGCTTCCACTCTTTCCTGTCTGTCTCACCACAGAGACTGCAAATATTCTTTTATTTTAAGCAATTGGGGTTAAGTAACTTGCTCAAGGTTACACAGCCAGCTATTTCTGGGTATGGTGCTAAGTATCTGAGCCCGGATTCGATCCCCAGGTCATCCCGACACTGGGGCCGGTGCTCTTACTAGTTGAGCCACCTGACCGCCCCGCTGCAAATATTCTTACTGTATCTTTAAGAGAGAATTTAACCCTTAAGGAGGTACAATTTAATTGTCATCTCTGAGAAGTCTCGGAGAACTGTGAGGTAAACTATCATTCTGAAATATTGTTAATGATAATAGTAGAGAGAAATTAAGGACAAAAAGGTCTAAGAGAACTTCCTTCCTGAGACAGCTAATTTTGATTCTTATCTTGCCAAACATTATGAAGAAAATTCTTGAGAAGAGGCTCAAGAATGGTGGGACTGTGTTTCCAGAACATATATGAAATAGGAGTTTCATTGATGACTAGAAGTGACTAGTTCTTATCTTTCTCAAATAAAAAATAATTATGTATATCTTGGTTTTCTTGTTTATTATACTGCTAATCAATCCAACAGCCAGTGTTCTGAATCCTCATTTAAACCCAGGAGATTGGGAAGGGGGGAGGTGAGGGAGCAGAACACACATATATACACACACACACACATACATATACATATATTTGCTCCTCAGTGTGTGTGTATACATCCACACACAATGGGGGAAAGATTTTTCTAGATGTTATATAATATAAATATTATTTAATATACTATGATGAGGGCTCAGAACTAATTAAGTAATGAGTGTGATCTTAAAAATTTAGTGAATTATGAAGAAATATCAGAACAAAGTACTTTTTGATCTTAGAACCCCACATGAGAATTCATAAGGAAAATGGAATTATACAATAGAAGTTACTAAATAGTTCATCCTCTTACACAAAAAAGTTCACTAACAGGAAACAAACAACATAGCAAGATTATTTGTGATATCAAAAAGCTAGAAACAAATTATTTTCCGAACATTCCTATATCTGAGAACTCTCTGAACAAACTGGTTAACGAATAATACAGAATACCATACAAAGTATCATAAGAAATGGTTTATTTGAAGAATTCTAAGAAAGATGGGAAGACATATAAAGTGAGGCAAAGCAACTGGGCTAAAAGAACAATATACAAAAAGATTCCAAAAATGTCAACAGAGGTAACATGGACAGACAGCAAAAGATTGGTCAGATACAACAATGGTAAAACGACACTGTGAAATTGAAAGGACAGACATCTTGCCTATTGATTAGCCTGACTGAAGTGGATGTGCTTTGTGGGAAGGGAAGAGGAACTTGTTTTATATTTGTTGGGAATTTTTTGTTATTCTGGAATAAAATAGATCTTGATTCTTTGTTTTAGTCAAGCAACTTGTGTCAAGATTATTCAGGAGGAAAAAAATGGAAAGTTTTTTTGGTTACCCAGGAATTTCCTAGCATAAAATTTCTGGAAGGTGCTATAATTTAGAAAGGAGGTGTTGATTTAAGCTTAGTATCATAGAGTTAGATCTTGAAGGAAGCTTGGAAATAATCTAGTCAAGCAAAAGAGTTACATACAGTTAAAGAAACTGAGACATAGAGAAATCAAGTGACATATTCAAGGTCTCCTAGATACTATGAAGCAAAACCTTAATTAGAATCCTGGTTCTTTGTTTCATATGCCTTTATATGCTAGGTTGCCTCCAACTTTTAAGAGGAAAGAGGCAGACCAAGAAGACAATATTTCAGAGTGCCACAGAAAATGAATACAGTCAAGATACTGGGACTCAGCAGCACAGCAAAAGGAGGAGGGGGGGCAGAGGCAGGGAGAGGAAGAGAGAGAGAGGAAGAGAGAGAGAGACAGAGAGACAGAGAGAGAGAGAGAGAGAGAGAGAGAGAGAGAGAGAGAGAGAGAGAACACACTTACTGAAATCCACATAACTCCTAGGCACAGAGAGCAGTTGTGAGAGCACTTGTCAGCTAATATGTATGAAATTAAAATGATAAGAGTGATCTTCAATCTTCTCCAGATCTTCCTACTTCCAATAAGCCAGCAAAGCTTGCTGAGTTTTTCTTTCCATTCTTTCTTGTACCCTATTTTACCACTGCCACCATTGTAGTACTTATTACCCTTATTGCCTTTCACCTATATTACTGTAAAACTCTTTTTTTCTCCCTGCCTCCATGTTTCAGCAAGCACCCCAGCATACCCAGGGTGGCTGCCAACACAGGTTCTTATATCTGCTTTTCTAAAGGAAAGCAACTCAAGATGGGTTAACAATCTTGCTTTAATCAATCAAACATATCATTGACCTAGTTCAGGGGAAAAAGTCAGCACCCCGAACTTTAGAGTATACAGAGGTTACAAGCAAACAGAAACATTTCAAGCAGACAGGCCTCCAACTGTCCAACCATTACATCTATACCTAGTCAGTTACCAGAGAGGGAAGCATCAACATCTGGGTTTTTCAAAGCTGGGGGGCTCTCAACTGCTACCCAGAGTCTCCTCTGGTCAAATCACACAACACTTCTCAAAGTGAGCCCCAAAACAGCACCTCATATCAGGGATTTTACAGACTTCTCCTTGCTCAGAGAATGTAACAACCCTCTTGATCCACTGCCCAATCACAAAGTATCTCCTGAAAAACAAGCCTCCCACCACAAGTTCCCAGTGCACTTAACCTAGGGGCAGGGAAGATCTTAAAAATTTACTTTCCTGTAACACCCCACTATCTCTACTCTTACTCTCACAGGATCTTAGATCAAGAGCTGGAAGGGACCTTAGAAACCATCTAACCTCCTCATTTTACAGATGTGGAAACTGCATCAGAGAGGTTAACCTAACTGAAGATTAGGTTAACTAAGTGACTCGCCCCAGGTAATACATCTAGTAGACATTAGAGGTGGAATTTGAACCCAGGTCCTCTGACTCCAATGGCATTGCTTTTTCTAGCATACCACACTCCACATTCTGTGGTTAGATTCACTTTCTAATTCACTGCCTGCCACACATAGATTCTAGGATGGTGTAACAGAGTACATACTTTTTGTCTCACCCACAAACAAAAATACAGTTGTTGAATAAATAAAATCAGGTTCCCTATATATAAGTCCAAGCATTTCTATACAAAGAATATACCTATAAAGAATAAAATCATATAGCTAACATTTTTATAGTGCTTTAATGTTTACAGAGTACTGTATATATATATATATATATCAGATAACAATAGCATATATATGTATACATATATATATATGCTGTTGTTATCTGATTTGATCCTCGCAACAATCTGGTAAGGTAGGTACTGTTATTTACATTTTACAGATGAGAAAAGCTAACCTAAGAGAGGGAAAGTAACTTACCTGGAGTCACACAACTGAATGCCTGAAGTAAAACTCAAACTCTGATCCTCCTGTCACCAAAGCTCATATATACCACTACCCCATTATACCAAAAATTATTGACAAATTAGTGGCCTATTGTGTCATATTTATATCTCAAGGAAGAGACTCACCAACTCTTTCCTAAAAATAATCCTCTGCCTTCTGGGGTTTATAACCTTTTTTATGTCTTGGATGCCTTTGGCAGTCTGGTGAAGCTGAAGGACTCCTCAAAATAATGGTTTTAAATAATTAGATGAAATGTTAAATTTCAATTAGACAGTGAAAATAGATGTTTTTTTTCATCAAACCTCATAGATGCCTTTGAAGTTGCAGGTTAAGAACCCCTTCTCTATTTGTATCCTGGATTCTCTTTCCTCCCTACCTCTTCTACCATACCTTCCTCTAGGATATCACTTCTTTAACAAACATTCCCTCTTTCTAGTGCATCTGCAATCTCAGTAGTATTCTCTTCTCATTTCCCTATAAACATGATTAGGTCTCCCCATCCTAAAATAAAGGAGGGGAAGGGAACCTTTCCCTCAACCCATCTGCCTTATCTAGCTATCGTCCCACTTCTCTTTTCCTCTCTAATTCTTAACTTTCTTGGGAAAATATTTCCATGTGTAGCTAACAACATATCCATGGCCTTACTGCTCACTCTCTCCTGAACACCTGCTGACTAGCCCCTCATTCTAAATGAACTCTCCTCCTTTGACCTCAGAGACAGAGCCCTCTTGGTTCTCCTCATACCTCTCCACTCTTTCATGGGAAAACTCACTGGTTTCCAGTTCTCTCCTTGACTCATTAAGGTGGATGTTCACCCAGGGTGGACCCTCATCTATATACTTTTTTTTCCCTTGGCAATCTCCTTTAATTAATTTCATAGCTTCCACTCTCACTTCTATACAGGTGACTCCCCCACCTGTATCTATGCTTCCCTCTTTTACTTTACTAAATTTTCTTGTATTAAAATAAAGTATCTTTTCTTTTTTGCAGTCAAGAAGTTTCTAGGAAGATAATACAGCAGGATATAACAGGTTTTTAGTTGACTTAGCATTCTAATCTTTCCTATACCCATTCCTCCTTTCCTATTTGAAAATTTCACCAGCTGGGTTCCATTATTTATTACCTCTCACTTAGATTATTGTAAATCCTTCTCAAAACCAAATCCTGAATGCCAACTACCTTATCTCCTTCTACCTTAATATCCAGATATCCAATAAATTTTCAAAATCAACAAATTCACAACTTTATATCTTTTCACCAAAAAATTGCCTCTTCACACTTTACTATTTCTGTCAGTAGCAAATGTTTAGTTTCCCAAATGCCAAAAACCTTGACATTGTCTTCAATTTTACCCTATCCTTTAATCCCTATATCCAGTCATTTATTATTTCTCTCCACATATTGTATGCTCCAGTAAAAATGGATTCTCATACATCTATGCCTTCATGTCTTTGCTTATACCATTGCCCTTTCCTGAAAAACACCTTCACAGGATCACATAATTTCAGAGTTGGAAAGAGCCTCAGTGGCTATTTGGACTAATCCATGCCCAAAAGAATTACCAGAGAAATGGACATTTATTCTCTTCTTAAAGACTTCCAAAGACAGAGAGCACACCACCTCCAAGCCAAGATGAAGATATGTCCTTATATCCATCTACCTTTTGGATTTCTACCCATCCTTTAAAGCCCAAGTCAAATGCAAATTCCTTCCTTGGTTCCACAAGCTGATAATTCCTCTTTCCTTTATGGGCCACACACAGCACTTATGCATTTATCATTTATCATAATATTAAATCATAATATTCTTGGCAACTGTGGAGAAGCAACTAGACTTGTTATTTCATTTATATAGAGAACTTCCAATGAGGAAACTCTATCAAAGCAGATGATCATTTATTCTGCAATTTACAGCCTTCAATAGTTGCCTAGACCACTGTCCTGGCCTCACACAGCCAGTTTAAGTCAGAGGCAGGATTTGAGCTCAGGCCTTCATGATTTGGAGGACAGCTCTCTATTTACTCCATTGCACTGTTTCTCATTTTATATTATGATTATTTCAATAAATGTTATATCCTTTGGTATTATGATTTTTTGTACATATGTTATATGAGGAAACCTCCTCTAGTAATGCATGCTGGCAACTTCTTTACTACACAGTAAAGAAAAACTAATAACTGTAAAATTGAAGAGTGGGAGAGAAAAGAAGGAATAGGATCAGCTGACATAATTGAAATAATTTTGAAATATCTTTTAATTCCTATTGCAAAAAAAAAAGATTCCTCATTATTACTACTACAAAAACAGGAAAAAAAATCTGTTTTAAAAAATTATGTCCAAGTAAGACAAGAACATATGATTATTCAAAGTTGAGATACTATCTAACCCTTCATGGAATAAAAGACTATTTAACCCCAGCTTGATGGGAATATTTTAGAAAAGAATTTTCATCTACATGGGGATTAGGCTTTACGGTCTCTATGTCCCTTTCCAATTCTGAGTCTATGATACCATGATGCTATGATTCGAGTTGTTTGAATTTAATTACATCTCGTGTTCCTGTTAGAAGCCCTGAAGTGAACACAAGGACAGATAAAATGAGGAAAAGAGAATTACTTAAATACTGAATAGAAAATGTTCAGTTTAGAAATTCATTTATTATGCAACCAGGTATTTTTCCTACCTTCTGTTTCCTTCAAGCCCTTGAGCACAAATGTAAAACAAGATTAAAAGATGCATTGTATTAAGAGACGGGGTAAAAATAATATTCTCTGGATCTCTGTAGCAGAAAATAAACATACAGCATTTTATTATTTTCCCCCTATAACAAAACCCTTTAGCCAACAAGTAGGCTCCAGGCAGAACTTAAGATGAGTAATCACATCCCAAACAGTTTGGATGATCAATCATCTTACATATGCATAAAATATTAAACATAATGAACCTGTTAGGGGTCTATTGATCTATTCTAGTGCAAGTCACAACAAAACATGAACTGCTTCTTAGCGATTGAGAGCATTTATTAGGCCCCAGGGTTTATACACATGAGTAAGTAGAGGGCCTTCTAGCAGAGAGGAGGGTAGCTCAATCCCTACTGATTTCACCAAAGAGCAGATTACCTTTTGGCTTGAATGAATTCGATGTGAATGTTGTTTTAAGCAGTTCAGGTGTGTGCTAGCTGCCTCCAGAAGGCTCCTCCAACTTAAGTGTCTCATTGAGATGACCTTGGCTTCTTCTTTAAAGTATGAGAGTATTTGGCACAAACCAGATAAGACTTTAAGTAAGGGTTACACTGTAGTTAATCTTCTGTAAGCATTTATAAAGTACAAACCATGTATATGGAGGGACTCATCACCTGAAGGTCAGTTTTTGTTTTTATTTTTATTTTACTTTTTTGTTTTTTTGGAGGGAGGGAGGGCAGGGAAGTTGGGGTTAAGTGACTTGCTCAAGGTCACATGGCCAGTAAGTGTTAAGTGTCTGAGGTCACATTTGAACTCAGGTCCTCCTGACTCCAAGGCCTGTGCTCTATTCACTGCACCACCTAGCTGCCCCTAGTTTTTGTTTTTAGTAACGGCATCTTGGGGGAGGATCCGGACCTATTATTTCAACAATGGAGGGAACTCTCTGAATAAAAATAGAAATTCCCTCTACTGTCAGAAATTAGCAACTCATCTGCAATTTATAGAATTAAAGAATTGCTTGAAAGACAGTCAGTATGGGTCAAAAGTCCAATTTGAATCCAGATTTTCTTGATCCCAAAGCTGACCCTCTATGCATTATACTATGCTGTTTCTCAAAGCTTCTATCCAGGTGATTATTATTTTGATCACAGGAAAGAATAACAATATCTTAAAGGCTGCAATGATTGAGGTAACACCCACTACTTTAAAATCCCAAGATCTTTTGAAGTATAGACATATGCACTAGCAAAGACCAAATAGAAGGAAAAAAATCCAGGTAGAAAAAAATATTCCTGATACTTAAATAAGAAGAGGCTGGCTGAATTGTCTTTATTGCTGGACTACATTAATTCAAGAATGGCTCAAATCATCGTTTCCTTTTGCCTATATATACATAATTAAAAGCTATTAACTATGTTAGATTAATTGAATCATACAATCTTATACCTCAGAGGTCATTTAGTCCAAACCTATACACTGTGTATCTAGCTTAAGAGAAGGTAATGGTATCTAAAAGGCATACCAGTTTATGAGCCACAGAACATCTTCTGATTTGGCACATTTTAATTTACCTAAAAACATATGTAGCAGTATAAGGTCAAATAATACTTACACAAATAAATATTATAGCAAAATATTCAAAATTGTTACTTCAAAAATGTTACTGGCCTTTACCATGGTTTTCTGGTTAAAAGATTGGTAGACCTAGGGACATCAATTGGTTTAATTTTAATTTGAAAAAAAATCAGTACCTGTCTACTGCCTCATTTCTTTCAAGTCGTATCTATATTCATTAAGACCCAGATTCTGTTATTCAACTATCTTAAAAGGAAGTTGGTTTATTATCACTGGAAGTCATTAAAATGGAGGCTAAATAACCACTGGTCAGGGATATTATTAAGGGGATTTCTGTTCTGATAACAGGTCAGACTCAAAGTCCATTTTAACTCTGAGATTCTGCAATTCTGTGAAACTTTGTCCCAGTTTTCAAGAAAGGAAAGAGGTTGGATTTGGCAAACTAGACCCTTGAGTTTCACTTCTATTCATGGCAAAATTTTAGAATGTTTAAGAGTTAGTCTTTAAGCACTTAGTACTTTTAGAGCACTAAAATCCAGTATGAATTCATAAAAAAAATCACACCAGACTGAGCTTATTCTTTATTTTGATTAGCTAACTAGATTAAAGAGACATCTTTAGTGATGATGCCCCAAGGTGATATACTTGGTCCTATTCTGTTTAAACTTTTGGGGGCTTTTTTTTTTTTATCAATGACTCAAAGTCATAGATAGTCAAATCTGTAAATGGAATAAAACTTAGATTGACACTTAGATTGCAAAAAAATCTTGTTAGGTCAAAATGAAAATTAAACATAATGTTGTTGTTTAGTTGTGTCCAACTCTTTGTGACTCCATGGACCATAATATTCCAATTCCATACATAGGATTTTCTTGGCAAAGATACTAGAGTATTTTGCCATTTCCTTCATCAGTGGATTAAGGCAAACAGAGGTTAAATGAGTTGCCCAGGGTGACACAGCTAGTGTTTGATGCTGGATTTTAATTCAGACCTTCCTGACTCTATCCACTGAGCCACCTATATGTCTATAAAGCATAATAGGAATCCATTTTTTATTATTTTTTCAATTAACCAAAATCCACTTTATCACCCTCCCACTCTACCCAGTCACTCCACCAACAACTGAAAAAGAAATAAAAACAAAGACCTTAGGGTAAAAAAATCCCCACATTGGCCATGTCCAAAAAATAAATATTTTTCAATCTACACTGAGTTTATCACCTCTCTGTCAGAAGGTGGGCAGTATGTTTCATCATGCATCCTATGGAGTAATATTTGGTTATTGCTTTGATCAGACTTTTTAAGTCATTCACAGTTTTGTTCACACTATTATTTTTACTGTATAAATTGTTCTCATAGTTCTGTTCACTTCGGTCTGCTTCAGTTCATGCAAGTCTTCCCAGGTTTCTCCAAAACCATTCCCTTCATCACTTCTTACAACAAAATGTTAATATAGTATTCCATCACATTCATATACCAGAACTTGTTCACCAATTCCCCAATGGATGGGTACTACCTCAGTTTCCAGTTCATTGCCAGCACACACATACACACACACGTATACACACATAGCTGCTACAAATATTTTTGCTCATATGAGTCCTTTTCCTCTTTCTTTGATCTCTTCAGGGTTATGGGATGTTGAAAGACCAAAGACAGTATGGTGTTATAGAAATAATTCTAGATTTAGAGACAGAGGACAAGGGTTCAAATCATTGTTCTGGCACTTATGATCTGCATGACTCTTGGTTAACAATAATAATACCTGAAGTAAAAATTCCTGGGCTTCAGGTATTATTGAGGACTTAAAGGCCCCTGAGACCCAATATATGACTAAAGGAATAGCGAATCATCTGGGTTCATTATTCCAGATCCAAGCCAGCCACATCTCATCCTCAAAGACTTAAAAGTATCTCTGACAAGGTTGGGGATGTTTTCTCTAATGTTATCAACTTAAATCCCTATTATGGAGTAACACCCAACTGATAGCCAACAGTGCCTAGTACCCTAGTTCCATTTAAGAAAGTAACATCAACTAACTTTTACAAAGAAACATATACAGCAAAGGTATAACAAAAACAAAAGAACAAAAAATCTCTCCCAATACCTCATGAGAACACCTCATTCTCTGAAGAAGATGTCCTCAGATTTAAAACAGTTTCTCCATAGCATTAGTCCCACCAAATTTGTGTCCAATTCAGCATCACTGCCAAATAAGTCCTCATATCATCTACCACCTAGTTAGGTCTCAAAAGGTCTCCCTCTTCAGAGCATTAAAGTTGGACTGGCTACAAAAACTTGCAGAGATTACATTCACAGACCTCCAAGAAGTTCACCCTTCTGACCTCTCACATTTCACAGGATCATAGTCATGTCCAATCTCCTTCACATGAAATGAAAGAACAGACATCAAAGCAAACCAATAACCATATTCACAAGCTATGTCAGTCTTGAATGGGAAGAATATCCAAGATCTCTCCTCTTATAACATTGTCTCTCTTCACTATAATATAATCTAGAAGAAAAAAAAGTGAAAAGCAAGAGGGGGAAATGTCAACTAATAACTTTTCTAAAAGTAGTATTTTATTTTTTTTCCCATATTACATGGCAATACAATTTTTAGCATTCACTTTTACAAGATTTTGAGTTACAAATGATTTTCCATCTCTCCCTCCCCTCCCCTCTTCTAAATTGATTGGCAATTTGATATAGGTTATACATGTGCTATCATATAAGGCATATTTCCATAGTCACCATTCTGGTAGAAGAAACAGATTAAAAAAAACATGAAAAAGAAAAAAGCGAATGAAAAAAGTAGCTTTAATATGCATTCGGAGTACATCAGTTCTTTATCTGGATGTGAATAGCATTTTCCTTTGTGAATCCTTGTACTTGGTCTCAGATCATTGTGTTTCTGAGAAAAGCTGAGTCATTTATGGTTGATCATCACACAATATTTTCCCGATTCTACTGCTTTCACTTTGCATTAGTTCGTACAACTTTTTCCAGGCTTTTGTGAAATGTGCCTGTTCATCTTTTCTTATTGCACAATAGTATTCCATTACTTTTATATACCACAACTTGTTCAGCTATTCCCCAACTGATGGACATTCCCTCAGTTTCCAATATTTTGCCACCAAGAAAAGGCTGCTATAAATATTTTTGAGCATGTAGGTACTTTCTACCTTTTTTATGATCTCTTTGGGATACCGACCTAGTAGAAGTTTCACTTGCTCAAAGGGCATACATAGTTTGGTTTCCCTTTGGGCATAGTTCTAAATTGCTCTCCAGAATTGTTAGATCAGTTCTCAACTCCATCAACAATGCATTGGTGTCTCAATTTTCCCACATCCTCTCCAATATTTATCATTTTCCTTTTCTTTTTTTTTGCCATATAAGCCAATCTGATACATGTAAGGTGGTGCCTCAGAGTTGTTTTAATTTGCATTTCTCTAATCAATACTGATTTAGAGCATTTTTTTCATATGATTATAAATACCTTTGATTTCTTCACCTCAAATCTGCCTGTTCATATCCTTTGACAATTTATCAGTTGGGGAATGACTTGTATTCTTATATATTTGACACAGTTCTCTATATATTTTAGAAATGAGACCTTTATCAGAGATACTTTCTGTAAATATTGTTTCCCATCTTTCTGTTTTCCTTCTAATCATGGTTGTATTGATTTTATTTGTGCAAAAGTTTTTAAATTTAATATAATAAAAATTGTGTATTTTACATTTTGTCATGCTCTCTATCTCTTGCTCCATCATGAGTTCTCCCCTTCTCCATATACCTAGTCCTTGCTCTTCTAATTTTCTTACGGTGTCACCCTTTATGTCTAAATCATATATCCATTTTGACCTTTTCTTGGTGTATGGTGTGAGACATTGGTCTATATCTAGTTTGTACCCTATTGCTTTCCAGTATTCCCGAAGTTTTTGTCAAATAGTGAGTTTTCATTCCAAAGGCTGAGTTTATCAAATACTAGGTTATTATGGTCATTGACTACTGTGTCTTGTGTACCTAATCTATTCCACTGATCCACCACTCTATTTCTTAGACAGTGCCAGATTGTTTGGATGATTGCTGCTTTATAGTTTGAGATTTGGTATCGCTAGGCTACCTCCCTTTGTATTTTTTTCATTAATGCCCTTGCCATTATTTGACATTTTGCTCTTCCAAATGAATTTTTTGCTATTTTTTCTAGCTGTGTAAAACAATTTCTTGGTAATTTGATTGGCATAGCACTAAATAAGTAAATTAGGAAGAATCACTATTTTTATTACTTGCTCAGCCTACCCATGAGCAACTGATATTTTTCCAATTGTTTAGATTTGACTTTATTTCTGTGAAAAGTGTTTTGTAATTTTGTTCATATAGGTTCTGGATTTGTTTGGGCAGGTAAACTAACAAGTATTTTATATTGTTTACAATTATTTTCGATGAACCTTCTTTTTCTATCTCTTGCTGCTGGGCTCTGTTAGTACCATAGAAATGTTGATAATTTATGTGGGTTTATCCTGCAACTTTGTTAAAGTTGTTAATTATTTTGAGTAGGTTTTTAGTTGACTCTCTGGAATTCTTTAAATGTACCATCATATCATCTACAAAGAACAATAGTTTTGTTTCATCATTGCCTCTTCTAATTTGTTTTTCTTCTCTTATTTCTATAGCTAACATTTCTAGTACTATTATGGAATAAAAGTGATGCTAACGGGCAAACTAATCTTATTGGGAAGGTTTCTAGCATATCCCCCTTACAGATAATGCTTGCTAATGGTTTTAGTTAGATACTGTTTATTGTTTTAAGGAATACTCCCCTTATTCCTATGCTTTCTAGTGTTTTTAATAGGAATGGGTGCCATATTTTGTCAAAAACTTTTTCAGCATCTATTGAGATGTTTTCTGTTGGTTTTGTTTTTGATGTGGTCAATTATGTTTATAGTTTTCCTAAAATTGAATCAACCCTATATTCCTGATATAAATCCCATCTAGTCATAGTGTATTTTGTTAAAAAATTTTACATCAATATTCATTAGGGAAATTGATCTATAATTTTTCTGTTTTAGCTCTTCCTGATTTAGGTATTAGCACAATGTTTGTGTCATAAAAGGAGTTTGGTAGAACTCCTACTTCACCTATTTTTACAAATAATTTACATAGTATTAGAATTAATTGTTCTTTAATTATTTGGTAGAATTCACTCCTGAAACCATCTAGCCCTGGGGATTTTTTCATAGGAAGCTCACTAATGGCTTCTTAATTTTTTTTCTCTAAGATAGGGTTATTTAGACATTGTATTTCCTGAGCGGTTAATCTGAGTAATTTATATTTTTATAAATATTCATCTATTTTCTCCAAATTTTCAGATTTATTGGCACATAAATGGGCAAAATATTTCCTAATGATTGTTTTAATTTCTTCTTCTTTTGTGGTGATTTCACCCTTTTCATACTTGATACTGGACATTTGGTTTCCTTTTTACCTTTTAAATATCAAATGAACCAATGGCTTATCCATATCATTGTTTACACACACACACACACACACACAACCAGCTTCTAGTTTTATTTATTAGCTCAATAGTTTGTTCTGTTTTTGTGGGTTTTTTTACCATCAATTTTATTAATCTCACTTTTGATTTTCAGAACTTCCAATTTGGTACTCAATTTGGAATTTTAAATTCATTTTTCCTAGTTTTTTTTAGTTGCATACCCAATGCATTGCTCTGCTCTTTCTCCATTTTGTAAATGTAAGAATTTAGAGAAATAAATTTTCCCCTAAGTATTCCTTTGGCTGCATCCCCTAAATTTTTATGTTGCCTCATAGTTGTCATTCTCTTTAATGAAATTATTGATTGTTTCTATGATAGGTTCTTTGAGCCACTTATTCTTTAAGGTTAGATTATTTAGTTTCCAATTAATTTTTAATGTATCTTTTTGCTGACCTTTGTTGAATGAAATTTATTGCATTATGATTGAAAAAGAATATATTTAATATTTCTGCCTTTCTACACTTGATTTTGAGGTTTTTATGCCCTAACACATGGTCAGTTTTTGTAAAGGTGCCATATGTTTCTGAGGAAAAGGTATGTTCATTTTCTCCAAAGTTCTGTCACATCTAACTTTTCTAATATTATACAGTTTCTTGTTTATTTGTTGGTAGGATTTATCTATATTGGAGAGGGGACAGTTGAGGCTTCCTCCTCCTCAATAAAGTTTTTCAGTCTATTTCTTCCTGTAACTCACTTAATTTATCCTTTAAGAATTTGGATGCTGCACCTATTGGTGTATATATGTTTAGTATTGATATTGCTTCATTGTTTATGGTACATTTTAACATAATGTAATTTCCTTCCTTAACTCTTTTTTTTTTTTTTGAGTGTGGAAGTCTGGACAATTGGGGTTAAGTGACTTGCCCAAGGTGACACAGCTATTATGTGTTAAGTGTTTGAGGCTGGATTTGAACTCAGGTCCTCCTGACTCCAGGGTTGGCGCTCTATTCACTGCACCAGCTAGCCACCCCCTAGTGATAAAATTTTTAAGAATTACAAGTATCATCTTCCTATGTAAAGATGTAAACAGTTTAACTTCATTGAATACTTTGTTTTCCTTTTCTTTTTTCCTGTTTATGCTTCTATTGAGTCTTGACCTTGAAGATCAAATTTTCAGTTTAATTCTGGTCTTCACCTTATGAAGGCATGAAATCTTTCTATTTCATCGAATATCCATTTTTTCCCTTGAAGTGTTATACTTAATTTTGCTGGGTTTAAGTGATTCTTGGTTGTTATCTTACCTCCTTTGCCTACCAAAATATCATGTTCCATGATGTCTGATCCTTTAATGTTGCAGCTGCTAAATCCTATGTAATCCTGATTGTGACTCCCAAATATTTGAACTGTTTTTTATCTGACCACTTTATCAAGCCTTTTTTCCTTGACCTGATACTTCTGAAATTAGGCTATAATGTTCCTTGGAATCATTATTTTGGAAATTCTTTCCTGAGGTGATCAGTAGATTCTTTCACTGCGTATTTGGCCCTCTGGTTTTAGGATATCAGGGTAGTTTTCCTTGATAATTTCTTCAGTAATGCTGTCCAGGTCCTCTTTTTGATTATGCCTTTCATGTATTCCAATGATTCAGACATTGTCTCTCCTGGATCTATTATTCTAGGTCAGTTGTTTTTCCAGTGAGGCATTTTACATTATCTTCTATTTTTTTCATTCCTTTGAATTTCTTTAATTGACCCTTGATATCTCATAGTGTCATTAACTTCCATTTGCCCAATTCTAACTTTTAAGGAGCTGTTTACCTCAGTTTTTGTGCCTACATTTCCATTTGGCCAATTATACATTTTAAGGAGTTGTTTTATTAATATTTTTATTTACTTATTTGTAGTTTTCAACATTCACTTCCACAAGATTTTGAGTTACAAATTTTCTTCCCATCTTTCCCCTACCCCCATCCCAAAATAGTGTACTACTGAATAACCTTCCCCCAATCTGCTCTCTCTTAAATCTTCTCCCATGCTCCCATCAACTTTCTAGTAGGGCAACATGGATTTCTATACCCCAGTGCCTATATATCTTATCTCCCAGTTGCATGTAAAAATATAATTTTTAACATTTCTTTTTAAAACTTTGATTTTTAGATTTTTTTCCCCTTCTTCTCTCCTCACCCACCACCACTGGAAAGATAAGCAATTCAATATAGGTTGTACATGCATAGTTACACAAAATGTTTGTATGATAGATGTATTATGAAAGACTAACTATATTTCCCTCTATCCCATCCCACCCCCACTTATTCTAATTTTCTCATTTGACCCTATCCCTTTTCAAAAATGTGTGCTTCTAACTACCCTCTCTTCCAATCTGTCCTCCCTTCTATCATCCCCCCTCTTATGCCCTTTCCCCCTACTTTCCTATAGGGTAAGATACCCAGTTGAGTGTGTATGCTATTCCCTCCTTAAGCCAAATTCAATGAGAGCAAGGTTAACCCATTCACTTTCACCTTCCTGTTCTTCCCCTCCATTGTAACAGTTTTCTCTTGCCTCTTTTATATGAGATAACTTACCCTATTCTATCTCTCCCTTTCTCCTTCTCTCATTATATTCCTCTCTCACCTCTTAATTTTATTTTTTAGATATCATCCCTTAGTATTCAACTGAGCTTTTGCCTGTCTATGTATACATATACACACATACACACATACTCATATATGTATTTATACACCTATACATACTTCTATATATACATATATGTATGTGTGTATGTGTGTGTACACACACACACACATACACATATATTCCCTTCAACTAGCCTCATACTGAGAAAGGTCTCATGAGTTACAATGATTGTTTTTCCATGTAGGAATGTAAATAGTTCAACTTTAATAAGTCCCTTATGATTTCTTTTTCCTTTTTTCCTTCTTATGCTTCTCTTGCTTCTTGTATTTGAAAGTCAAATTTTCTGTTCACCTCTGTTTTTTTTTTCATCAAGAATGCTTGAAAGTCCTCTATTTCATTGAATGACCATATTTTCCCCTGAAGCATTATACTCAGTTTTGCTAGGTAGGTGATTCTTGGTTTTAATCCTAGCTCCTTTGACCTTAGGAATATCATATTTCAAGCCCTTTGATCCCTGCTAGATCTTTTGCTATCCTGATTATGTTTCCACAATACTCAAATTGTTTCTTCCTGATAGCTTGTGATATTTTCTCCTTGACCTGGGAACTCTGGAATTTGGCTATGATATTCCTAAGAGTTTTATTTTGGGGATCTTTTTCAAGAGACAATCAGTGAATTCTTTTGATTTCTATTTTGCCCTCTGGTTTGAGAATATCAGGGCAATTTTCCTTGAAGAATGATTTGTAGTTTCTTTTTTTGATCATGACTGTCAGGTAGTCCAATAATTTTTTAATTATCTCTCCTGGATCTATTTTCCAGGTAAGTGGTGTTTCCAATGAGATATTTCACATTGCCTTCTATTTTTTCATTTGTTTGGATCTGTTTTATAGAATCTTGATTTCTTATAAAGTCATTAGCTTCCATTTGCTTCAATCTAATTTTGAAGGAATTATTCTCTTTAGTGAGGTTTTGAAATTCCTTTTCCCTCTGGGCAATTTGGCTTTTTAAGACATTCTTCTCCTCATTGGCATTTTGGGCCTCTTTTGACATTAGAGTTAGTTTATTTTTTAAGGTGTTATTTTCTTTAGTCAGGTTATTGACTCGCCTTTCATGATTGTCTTGCATCATTCTCATGTATCTTCCCAATTTTTCTTCTACTTCTCTTACTTGATTTTCAAAATCCTTCTTAAGCTCTTCCATAGTCTGTAACCAGTTAAAATTTTTCTTGGAATCTTTTGATGCAAGAGTTTTGCCATATAGACTTCTTCTGGTTCCATATTTTGATCCTTTTTGTCCCAAAAAAGGATTGTATGGTCTGATTGTGCTTCCTCTGCTTGCTCGTCTTGCCAGTCAATTACTTGACTTTTGAGTCCTTTGCCACGATAGAACTCTGCTTCCAGACTGGAGAAAGCTTTGTCTCAAATCACTGGAGTTTTTGCAAATGTTCTCAGAGGTCTGAGGAAGTAGCCCTCTCTATAGCCACCACAAGCTCTGGCACACTGACATTTCTCACCCCAGGACCAATGCCCAAGACCGCAACCTGGATCCAAGGAGCTCAAAGCAAGAGCAATTACCCTCTGGATGGTTGCTTGGTCCCTCTGTGGTCTTCAGGCCATGAGCTCTAGAGGCAGCCAGGACAGCAGCTGCTGCCACTGCACCTCTGCCACCTCTTACCCTGGGGTTAGGGGCCAGACTGCACTCTTTCATCACCCAGTTCCAACACAGATCCCCACTGACCTTTTACTTTCTCCTTGGTGTTTATGGGTTGAGAAATCTAGAAACTGCCACAGCTGCTGGTGATTCACTCTCCTGAAGTCTTCTCTGGCCAGTCTGGGCCAGTGGTTGGGCCGCACCAGGTCTGGTCATGGGTGGCTCACATTGATCAGTACTTGGCTCCCTGTCTGGTGTGATAGACCCTTCCTGTCAGCCTGCCAGGCTGCCTTCACTGGGAGATTTGTTTCTCTCTGTCATTTTGTGGGTTCTGTATCTCTACCATTTGTTTAGAGTCATATTTTACAGGTGCTGGAGGTGGTTGGTGTGGGTGCTCATGCAATTTCCTGCTTCTACTCTGCCATCTTGGTTCCACCTCCCCCCCCCCGCCCAAGGACTTGTTTTCTTCAGTAGATTTTTGTATCTCCTTTTCCATTGACCAATTATATTTTTAAGCAATTGTGTTCTTTTGTCAAGCTATTGAATCCTTTTTCATCATTCTTGTATATCACTCTCATTTCTTTTTCCAATTTGTCTTCTACCTCTCTCATTTGATTTTTAAGCTCCTTTTTGAGTTCTTCTATGAGTTTTCTGGGATAGAGGCCACTTCCCATTTTTCTTTGGGATTTTGTCCATAGGTTTTTTTTTTTCCAGTTTAAAGGTTATTATATTCTGTCACTTGAGTTTGACCATGCTTCTAATTGGCCAGATAGCATCCTCACTGGTATTTAGTTTCTACAAATGAAAAGTAAGTAGCAGCAGAGTTGTAATATTGACAATGACAACAACAACAACAAATATTTATATAGTGCCTTAAGGTTTGCAAAGCACTTTATAAGTATTATGTCAATTGGCCCTCACAGTGACACTTGAAAGGATTATTATATTGGGATTATTATTCCTATTTTTAAATTTTAGTCATCTATTTTTTGTTTTCAACATTCACTTCCATAAGATTTTGAGTTTCAAAATTTCTCCCCATCTCTCCCCTCCCTCCAACCCAAGATGGTATGTAATTTGATATAGGATCTACATGTGCATTCATATTAAACCTAATTTTCATAATTAAACTAATTTTCACATTAGTCATTTTGTAAAGAAAAATTAGAACCAATGGGAGAAACCATGAGAAAGAAGAAACAAACAAAAGAAAAAAAGAGAGAGAAAATAATATGGTTCAATCTGCATTCAGACTCCAAAGTTCTTTTTCTGTATGTGGACAGCATTTTACATCATGACTCCTTTGGGGTTGTCTTGGACCCTTGCATTACTAAGAAGAGAGAGGTCTGTCAAAGTTAGTCATTGCACATTGTGCCCTTGGGTGTTTTGACATTTTTATCCTCTACTGATTATGTCTTAATCTTCCCTGACACCATAATAGCTTTCTATGGTCAGATTTTTGTTCTTGTTGTTGTTTCCTCATCTTTTTTGGCCTTTTCCTTTTCTTTTACATTTGAGCTCACTCCTGGGGTGGTACAAGAACTGTCTCTGGCTTCTTGTTCTATTTACCTTGTGCTACAGAAGTCTCCGAGTAATGCCTTTTGAAGTACCCCAAGTTCTTGATTCACAGTCATAGTCAATCAAGGAGGCACCTATTCACCAGGCTGTTGATAGACAGAAAGCAGTTATTCATGTTCCAGAGGTCACACAGATATAGCATCAGCTAAGCACACTGTACATGCTCATATTAACTGGGCTCATTGGCCAATCTCCTGTTACACTCACTAGGAATCCTTAGCTTCATACCAACCCAGAGTGAGAGAGGGCCAGGATCTCCATTCCACTAACAATATTATTATCCAAACAGTAAAATTTAGAGGAAAAAAATAGACTTGTAGAAAGTTTACCATGAAATCCAGCTAAGCCCTATTTTCCTGAAAGCATCTATAGATGCTATGGAAAAACAGATAAGGTATGGTAAAGAAATAGAATTTATCTGACATCATTTCTCTAGCCATCTATCATCATCATCAAAGACAGTATAACCACCATATTTAGATTCAGACTTCTAATTCCTGGTGTACAACATGAGGAAGTTTAAATAGCAACAAATATTAAGTCAAGAATAGAAATTGGACCTGACATAGAAAACAAAATCAATTCTGGTATATGCGAAGGAAGCCAAAGTCAAAAATAAAAATTGTAAAGATATAAGTGAATTTATATTGTACTTCTTGTGGTAACAACAAAAAAAACTGGAAACAAAATGCATGTCCATAAATTTGGTAATGGTGAACAAGGTGTTATACAATATACAGATGTGTGATATTATTGTTTCACAAGAAATGACAGGTAAGAATTCAGAGAGAAAAGTCTTGGGAAGGCATATGAAATAATGCAAACTAAAGTAAGCAGAACTAAGGATACTATACCAGAGATTCTTAACCTATAGTCTTTGAACATTTATATATTTGTATACATACATCTATATAGAGATTCAGACATAGATGGATGGGTTATGTATATATAAAAATTAATAGATAAATGTTTAAGTATAATTGGCTTCCTTTGAAATCTTATGTATTTTATTTTATGCACCTAATTTATGCTTTTATAAACATTATTCTGAGAAGAGGTCCAGAGCCTTCACCAGACTGCCAAAAGGATCCATGATACAAAAAGGTTAAGAACTCCTAATTTATGACCACAATAACTAAAGGAGAAAAAATGTTGAAAGTCATCAGACTCTGGTTAAAGTAGTGACCAAATTTGACTTGGTAGGTCTGATGGTGAAATATACTTGTCTCCCCTCAGGAGATAGATAATAGGCTCCAAGTACAGAATGAGGTAGTAATTTATTTGTTCATTTACCTTAAAAATAAATTTTGGAGATGACACAAAAACATAGATTTCCAGAAGAATAGAAAAAATACAGCCTATATTAAGCTTGAGGAGAAAAAGGAGAAAATATAAACTACAAGTCAATATTAAAAATATTTTCAACTCTCTAATATTTTTATGAGACATGGACAGACATATCAAGAATGTCTCTGATTTAAAACACACATACACAAACATATAAACATGTATTGGTTAGGAACAGGTAACCTTTCACAGATAATTTTCTATAGAAGGTCAAATATCTAGTCATGTCTTTGTCTGAAAGGTTTGAATAACAAAAGATCCTGCCTTTTTTGTTTGCTGATTACAAAAAAAAATTAAAAAGCATTTGACTTCGTAGAATAAACACAGCCAAGGTGTGTTATTGTTTTTGTTTTTTTCCCAAGGTGCTTATCCCCTGTATATATGCTAAGTCCTTGATAGATGCAACAACAAACTGATCTCTGTTCTGCCATGTCTGAGTATATATATCAAATAAGGCATAAAGTAGGAAGACATATGCTCAACATGAATGTTTGCCAAGATCATGTATGATTTCCTGCATGAAGTCCAAATGGAAGTTTTCCTTATAGATGAGAAGGTCCATCAGATTCTCCTGTTTGTGTATGAACGTGTGCCAGGTCTACTCCAGAAGATGACACCAGGAAGCCACAGCCAGCAATGAGAGGTTGGCTTAAGAATCCACACAATCAAGAGAGGGAAGATAAAGGCTTAGGACAGCATGATAGCTCTTTTCAAGTAGGTAAAGGGTTATCATATGGAAGGGGGACAAGAATTGCTCTATTGGGATGCAGAGGGAAGAACTAGGAGCAGTGAGTTGAAGTTGCAAACAGCAAGAAAAAAAATCTTGACAAATAATGCTGTCCCAAACTAGAATGGTTGGCCTCAGAAGGCAAGGAGAGACAACCTGGTATAATGGATAGCAAATGGGATTTGGAGTCAAAAAGATGTGGGTTCAAATCTTGCCTCTGATTCTGTGTTATCCTTGGCAAATTACTTCCTCCTGCTTGCCTCAGTTTCCTCATTTGTAAAATGAGCTGGAGAAGGAAATAGCAAACCACTCCAGCATCTCTGTCAAGAAAACCCCAACTGGAATCACAAAGAGTCAGACATAACTGAAAAGACTGAACAACAACAATTATCTGTATGACCACTTGACAAGTGCTGTTGTCTTAGCTTTTGCATTATGAGGCTGCTAAGTCACAACATTAACTCATATTGAACTTGTTTTCCACTATTTTGGATTCAAAGTTCCCCAGATCTATTTCAGGTCAATATGTCCAACTAAAATTCTTTCATTTTACATTTAAAAATTTATATATATATATATATATATATATACACACACAAATATACAATTACAGTTACATATAATATATTTGTTATATAATATATTACATATATAACGTTATATATAATATAATATATATTGTATTTTATTCTGAAGTTAAGAAATGAAACACGCATTTTCATAACATAGAATTTAAAAAAGATGATTATACATGAAGCTGCAAATCTATTATATACAACTTGCTACTCCTTTTTATATTTATAAGCCCAAATATAAGCCTTGAATCCTCCAAGGAGGTGTTCTTCAGACTTATATTGAACTAGGTGGTCTCTGAACTACTTTCCAACTCTGTGATTCTGTAATTTTCTTTTTCAAGGCCTAACTCGGATGCCTAACATCTCCTTATGTACTTAACCTCTCTGATACACCTAGAATTGAGTTCCTGTGCACTCAGCATTTGATGTCAAATTATAACTTCTATTAAACTTATTTGCTTCCCTTTCTAGATTATCTTTAAAGACAGATACTGTACATTTCATATCATGTCATCATACAAGTGCCCTGCATATGATGATAATAAATAAATGTGTCAAATTGGTTTAAATATAATACATCGAAAGTATTTCTCTGTGAACTGGATCAGTAATGCTATAAAAAAAATCATTTACAATATGTTTGTTTGGTACAATTTGTTTTCACCAAACTTGAGGTACATGAACAAGCTCATGGACTGCACTGAGGGGGTTGGGTGGGGGGTAGCTGGTGCTTTTGGAGGCCATAGGGTCTGACAGCTTACCTGGTGCTGAGCCAGAGTGCCAGGGCTGGTGTCTGGCATGTGTTGAGACTAGTGGGGTGTTCTTTCATTGGCTTCTACCTATTTCCCCAAGCTACACTGAAGCACGCGGTAGTCCCAAGGTGCACGCACACATATGTGTGTGCACACACAAACACATACACACAATCACCACTTTCT
The DNA here is from genome assembly GCF_028583685.1 of Petaurus breviceps papuanus. NCBI lineage: Eukaryota > Metazoa > Chordata > Mammalia > Diprotodontia > Petauridae > Petaurus > Petaurus breviceps. The sequence continues at coordinate 7,996,040 of NW_027185779.1, read as the reverse complement.
TTTTTTAAGTAGTTGCAAGTGTAGTTCAAAATCCATTTCAGAATTCTGTCAGGGATTTAATTAAAGTTCACTTTGTATTGGTTTCTGGGTTTATCATTTTCCTCATTTTGACAGTCAGTCAAGTCTTTTTTAAGCACCTACTCTGTGCCAAATACTGTGCCAGCACCTGGGGATTCAAATGCAAATACAAGTGTGGCAGTCCTGACTTTATGGAATTTGCAGAGAGATGTTCTAAGTCAATGTAGAAATATTTGTGTTTGTGTGTGTGTACATGGCAGGTATATGTATCTATATATACATTTACACATATACATATATAATATATTGTCTATGAGTATTGTATATATGTAAATTGTATTTGTGTACACATATAATATAATATATTGTGTTTAACCTCTGTTTCCTTTAGAGGAAGCTAGGTGATTCATATATCCACTAATAGAGCATGGTACCTAGAGTCAGGAAGACCTGAATTCAAGTCCAGCCTCAAACACTTACTAGCTATGTGACTCTGGACATCTATTTGCCTTAATCCAATGAAGACAGAAATAACAAACCACTCCAGCATATTTTCCAAGAAAATCCCATGAACAGCATTAGCATGCTGTGGTCAATAGAGTCATGAAGAGTCAGACATGACTGAATAACCAAACAGCAACAAATTATATATACAAAAATGCGTGTATGTATACACACACACATATAATATTATATAATGTATACACATATATAATATATACTATTATATATAATATACACACATATATAATATTATATAATATATAATGTACACACACATATGCACATATAATATATAATATATACACACAAACATATATTGTATCTGTATAGCTGTGTGCACATATATAGTGTATATGCATACACATATGCATCTACATGTACACACTGTGTATATACATGTATGCACACACAGCATAACTACAATGATTTGAGGACTAGTAAGAAATGAGATATCCCTGGGAGTGTTCTGAAGCCTGCTTATGTCAGACCTCAAGAGCCAAGAATGACAGAGAAAATGCTAATAATGCAGATTAAATGTAAAAGTGTGTAGACCCTACATGCTTTGGGGGGTAGGGGCAGAGTCTGTTGTTAAACTTTAGCAGTAAACTAATGGGTATCAGCAAAAGCCTCTTGGATGAGGCTGCAGTTAAACTGAGTCCTGAAGGGAGTCTATCCATCCTATATCTTCAAAGATTGCAGCAGTGGTTCTTCCATCATCTCTAAAGTGTTTTAATGCCTTGGAGTATAACTTGTCTGCATCTAGAGATTTGAACTCATTTACCACCACCAGGAGCTATTTGGCTAAGATGACTTTCATTCACCTTCCGTTTTAATTCTCTCTAATCCGTGTTTGTTCTATCCTCTCTAGCCTGAAGACTATTTTCCTAGATAGATAAAACAAAATATCAGTTGAGTGGTTCTACTTGCTTCCTGTCATCTGTTAACATTATACCATCTGCTCCAAGATATGGGTCCATCCCTCCCTTATTCTCATAGCTCCAAACATAGCTTTAAAAAAAAGAAAAGAAAACGAAGCCCTTTTAAAAATTATCATTCGTGTTTCCTACAAGCCTCAGATCATTCTAGGATTATGTGTTCCTAAGATGATTATTTCTTGATTCTCTGTATTGGTCTTTACTTATGTACTTCTTTCATATGATCATATCTAAATTGTTATTGATCTGAAAAATGTTTTGGGTCAGATTCCCCATGGCTATTTTGGATGGTTAAACCATATGGCAAAAAAAAAAAAAAAACCCAAAACAAAACCATAAATATCAATCTTTCCACCTGGTTAAAAATGTCTCTGATTTTTTCAGTCTGCTGCAGGTCACATAGGAGCAGAAATCCAGAGCTGGAAGGGACCTCAGAGGCCATCCAATTCAGCTCCCTTATTTTACAGATGAGGAAATCTATAATACGGGGATTTTAAAGGGCTTGACCAAACTCGCACAGGTAATAAGCATCTTAGGTATAATCTTTTGGCTTTAGAATTTGTGCATTTCCCCCACCAGCAGGTACTTTCCACTATGGTCAAATAGAGTTAGTCAATTCCGCCAAAGTAACAAGCATTTATTTATTAAATGCCTACTATGTGGCAGACTGCTGAATGCTGAGCCTGATGAAGTGACCCATAATGTGTTGCTTCTGCATTTGAAAGAAGACTGTTGGCATTATGATGAGCACAAACACCATCCTTCAGGCATGGAACCCTTCACAGAGGCAGTGTGATGTGTCAGAACACTGTACCCACCAGAATAAAGAAGAAAAAGGATTTGAATCTGGCCCCAGATACTGACTAGCTGTGTAAACATGAGTCAGTCATATAACCTCTTTGACCCTCAATTTCTCCATCTGTAAGATGAAGATAATAGCACCCATACTGTTGACATCACAGTGTAATTACAAGAATCAAATTATGAAAAGTACATACACATTGAAACCACAAAACATTATAGAAACGTTTGTTATTATTATAGAATAATACATTCTATGCTTAAGTCGACAAGCGCTATCCAGTTATCTCTCACTAGGTCTATAAAGGATCTGGGGAACAAAGGCCATAATTCCTCTGTTGTAGAGGAAGTAGAAGAGTTAGGTGATTTATTTGCTGGCTAAGATGTGAGCTGAGGAACCAGGTATACATATCACTCCCATGAACCTAGTCTTGTGTTCTCTCCAGGCTTGCCTGTCCTTATTTGAAGATAGTTAAGACACTTAAACCATTTCCCCTACATTCAGAGTCATAGGGGTTGGGGGAAAGGGTGGGGGGAGTGAGAGAAGGAGTCTGAAAGCATTTTGCTCCCAGGGTTTTTCCTTTCATTTTAGGAAAAAATTTAAACTATATCCAATATTTCTTATTCACGAAAACATAAATCATTAAAAAAAATTAAAACCTACTCAATGATGTCCAAAAGTGCTTAAGTATTTTTAATCAGACTTTTGTCCCATGTATTAGACTGACTTTTCAAATGTTTTGGATTTGGCCAGACCTAAAATAGAATTTTGCCAAGTGTCTTTTTTCCCCCTTAATTTTTAAGCCCATGTGTATTTAAAGGAAAATTTAATACATGTGTTTCTAATTCATGTGCACTTAACTCATCAGAATGTTGTTTTGTAAGACCTGTTTGATGTTTAAGAAGCCCTTTTGGAGCCTCCCTTTAATAAGTCTTTTCAAGCCTTTATTCTTAGAAGCAGGAAGTCACATTTTGCCAGAAGTAAATGAATTTCAACTCCTAAAGGTTCAAGTTTAGTCCAAAACTGACTGCCTGAGCGCCTTAGCTGTAATTTGCAAAAATGATTTCTACCACCCCAGGAGGAAATTCTTAAAAGAAGGTGGGGGGGGGGGCGGAATACGTCCCAAACTTAAGAAAAAAATAGAACTGTCTTTATCCATCTTCTTTTGTGCATATGAAATTTGTCAGTGGCATTTGTGAAACAGAGGAGGATTTCAAATTAAATATCACTCCAAATAAAACCTGTAATTCTTAGTACAGTTGTAAATCTTTGAGCATTTTTGCTAATATTGAAATGCTGATGAGACTATTTGCTCTCATGAAAAGTAAAGAAAACAGAAAGTAGTAGAGCTTGAGCCAGAAATAAATGATAGAGAAACAGTGACTAATGAGGAAGGATGAAGCCAAATACTGGAGAGCCATCATTTACCGGGGGAACAGATGACAGCAGCAACTCAGTGCTTATAAATACAGCCGAACAGGGACTTTGATGAGTCTTTATCATAGGCCCATGTGTCAAGAAATCTGACATCTATGAAATATGAGGATTAAAAAAGAACAAAGGGGCTCAAGATAAGTTGCTGTACCAAATGCCATTAATGAATTATGAGGACAAGAAAAACCAACCATGAAATCTCAGTGCTTTTAGGAAATAATAATAATAACAATATTTATATAATGCTTTCTATGTGCTAGGCACTGTGCTAAAAGCTTGGAAATTTATCTCATTTAATCCTCACAACAGCCCTGTGAGGTAGGTGCTATTAATTACCCCCCATTTATATTTGGGGAAACTGAGGCAAACAGAGATTAACTGAGGGCAGATTTGACTCCAAGTTTTATCCATTGATGGCACAGTGGCACAGTGGATAAAACTGTGGGGAAAAGGACTCTTTTGGCTAATATCTAATATCCAATCAGATTTATTCTGCACTTTCTGCCAAAGGCAGTCACTATGCTTTCTATTTGTCTTTCTTCTACTATCACTAGATTCTCTGCCCTGGAGATCATGATCAGGAAAATGAATCCCAAGGTCATGCCTGGGTGACCAAAGGGGAGATTAATATCTACTACATCAGAAAAGAATTATAAGCCAATATAAATAAAAGAACTGAGTGACGACAGTGAATAGTTTTAAAATGCCTTCTATGTGCCAGACACTCTACTAAGTACTGGGGACACAAAGAAAAATCCTGCCCTCAAGGTACTTACCATCCAATGAGGGAAACAATGCAAACAATTATGTACAAACTAAATATAGGATAAATTGGAAATAATTGATAAAGAGAAGGCACTAGAATTAAGAGGGATCAGGAAAAGCTTTCTATAGAAGGTGAGATTTTAGCTAGGATTTGAAGAAACCAGGGAAGCCAGGAAGCCAAGGTGAGAAGGGAAAACATTCCATGAATGAAGGACAACTAGTGAAAATGCCTAAAGTTAAGAGACGGTGTATAGCCAGCCAGATTTGTGCCACAAGTAATAATTGTTATTCTTTTTATTAGCACTATAATTAATATTTATCGATGGTGGCAGGGTTTGGGTTATTTGTCGTTTTGGGAGGAAGGTAAAGATTTGCTTGGGTTTTTGCTGTGCACTGAGCAGAAAAGTGTTAAAAAAACACAATCCTTGAGCACAAATTTTATGTGTGTGTGTGTGTGTGTGTATTCTACGTGTGTGTACTGTATGTATATATATATACATATACACACACACACACACACACACATGTGCTACAGGGCCAAACTGGGCTTGATGAAGAATAACTAAAAATAAAATGTCATTCTATCACTGAGATTTATACTTTGTATAAAAATACTTTGTCTGACTTAACAGACTTCTTTTTTAATTTCATTCCTCTAAGAAAGTGAAAAGAGAGAGATCTCTAGGACTAGACTATCAGAGGAATACTGACCTAAGACCCAATCTATTTGGTATAGTCATTCATTCTGTGAAAATAGGGAGAGTAGCTCCATGAACAAAATCTTCCTTCTGGCTCTGCTTCCCATTCAGAGAAATAAGGGATTAGGTGGAAAGTTTCATTATGATTGTCTTAAATTGTGTTCCTCTTAGCTTTCTGTTTTTTCTTTTGATTTTTCATTATTTTCCTCTAATTTTCTCTGATTTCCTTCCCTCCCTTTTCTCATTTTTTTCCTTTCCTCTGTCTTCCCACTATCTCTTCTTCTCATTCTCTTCTGCCCATCTGTGTCTCTCCCAAATCTGCTTCTGTGCACCCTCATCACATTCCATCTGTTCTTTGTCCCCAGGTTCACCTCTTCCCCTTGCTCTCTGCTGGTCTGGCCTGCTTTTTCTCTATGCCTATGAGCACAGAGGCAGCTGGTGTATTTTTTCTCTTGCCTTTCCTACCATCCCCTCTATCCCAAGCCTCAGATCAGTGCAGTAAATTGTCAATGGCAGAGCAAAAATAAAAAATGAAATACCAATTAACTCTTGCCTGACTCTTCAGAAGAAAAACAGAGCAACTTTGCCTGTAATGTAGATGACACAAAATGTACACAGTCATCAGTAATTGGTTCTATGGATAGTCACAGATGCACTTGGCCTGGCTAGTGGTTTAATTATTCCATCAGCAATTGAGCTGTCACCTGTTAATTATACAGCTATCCTTCCTGCTGGGACATCTAAACCAGCTCATCAGAAACAGCTTTATGGTGGGTTGAGCTTTCAAGCTTAAAGTTGGAAGAGACCTTAGATAGCACCTAGCCCAACCTCCCACCTAATGCAAAATTCTTTTCCAGAAAGGTCATTTAGTTTCTGCTTGAACACTTTCAGTGACGAGGAGTGCTATGCATTGAGACAATCCATCCTATTACCAGGCTCTACTGACTAGAAACTTCTTCCTTACATTGGAGCAAAATTCCTTTAACTTCCAAACATTAGTTAGAATTCTTCCTTCAGGAGCAACATAGAATAAATTTACTTCCTAGTCCACATGACACCTTTTCAAATATATGAAGGCTGATAGCCTCTTCCTCATCCCGCTTCCTATTGAATCCCTAGTTCACATTATGGGTACCACCCAGCCCTCTAGACTTCACATAATTTATTAAAGGTCCTCTATAAATGGGATACCCAGAATTGAGAACAGTGCTCCAAACTGGGACTGGCCAGTAAAACACAAAAATGATGAAGAAAAAGGAAAAGAACCAAATGTCCTAAAATATTTATAGCATCTCTCTTTGTGGTGGCAAAGAACTAGAAACTGCAGGGATGCTCATCAATTGGGGAATGACTGAACAAGTTGTGGTATATGATTGTGATTAAGTACTAATGTGCTAAAATAAATGAAGACCTCAATGACCTTAGAAAAGCATGGAAAGACTTTCATGAAATAATGAAGAGCAAAATGAGCAGAACCAAGACAATTTATACAGTAACAGCAATATTGTTTTAAGACGACTTTGAGCAAATAAGCCTTTTTGTCTATTATAAATACCCAAATTAACTATTAAGAACATATGGGGGCGTCTAGGTGGCACAATGAATAGAATACCCATCCAGGAGTCAGAAGGACCAGAGTTCAAATCTGGCCTCAGACACTTAAAACTTACTATCCATGTGACCTTGGGCAAGTCACTTAACCCCAATTGCCCTGCCTTCCCCCCTCCAAAAAGCAAAAAAAAAAAAAGAGCATGTGAAGAAAGATGCTATCTGCATTCAGAGAAAGAACTGATACATAGAAGTAGGTATAAAATAATTTTACATATATGTACCTATTTGTGTCTAATGGTAGCCATATCAGGGATGGAGATTGAGGGGGAGGGATAAAAAGGTGAGAAAAGGAAATTTACTATAAATAAATTTAAATAAAGAAAATTATTATATATGTAAATGGAATAGCAAATTGTACATAATAGATTTTCAGTTTCATGTGCAATCATTTTTATTATACTATGTTATGGAAATGCTTGTTTTATCCCATAAATTTTTAAAAAATACAAAAAGAAACACTCAAAATAATGACTGCATATTTATAACTAAAGCTGTCATGCAACATTAAAGATAGTACTTTCATAATTAAAAAAAAAAGATTCCCATCCTCTTCCTCTGGAAACTGTTTTCCTAATGTAATCTAAGGCTTGATTACCTTTTTGAGCAGTTTCATCACATGTTCAGCTCCTTTGGAGTTTTCAGCCAATAAAACCTATGTATCTTTTGTTTTAAAAAATGAGTTATAGTCCATTCCAGAACTATGCCATTTATTTTTTTTTTTTTAAAGCATTCGGGGTTAAGTAACTTGCTCAAGGTTACATGGCCAGTTATTTCTGGGTGTGGTGCTAAGTATCTGAGCCCGGATTTGATCCAGGTCATACTAACACTGGAGCCCGTGCTCTTACTAGCTGAGCCACCTGGCCGCCCCTAAGCAATTGGGGTTAAGTAACTTGCTCAAGGTTACACGGCCAGGTGTTTCTGGGTGGGTGCTAAGTGTCTGAGCCCAGGATTTGATCTCCAGGTCTTCTCAACACTGGAGCCGGTGCTCTTACTTGCTGTGCTACCTGGCCGCCCCTTGCCGTTTATTTTTAAAGATATAAAGGAAGAAGTTTACATTTCTCCCTAGAAAATTTTATCTGGTTATTGGCTTATCATTCTTGCTTGATGAATTAATTTTGAATCTTGATTCTGTTATCCATCATATTAACTGTCTTTCTCAAAATTATCTTCTTCATAAATTTGACACATATGCTGTTATTCCAAGTCATTGATAAAAATGTCAAATAAGACAATGGCCAAAGATAGAGACCAGTAAACAACATCACTGGGAAATTCTCTTGAGGTGGATATCCATTCTTTAACTCTATTTTGTAATAGTTGTCTATTCAGTTATGATTTTTCCTAACAACCACACGTCTCCATCTTGCCAAACAATGCAAAAATATATGTTCTGCTGCTGGTAGGATATAAAAAAATTAGGAAAGAATGCCAAATGTCTTGCTGATATATTATATTTGGACAATATTCTTAAAACTTAAAATGCAACTTTTATCACCTTACCTGCAGTTACTTATTAATACACATGAAACCTTTGCTGACCTCTGTATTGATGAATTATCATAACAGAAAAGATCCAGAGGATTAAGAGATATACCTTTGACTTATATTTTCTCCGGTAACTAGCCAGTTCTCTCCACCTGTTTTTCAACCACTAATTCTTAATTCAAGAGAATCCAGCTAATTGCTTTATGGCGAAAATGATGCAATTTTAGGATTTTTTATGGAGGTTACTTTGGGCAAATTTATCTTGTCTAGTTATTTTGTACCATTTGTAGTTTGTGAATGACCCAGAAGCTATCAACAGGGATTTCTGTTCTGTCTGATGCTTAGATCCAGGAAGCACCATAATAAATGCTCCTTTTTCATTCATGGCCTTCCCTATAGAAACACTATTACTCCCAAGGTCCCTGGAATTAGTGAAGACTGGAGCAACACTTGAAATGGAATCTCCAAATTTTCCAAGAATGGAGTTTGGTCAAGAATTCTTAACTCCATATAAGTCACAGGGGCTCCCTCCAGATTTTGTAGTGCAAGAAGCTCTATTGACCTTCATATTTACTTTTCTTTCATAGAATTACATCAATCACAGCCCTTAAAAGTTTCATTTCTACAAGTCAATCTTAATTTCTATGAATTCTCCATAATTCTAAAACATGAATTAATTCTTATTTTAATTTGCTTCTTATAGTTCATAGTACATTCTTTGCCTCCCTATGCTTGTTTCATTGTTTAATATCTATGATTGTTTATGAAATGAGACTGCATAGCGTCACACCATTTCATGTTCATATTATCATGTTTGAGTATTTGTCAAAAAATAAATACTTGACAATTTTTTTCAATTTTTATGGTAGTCTAAAGGCAATTCTATTTGATTCAGTAGATAAAACATGCAAATAAGAGATTTGGGGAGTGGAAAATGAGTTTAAAATAATTGCTTTGGAATGCTACATGCTAAATAATAATTTGCTGTGTCAAAGAAAGTTCTTCCTTATTTTTAAGCTAACTCTGTTTGGAGGTAAATGTTCTCAGAAATTTTGCAAGTAAAAAATGTAAATGATTTCCAATGATTAGTAAATATTGTGTTATAAAGATAAGGCATAGAGATGAGAAAAACAATCATACCCAGTGGGGTAAGGTTAACTAGAAAAATGTTTCATTTCTTCTAGGCAAATAAGGCAGCAGAATGTTGGTATACAATTCCTTCACTGTGCTTGGGAAGAGATGTGAACCCTGTTTTTATTTTTCCACTGAAATTCTGTGGAATCTGGAATCCCTTTCCTGAGAAAGGAATCTGCAGGACCATGTGCTAATGCAAGGTTTTTTTTTTTTTTTTAGCCCTGGTTCACCACAACCCGCTGTTTGTTTTCTCTGAAATGTTAATTTCTAATTCAAAAAACCTGCTCAGAGAATAAACACTGAACTCTTCAAGATTATTTTTAAATAACTTCTTAGTTGCTTAGTTAATTTCAGTGTTTATATGCTGGATTGGCAGTCAGTTCTGAAGAATGAACTCCTCTATTTAGCCATGGTTTAGAAACAGCATGGTAAATGCTTTCCACAGGCTTCCCCAGCCTACCCCAATCATGTGTCTTACATGAGTTATCAGAGAACTTACATTAGAAGGAAAAAAGTAGCTCATTTTGTGGTCCCATTTGATCCTTAGCTTCTCAGCTAGGTAATCAATTACAATAATTACTTCGATGGTACAGTATTACTGATGGTGCTGACTACTGGGACAAAGATAATATCACTATCCCATTCTAGAGTCTTGACAGTAAGTGGGTGACTTGGGACTATTAGTCTCCTAACCCAGTGTGTATGTTATCTAGAATAAATGAATATAAAAACTCCATGTAGTAACCAAAGACCAAAAACTCCTGCCTGTAGCTAAAGTGCAAGCCAAAAATACAGAGAGGGTTCATGATACATAAAGGGGTTAGACTTAGATGACCTCTAGGCTGCTTTCAACTTGGCAATTCCATGATTCTAACAAAAACATTTCCCATGAGAAATATAGCTAAGGCCAATTACTTTTGCATTGTTTTTGCAGGAATGGAGCATGTTCCATACTTCTCCACCTCCTTAACTTTGGTAAAAATGTTTGTTCCATCAGGAATGACCTACCCAAATGTCTTTGCCAGTCAAACTTAAGTACCCTTAAGAACCCAGTTCAAATGTCACCTCCAAAAAGATTTTCCTAATCCTCCAAATGGATAGCTCTTCTTTTTTCTGAAATCTCAAAGTATAGTGTTTATACTTCTTTTAAGCCCTTGTCATATTGTGCTTTTAATAATAATTATTTGGCTGCCCAATAAAACCCATGCTTATGATCCTTATGCAACTTGGCCAGTTTCTCAGATATTCTCTGTGCTTTCTCTCCTCCATAGTTGCATATGCCTTATATATGGAACACCCATTTTCTCCATATCCCCCTTTTACCAATCCTTTAAGCACTAGTTCAAATTCTGCCTCTCCCATGAAACCTTCCATCACCTTCCAGACCAAAAAAAGTTCTCCTTTCTTTAAAATATACACTTGTATGTCTTAAAGAACTTCTCACATTCGGTCTAGTATGGTAGTTCTTTAAATATATTCTGCATCTTGACTATGCCACAAAGCTATATGAAGTCAAAAAAATTTTTGTTCATCTTTGTATTGCCTGAAGTGCATATCATAGGTGATCAAAAATGTTTGGTAATTTTGATAGACTGGACTCTTTTCAGCAATGCAGGGTTATAATTCAACCCCCAAAGACTCATGATGGAGAGAGATGTCTACATCCAGAGAAAGAGCTAGAAAGAATTAAATTTGAATCCAGATTGAAGCAAGCTACCTGATCTTTTCCTTTTTTTTGTTTGGTTTTGTTTCCTCTTTCCCATTGTTCATTCCATCTGATACAATCCTTCTTTATAACCTGACTAATGTCTAATGTAAAAGTATTTGCAGATCCTATACTTGATTGTACACTGTCATGCGGGGGAAGGGAGGGAGAGAAAATTTGAAACTCAAGGAATTGTAGAATTGAATCTTGTAAACTAAAAGTAAACAAGCAAATTAATAAATAAAAAAGATTAAAAAAACCAAAACAATGTTTGGTAAGTGAATAATTGCATTTTATTTGTTATCTCCTACCTACCCTACCTTAGGTTATAAGCTCCTTGACATAATAAACTACATTCTCTTCATCTCTCAATCTTGCATTGCTTCATTTATGGTAAATGCTCAAAGAATAATTACTGATTAAAGGAATGGATTAAGGAGTAGTGATAGATATGCACTAATCTGTTCATACACTCTTACCCAATCTTCCTTTGATCCATGGAATATCATTTCAAGATAATTGACTAGGATGTGTTACCATGGAATAAAATAAAACGAACTGGCATATGTAGGAAGGCAAAAGACCTACCATATTGATATGCAGGTCCATAGTTCCTACCTTGAGGACCTTCTTTTAGGGGAAAAACTAGATTCAAAAGGCACACTACATGTGATGAACATCGCACTCTATGTTTTTTTCAAAATTAGATCCCAACGAGTCCTTTACCCCCTAGAATGAATTACCTTACCAGGAAAAGCTGCGCCTCTGAGATTCTACATTTATTTGATCAGAAGACATACCAACTCACTCAAGAAAATACTATAATCTAAGAGTGATTAATCAGATATTATTTGTTGAATTATATATATGCATGTTTGTATTCCTAATCCACAACAGGTTACATATATATATATATATAACCAATATAAGGATGGAACAGCATGCTTATGTGTAATTTATTACTCTGAACTCTTATTCTCAGGGCCCTGTAAGGCCAAATTTCTGATAGCCCTAACTATTTTGAACAAAAGATCTCTGCTACTGAAACTTGCTCAATCCACTGGCCTTTTGTTTTTACTTCTAGCCTGAGACATCATATTCACCTGTAATTTGCCATAGAAATCTCATTACTGTCTTAGATCATAGCTATGTACTATGAGTTTGACTGCTCTATGATCTCTCCCATTTTAGTTCGTATGATAGCCAATATCCGTTTTAAATTTCCTATACAAAATCCTACTCCATCTACTGAATGTGCCAAAAAAAAAAAAAAAACCTGGATTCTGGTCTGGCCCATTCTCTTTGGTCTGAAGTCTGGTGGTACATGATGATACATGAGCCATACTGATTAACTTGCATAGATTCAGGATTTTTTCCACATGTGTCCTATAGTCACAAACCCTTGAGCTCCCTCTGTTTATCAACTGTAAAAGCAATGGTATAGCGCCACCTTCTGTTGAACTTCCACTTAGGCAGAGGGTCCTCCATCTGCAAAGAGGGCAATTGGTTTTATTAGCTTCATACTCTAGGGATCCATTCAGGAATCATCAGTTCACCTATGTAGTGACGCAGCTAAGAAAGGGTTATAGATTTAAAATTATCATGCAAATAGTATTTGTTGAAAGTTCATATGTTTAAAGTTGCATTCATGAGTGGTGACGGTATAAGGTCAGGATTGATTGTATCATTATACTCTTTAGCAGGGTACAATGAGGGGACAGGATAGGCTCAATAAATGTATTGAGTCCTATTAATATAGTGGATCCATTTCTAAAAATATATCCTTTTGCTACCACCCCACTTTGGTCTTTACTTCTGTAGAGAACTCCTAGTGAGGAAATTTCCTTTGCTAATGAATATTAAATCACTGTTATGTAACATAGTCTCAGAGTTACCCAAGATACTAAGAAATTAAGTGATTTGCCCAAGGTCAGTCAGCCAATGTGTCAAAGGTAAGAACTGAACACAGGTTTTTGGCTAGCTCTCTATCCACTACCCCATACTGTAACCATTTACATTTACCAGCTGATGGTATGGTAAGAAAATCTGCCCTGGAGCCAGAAAGTCAGGAGTTCAAATCTGGCTTTAGACACTTACTAGCTGTATGATACTGGGTCACTTAGCCTCTGTTTACGTCAGTTTCTTCATCAGTAAAATCGGGATGATAATAATACCTACCTTTTGGGATTGTTGTGAGGCTCAAATAAGAATATTTATAAAACACTTAGCACAGTATTTGGCACATAGTAGACTCCATGTAAATGTTAGCTATTATTAGTTATTATGAAGAGATAAGTTTCATGCAGACCTCACTGGCCAGAGTTTGGATTTGCAAATTTAAATTAAACTGGATATAAAGTCACATCACAAGACAGACTTCATTAAGTTGAATTACATGAATTCCCTTCTTGTGTTCCAATTCCTTCACATGGCAAAAATTAATTTATAGAGTATATGTGTTTTTAGCATCTGTGAAGTTCTCCTGTTGATAGTTCCATGGAGAATAAAGCTGTACAGGTTGAAATGTGAATGAAGTAATGCAGTCATTAAGAAGAGAATGCAAACATTATTCCCTTAATTATTTTTCCACACCTGCATTTATGAATATCATTGGGAGAGGATTGGAGAGGCAAGGTGGTATATGTTCAGTAATTAAAGAAGTTTCTGTACTGACCCAGTTGGAGATGAGTCATTCCATGGTTCACAGAGGCATAAGGGAAATGAAAGAGCTGTATTAGAGTTCATATTAAATCATGCTATTGACATCCATTTAAAGCTATATTAATACTGGCTATGCTAATGGACATTAGTTTATGGTATATTTTATATTAAACTTTAACATTATTTAGACCTTTTATTAATTAAAAAAGAGGGTGATAAATAAAAAGAGAGCCATCTAAGAGCCAGGCAGACCTGGATTCAAGTCTTGCCTCTGATATATGCAAGCTGTTTGACCCTGAGCAAGTCAATTAACTTCTTGGTGTTTTGGCTCTCCACAATTGTAAGTTTCAGAGTAGAAGCCCATCTGCATTGGTAAAGAAAGTTTGTTTACCATAAGTTTTCAATAGCATTGAAACCATAGACTTATGCCAAATAATGACAATGAAAGTAACAATAATCATAACATCCCCAAAGCCAAATTCATCATCCATGCCATAGGAGATAGGGGCAATACAGAAGCACTGTAGGAGAATGTCAAAGCAGGGTCAAGTACAGCAGTGACTTTGTGTGGCCTGAGACTGCTCTGCTATTTATGAAAGCCTGACCTGAATCTTGAAACCTTGGCTAGTTGGATTCCAGTGATGGCACTGTTTGGATTAACACTCCAATAAATGTGTGATAAACCTGCTACTAAGAGTCAAAGAAATAAAGGTGGCAGCATAGAGCTATAGCCTGGCCTTACTCAAAGCCATTGTGATGATCAGCTTGCAATGGAAGACAATGACATAAGTCGCACTCCTTGGTGTGCCACATATTAGGACAAATGAAAAATACCAGTATCTCACGTGCTGGAATTATTCCAGTATAGATAGCACTGCCCACTGGAACAGATAAAATGTGGGTATGAATGAAAAAGACTAAAGACGTAAACATCTTAATGTTTGTGAATATTATTGTGTAACAAAATAAGCAAGAGTTTCATATTAGTTTTTGTTTTATTTTTTGTTAATGGTACACCCGCTTCCAAGTTAAATGACATACTATTCACCAATGCAGAGCAATCATTAGAAGTAAAAACATCATCACTAAGATGAGGATTGGAGGATATAAGAAATTAAACTTAAAAAAGGTAGTAAAATCTAAAGAGGGAAATGTTGAAGACACTGAGGTCATTGAAAATTTTCTCTTAATGAAATATCTAGACATTTTACCTAAAAATGAAACAAATGACAAGCAAAATATTTCAGACCGAAAAGGAGAGGGGCATACTTGGACTGGAATTCAAAAAGTTCTTACTCAGCTTAATGACATGAATCTAACTAGTAGTAATTTTTTAAAGCTAGTTTCTACTACATCTACCATCTATCATGGATGAGAGAAAGTGTACAAACATTTCAGGATCTGAACACAGAGCACTATATGAGCAGTCTCTGCCACATTAAGAATCACAGGAAGTGAGGAATACCACTAAAGCCAAGTATCAAACACCATAGTAAAAAATCAATTGGAAATGTCAATTAAAGACCTGCAGGTAATGGAAGATTCTATAAATAGCTAATTGGTATATGCAGTAGAAAACTTGAGCACCGAATTTCCTAATTTGATGCAACAAAAAATGTCCAGGGAATTTAGAAATAAAATCATTAGTCATATATATATATATTTAAATCGTTATTTCAGTGACTTGAGATCACTTAAATAGTCTCTGAATTTGTTTCCATGTGATAGCTAGATGATATAGTTTGGGGATTTTTTACATTGTAGAAAACTTTATTAAAATCATTTAGAAGTTATACAACAGAGATGAGATCGAGTATATGAAATCATTTTTGTTTTTTGGAATAGGGAGAAGTATGAAGCGACTTCTATCAAATAGCTGCCCCAAAGACTTTATTTTCATCTCCATGTCAAGAAGGCTACATAGACATTTTAGATACATAATTTTAAAAAGCTTTGTTTTGTTTTGTTGTTTGGTAAGGCAAGCATTGAGCCATTGCCATTGACTGATACTAATTACTGCCTCACTCCCATCCCATTCTAAGGGTACATGACAGACAAACTGTACTCTGAAAAGACCATAGCCTATATCTAATGTCTCTCTCACTGGTATGGTGGGAATTACAGGCCTGACCTAAAATGGACTTCAAACACAAGCAACATTTCTTGGGAATTAATTAAGACAGTATCACCATCTTCAAACTTGTCACAGGTCACTGGGAGCCTAGGAGGAAAGAGGAATTAGTTGAGGCTAAGGACACCATATTTAGTGAAGCTGTCTATTCAAGAGTCTGCTAAAGGGGCATAGTTGGTCTTGGTATAAGATTAGACAGAGTTCTAGGCCTGCTGTCAGGAAGATTTGAGATAAAAGATAGCCTCCAGTCCTTACTAGCTATGTAACCATGGACAAGTCATTTAACCCCTGCCTGCCTCTGTTTCCTCAATTGTAAAATGTGGATTATAATAATAACTAATTCACAGGATTGTTGTGACTATCAACTGAGATAATAGCTATATAGCACACAGTAATTGGCCAATAGGATACATTTGATACTTATTCCCTTCCCTTGCCCACTTGAGGAAAAAATAGAATGTGAAGCAAGAGAGAACCCCAGTGAAAAGAGGATGTGGAAAATATCCATATGATCATAAGGCCAATGCAAGATAACACAAACTAGATCAAATGATAATATAGTGAAGAACATCAGAAGGGCAATTACCAGAACTCTAACTTCTCAGCAAAATTGGAAAGCATCCAGGCCAAATAAAATCCATAATTATTGTCTCAAGTGCTTCAAAATAGCCCAGGAATTATTAGCAAAGAATTCTGCCAGCATCCTCTCAGACACAATCCTTAACCTACTGCACATTTTTTTTTAACAGAAGGCATCACCAAAAAATTATCAAAAGGTGAAAAAGTGACACCTCTAAATATAAGCTATTACATGTTTATATATTTTATACAAAATATTCATAACTTCCCTCTCTAAAAAAAGAATCTCTAAAGCCCTATAAAAACAGTAATTTGGATAAGGATCAAAATTTGTGCACATAAAAATTATGGGTATGTAAAGAACAACTTACTGTTGATTTGGTAATTATTGAAAGTCATTTGTAAGGATGGCAGTGTTAATAGAACTACACTACTTGAAGTTTTGGATTGCATTCTACCACCAACTCATCCAAATGACAAGCACCCCTGTGTACCTCTCCAAGATGTTACAAGATTTATGGTATTGATGATATACCTGTTGGCCAAGGTGAGACTGGTGTTCTGAAACCAGGCATGGTGGTCACCTTTGCCCCAGTCAATGTTACAACTGAAGTAAAGTCTGTTGAAATGTACCATGATGCTTTGAGTAAGGTTCTACCTGGGGATAACATTAGTTTCAATGTTGAGAACATGTCCATCAAAGATGTCTGCCATGATAATGTGGCTGATGACAGCTAGAATGACCCACATATGGAAGCAGATGGCTTCACTGCACAGGTCATTATTCCAAACTATTCAGGCCAAATCAGTACTGGCCATGCACCTGTTACAGATTGTCACACTACTCACACTCCTAACAAGTTTGCTCAAATAAAGGAGAAGACTGATCATCATTCTGGTAGGAAGCTGGAATATGGCTCTAAATTTCTGAAATCTGGTGATGCTGCCATCATTGACATGGTTCCAGGAAAGCCCATGTGTATGAAGAGCTTTTCTGATTATTCTCCTCTGGGTCATTTTGCTGTTCATGACATGAGGCAGACTGTTACAGTTGTTGTCATTAAGGCAGTTGACTAGAAGGCTGCTGTAGTTTGCAAGGTCACAAAATCTACCCAGAAGGCTCAATGAATATCCTGTGCAACACCTGCCCCCCCAGTCTTAATCAATGGCAGGAAAATGGCCTCAGAACTGTTTGTCTCAATTGGTCACTTAAGTTAAATAGTAAAAACTGGTAAATGATTGACCCTGTCCCTTTACAAAAGTGTTTGTTCTGACTACCCCCTGCCCCAAGGTGTCCTCCCTTCTATCATCCCCAACCCCCTTATCCCCTTTCTCCCTACTTTTCTGTAGAGTAAGATACCCAATTGAATGTGTATGTTATTTCCTCCTTAAGCCACATCTGATGAGAGTAAGGTTCACTCATTCCCTCTCACCTATACCCTCTTGCCCTTGATTGAAAAAGCGTTTTCTTACCTCTTTTATGTGAGATAATTTACCCCATTCTTTCTCTCCCTTTCTCCTTCTCCCAAAATATTCCTCTCACACTGCTTAATTTTATTTTTTAGATATTTTCCATTAATATTCAACTCACCCTATGCCATCTATCTATCTACCTATCTTTCTGTCTGTATGTCTATCTATCTATATTCCCTCCAACCAACCTAATACTGAAAAAGGTCTCATGAGTTACAAATATCATCTTTCCATGTAGGAATGTAAACAGTTCAACTTTAATAAGTCCCTTATGATTTCTCTTTCCTGTTTAAATTTTCATGCTTTTCTTGATTCTTTTATTTTAAAATAAAATTTTCTATTCAGATCTGGTCTTTGCATCAAGAATGCTTAGAAGTCCTCTACTTCATTGAATATTCCCTGAAGTACTTATACTCATTTTTGCTAGGTAAGTGATTCTTGATTTTAATCCTAGCTCCTCTGACATCCAGAATATTATATTCCAAGACCTTCGATCCATTAATATAGAAGCTAATAGTTTTTGTGTTATCCTGATTTTATTTGCACAATGCTAAATTGTTTCTTTTTGACTGCTTGCAATATTTTCTCCTTGAACTCGGAACTCTGGAGTTTGGTCATAATATTCCTAGGAGGTTTCCTTTTGTGATCTCTTTCAAGAGGTGATTTGTGGATTTTTTCAATTTCTATTTTACCCTCTGGTTCTAGAATATCAGGGCAATTTTCCAATATCTAAGCCTTTTTTTTTTTATCATGGCTTTCAGGTAGTGCAATAATTTTAAAATTATCTTTCCTGGATCTATTTTCCAGGTCAATGGCTTTTCCAATGAGATATTTCACACCGTCTTCTATTTTTTCATTCTTTTGGTTCTGTTTTATAATTTCTTGATTTCTCATAAAGTCATTAGCTTCCATTTGCTGCATTCTAATTTTGAAGGCATTATTTTCTTCAGTGAGCTTTTGAACCTCCTTTTCCATTTGACCAATTCAATTTTTTAAGGTATTCTTCTCCTTGTTGGCTTTTTGGAGCTTTTTCCATTTGGGTTATTCTATTTTTTTAAGGTATTATTTTCTTTAATATTTTTGGGTCTCCTTTAGCAAGTTCTTGATTAATTTTTCATTATTTTCTTGCATCACTCTTATTTCTCTTTCAAATTTTCCTCTACTTTTTCTTACTTGATTTTCAAAATCCTTTTTAAGCTCTTCCATGGTCTATGCCCAATTCATATTTGTCTTGGAGGCTTTTGATGTTGGAGCTTTTACTTTGTTGTCTTCTTCTGGTTGTATGTCTTGATTTTATTTGTCACCAGAGTAAGATTCTATAGTCTGAGGGTTTTTATGCTGCTTATTTATTTTCCCAGACAAATACTTGACTTTCTAACTCTTTGTCAATATAGGACTCTGCTTCCAGTGATGGTGGTGATGGGGGGAGGGGTGTACTGTCCCAAGCTTCAGGGGTTTTGTGCAGCTGTTTTCACATCTACTTCTAGGGGCCTGTAAATTTTCAGCTCTTCTAAAGTGGTATGATCAAAGGAGGGGTGTTTCCTCCTTTCCTGGCCTCTGCTCTGGTCTCTGAGTGTCCACAAGCACTCTTTTCTACCTTGGAATCATGAGGAGTATTCCCTCTCCACCACAGCCACAAGCTCTGTCACATCAGAACTCCTCCTCACCCCAGCACTGCCACCCAGGACTATGACCCAGATCCAAACAGGGCAAAGGAAGAGAATCCTGCCTCAGTGCCAGAAAAGAGACCCCTGCAATGCCCCCTGATCAGTTGCTGGATCCCCCCACCATCTGTGGACCCATAGCTCTGCAAGCAGCTGCTGCTGCTGCTGCTGCCACCACCACCACTTCCATTGCCCTGGGACTGGTGTCGGACAGTGCTCCTGTCTCACCCAGATCCCACAGAGTTTTCCCACTGACCTTCTACATTGTCTTTGGCGTTTGTGCATTGAGAAGTCTGGAAACTGCCATAACTGCCAGCGATTCAGTTCCCTTTGGCCTGCTCCAGTCCCATCTGTGCTGACATGGCCCATGCTGGACTGCGCTTCACTCCTAGTCTCCTGTGATAGACCCTTCCTATTGACCTTCCAGGTTGTCTTGGACTGGAGATTTTTCACTCTGTCATTTTGTGGGTTCTGTAGTTCTAGAATTTGTTTAGAGCCATTTTTACAGTTATTTGGAGGGGTTTGGGAGAGCTCTCAAGTGAGTCCCTGTTCTTACTTTGCCATCTTGTCTCTGCCCCCCTCAGCAAGGAAGTACTGA
This sequence comes from Petaurus breviceps papuanus, assembly GCF_028583685.1. Lineage (NCBI taxonomy): Eukaryota > Metazoa > Chordata > Mammalia > Diprotodontia > Petauridae > Petaurus > Petaurus breviceps. Next base: position 7,975,843 of record NW_027185779.1, on the reverse strand, counting down.
ACAAATGACTGAGTAATGTAGATTTGCTTGTGGATATGTGAGGATTTATGATGGCAAATCATGACCAGGTCATTGCTACCAGAAATTACAGAAGGGCCATCCTTTGAGAAACCAGACTTAGAGATCAATGTAGTTTGGATTATGCAAGGAAACTGGACAATGCAATACATTACTGTTGGCTGAAAAACATTTAGACCTTACTGAACACTTATTAACGTAAGATTTGATGGTTAGAATTATACATCAATTGCTCACTACAGTTAACTGACAAAGAACAAATTTTATTACCTGCAGGGATAGAGATTGGACCTGTGAATTCATTGATGTGGGGGGAGATCACTTATGAGAAAATTCCCCCTACTAAATCAAGATATCATTTTTTTCTGCAACTTATGGTCTTAGAGGCCACAAAAACAGTGAAAGGTCAAGGGACTTGTCCAGGGCCATAAAGTTAGGATATGTCAAAGAGAGAATCTGAACCCAGGTCTTCCTAGCTGCAAGATTAGCTCCCCATCCACTATTCAATTCTACCTCTCCATCTATATATTTACAATTAAAAGCATCAATCTCTCCTGGAGGACTCAACCAAAAACTACTGAATCATGATTACAGATTGAACTGGTACTCCTAATATCCCAGACACAACATCAATCCATAAAAATTAACAATATTGTTCATAGATAAAGCCATGTCAAATACTCATGCACTGGAAAATGAGTGGAATGAAAAACTTTCAAAATATAGAGACCTAGCAAATGAAATCAAAATTATGTGGGCCTCCTACAGGCCATCATCATCTAATGCCTGGGCTACTGCAATAGACTATCACTTTGTGGATCTCTTAGCTTCAAGTTCTTCCCTACTCCAGTCCATCTTCTACTTAGCTGTTAAATTGTCTTTCTAAAGCACAAGTCTGCCCCAATTCATGAAAAAGGTGACTCTGAACAAACTTTGGAGCTACAGAACCCACAAAATGACACAAAGAAGCTAACCTCCCACTGAGGACAGTCCGGCAGGACTTGAATTGATCCGGCCCCTCAAGGGCAAGCCGAAGGTTTTAGCCCGAGGGCAGACCTGACCAGCTGCTGGCTGGAGGGATTTCAGATCACCAGCAGCTCTGGCGGTTTCCAGAATTATCAATACATAGGTGTGAAGGACAAAGTGAGAGGTCAGTGCAGTGTAATCCAGTAATTGAGGTATGGTCAGCCTTTGCCCCGGGGGAGGGGGGGCTAACAGAAGGAATGTTTGTGATGTCAGCACTCTATCTGTTGGTTTGTGTTAATTTCTCAGAGAGAAAACCCTGTCTGTTGGTCTATGTTAATTCCCCAGACAGAAGTCCTGTCTCTTGATCTGAGTTAATTTCTTAGACACCCTGTCTGTTGGTCTTTATGAGTGAATTGAGCTGAAAAGTGGACATCTGCCTATGGGAAAGAGGCTTAGCTTCAGCTCCTTTTAAAAGAGAGCAACTAAAGTGCATTGAGATGATGGTGCTGGTAATGTGCATAAATATTGTTGTAGCCCTGTTGAACTTTGTTTTCCTAGAAACAGAAGCTGTGGGCAGCTTTTAAATATCATCCCATCAAACAAGATAAGAAAAAAAAAGTTTTTCCCATCATCTTCACCATCACCATTTATACAGCATGACAAGTTGAAAAGCATTTTGTCTCTATTATTTCATATGAGTCTCACAACCACCTACTGAGGTAAATACTGCAGGCATTATTATGCCTTTTTTATCTATGATGAAACCACGACTCACTAAAGTTAGGGAACTTTTCTGTAGTTACACACAAACAAGTATCAGAGGCAGAATTGGAATTCTGGTTTCTCCTGAATCCAAGTTCAATATTCTTTCCATTATACTATACTAACTTTTGAAAAGTGATTTAGTTAAAGATGGTAGTGTTATTTTTTTCCCCCTCAAACTACTGTTTCAGAGCTGACAAAAAAATCTGAATAGCCTTGATTTAAAGTCACATCTTTAAAAATGATTAACTCTGTTGTTGACCAAAACATTACTCTTAGTTGTTATGAAACTTTGAGGAGGGTGGAGGACAAATAATGATGGTTTGTTCTTTTAGGCATTTGTTCAAATATTGAAATAACCAAATAACCAATCTGTTTTGTGACTCCTGGCTCCTATTAAATGAACATAGAGAGGATGCCAGTATTCTGTGCATTACTGTTTGCACAGAGGTTGTTTAGCACTATGCCTGCAAACTCCCCAGAGCTCTGATCATATGACTGTGAATGACTTTCAGGCAAAATAGAGCTAATAGTATGATTTTTTCCCCAAAAAAGTACCCTTTGAATAACTACAACAAAAAAGGAAAGAAGAGAAAAAGAGAATGGGAAGAATTGGAAAGAAAAGATAAAAGAGAGAAGTGATGGGAGATGAGAGAAGTGGAAAAGAAAATAAGGGCAAAAAAAGAGAAAAGTACAGTGGGAAGGCTAAAAGGAAAAGAAATCCAATGATATTCCCAATTCTCAAAAACAGTCGAAACTAATTGGACAATCATAAACATTGATAATCTGGATGTTGTCCAACCATCTCAAAACTATATGGAATTTAAGACTTCTCTTTTTTAAAAAAAAAATTAGGTATTACTAAATAGGGCATTTAGATTATTTTTCTTTTATTCAAAAATGAGTGAGATGATACAAAATTATATGACACAGATGGTAGGGTACCATCTTCATGACATTAAAAGAAAATTGTACCCATTTTGTTCAATATCATAATTTGAGTGATCATTTAGTGAGAAGCATGTTTTGCTGGGGATATAGGTTTCTATGGAATGTATTTGGACAAAAATATTTTAATTGCAAGTGGCATTTCCCAGTCTTCTGTGATGGTCAGCTTCTTGAAAATCAATTAATCCATCACACTATTTAGGAAATGTCTCTTGCCAGAGTTCTTAAGTGAGCCTTATGACAGCAGTTATCCTGGAGCCAGTCAGGGTCCATAAGCTTGTTTTTCAGCATGTTTTACTTTTTGTTAAAGTCCTAGGAAATTACACCACATAGGCATATGAAGAAATAGCTGACCATTCACTATTCTGAGATTTTGATATGTAGTAAGGGCTAAATTTTTGCCTTATGTTTAATGCTTCCTGCTCTTGTCATTCCTTCCATGATTCTGGGATAAAGCAATATGTGAACATTAAAAAATTCCAGCCAAAACTGAAATTCCTAAATCAAGGAGAATTAGACTGATCTCATACTTTCTAGATTGAAAGTATCAAGAGTCATGGGGAATCAAGAGTCAAATTGGGAACAAGTTCATGTGGTCATAAGATTGAGAGCTAACAGGATCCTTCCAGTCTGACCTGCTAATTTTGCAAATAAAATTAGTAGATCCCTGGATTTTTCATATTTGTTCAACTCTGGCATTTTTGACCAAATTCATACATCTCTCCAAAAGATAACTTTTCAACACATGGAAGTCTCTGACTGTTAGTCCTTGATTTAAATTTAGTCAATCCTCAACATTCAGTTAACTTGCATTTATTGCTAAGTGCTAGGCACTGTGCTAAGCACTGGGCAAATGAATACTAACAGAAAGAAAGACTTTCCCTGCCTTCAAGGAGCTTACAGTTTTATAGGAGAGGAAAACACATAAAAGAAAACTGAAAAGCAAAGGGGTGGGAAGAAAAGATACTCAATCCCTGGGGAATAGTAGAGGAAATACAGAGAACAGCCTGGAGAGGAATGAGACCCCGAATGGCTTGAGTGCTTGCCTTAAATGGAGGTTCTGGGAGGAGCCATCCAATCAGAGTGGGAGGATATTTCTGATTACAGGACTGGAATTACAGGACTGGAATGCAGCTTGAGCCTGAAGAGCTGGGAAAAAGTAGAGAAAACCCCCAGAGCAACCTAAAGAGGAATGACATTTACATGTTTATTCATTGATTGGAATAGCCCCATATAATTTTGCCTTACTCTGTCAAGAAGCATTCCAAAGGGGATGCAGAAAACAGCAAATGTTATTCTAAGTAATGCACTTTGACATTTGTGCTTTACTTCCTGGTACGTAGAAAATAATTAATAAATGTGTGTTCATTGATTGATTGATCAGTTTCAATATTTAATGGCATCATAGAAGGAGTTTTTAATGGAAAAGTTCCCCTTGGATATCAAATTGCACTTCTTGATCAAAAAACAAAACAAAACATGGATGAGGAGAGGGCTTGGGGTCAGAAAGTCTTAGTTCAAATACTGCCTTGGCCAATTACTAGATATCTGACAGCCTCAAGATCCTCATCTGTAAAATGAATACCATTTTATAGAGTAAGAGCAATGTTCTGGAGCCAGCCACTACTACCTTTGAGAACCAGTTGTTGAAATTTCAATGTAAGCATTTATTGGAAATCAGCAAACACTACAAATCACGACTCAATTTATTGATTTGGTGATTGTCTAGATTTAAGAAAGTGATGGAGGAAATGTTAATATTGCAGTTTAAACTTTAAAATTATCATGGATACTTTTTTTTTTCTCAGAGAACTAGTGTTAAACATTTACCACCACACTGCTGGGTATGCCTCTAGCTATGTTTTTAATCATTAGAAGAATGTAGTCAAAGCCTTGAAATTGTGGAAATCTCTCAGTCCTTTATCTGTCTGTTTTTAGATATAAAAATATTTGATAAGTAATAAAATTGAGTTCATTTTCTAAGAAACATTCAACTTCTGGATCTACTCCATTTTAAAAAATATTTTATTAACCTTCATGAAATGGAATAGAGTCCTGGGAGGATCTTTCTCTCTTTGTGAAATCTATTTTTTATATCCATTAATTACTTGCTACCTGTGTATCATAGAATTTCAGTAATGTAGTCACCAAAGGACAGCTATAATTGGTTGGGGAAGGCAAAATAAATGTTCTTGACTGTGATGGCTTTGGTTAACTCTCAAACTGAAGCAAATACTAGTTGGAACAGGCATAGCAATAGAATATCATCACATTTTAAAATTCTTAGTATTAGAAGCTTTCCATCTGAGAAAACTGTGGCAAATAGCAATAAATATAGTTTATGCACACAAATTATTTACACGCACACGATGTTTGGGTTACATCGAGAGTGCTTGAAAGGCTTAGAAGCTAGTACCCTGAGGGTTAGACATTGGACAAAATATCAATCACTTTAGGTATTTGTTAAGGGAGCAAGGTAATAAATTGTAGGTAAATAAGAGGATATAAATAGATGTCAAATTTTGTTTGTACTTGTTATAAGAGTTTTATCTTTTGTTATGGTCTCTTACCTGTAAGCTATTTCCATTAAAAGTGGTCCTAAAAAGAGTGGCTAATTCCATGTTAATAGAGTTAAATTAAAAGCATGTAATTTAGGGGAAATACATCAGAAAATGGATTGGATCATATCCCTCTCTATAGTACATTATAATCATTGGCAGTGACATTTAGAAGGCACCAGTGCTTACTTACTGCCTCCAGGGTGTGGTCTACCTGAAGTGATGGAAAGCATGCTAATCTTGGAGTCAAGAGACCTAGATTTAAATCCTGGTTTGAAACTCACAAGTTATGTGATCATGCACAAGTGACTTCATCTCTCTGAAATGAAATTAGTCTTACTGATTCTAAAAAACACAAATAATTGAGAGAAATTCTAACCATTTCTAACCAATTCTAAGAGATGGAAGAAAGGTAGGAGTCTATTAGGAACCAAATAAACAGCCTATTTTTTTTTTTTTTTTTGCAATACTGTCTTTTTTCAGCACATGGCTTTTGTGGTTGATTTGCTTTTTGGAATCATTATATTGTTTTGTCTAGTTCCATAAAATATCCCCCTTGCAATTTGTTGGATGTAATGCTAAGTAGGTAAATTCATTTAAGTAGTGCAGCCTTTTATATTTTACTGCCATAGCCCAAATATAGGCACCTAAGCGCAGCATCAAAGTTTCACTCATCACTTCCTTTACCATGTTTCCTCATTATCAGTGTTTAGTTTCTGCCCTTTGGGAGCTTCCAAACTATTCAGGGAGACTGGAAGTTACAAAGTCTCTCAGAGACAATTTTATCCAGCTAGTACAACTTCCCTACTTCTGCCTAGGATACACATTGCTATGATCCAGTGTTGCCTCTGTATTTGGGGAAGTGAAATTGTTTCAAACTCAAATTTTAGTTTAGGAATAAAATGTTTTTGTTTGGATTTAAGTAAACATAGTTCGCATCTAAATCCATTTTAAAACAATGTCGGCATGATAAAGAGAACAGTATTTACCAACAGACTAATTGAACCTATTTGGAAGCAAAAACAAAAAGAAACAAACCCCCAAATCAATCATCTGATGTATCAGAACCATAACTAGGAGTTATTTTGCACCTGGGATAAAAATGTTTTGGAGGGGAACACAGAGACACATGACCGGTCTAACTGTGGATACAACTAAAGCAAAAAGGGGTACAGCCAATGCCTCAGAGATTCTAGCTTTTCCCAAAAAAATGTTGGGGTGAGGATGGTAGGTTCTACAAGGGGAGGTAATGGCCCTACAAGGATGGGGATATGAGGATACACAGTTACAAAGGGGTCTGGGAGTCAGAACTGGGAGTGAATATAGAAAGGAAGAGCATTGTTCTATATCAGGAGCATTTGGGCCAATCCCTATTCATTCCAAACTAGTTATGACTCTGAAAAGTATCTTGACTAAACAGGATGTGAGTATAATAAAATTTGGAAGCAGCATTAAAATAAAACAAAACCACAAATAACTTGAAATATGACATAGGATTTTGATACTTACTGCCAACTGAGTAATATTGCAGTTATCCAATATTTGGAATATTTTAAAGTAACTAAACCCAAATGGGAATATTATTAAATTGCTGATACTGGACAAAATGGGCTATGTTTTCTTTTCTGATAGGCAGCAAGTGCTTAATAATTCTTGCTGTGACAGGGATATTATAATGCATTGATCCCGACTCAGAACTCTGATGAAGTCAATGGGGGCTGAAAGCTTGAATGGAGGACAGTTCATAGTTCTTTATTCTCAGGGGTTCATTTCCTCCTGACTCTGTTTTCCCATTCTCCAACAGGAGCTTGACACTGATGATAAAAAAAACAAACTAGGTGAGTGGAAAACTACAGACCACTGCATCTTAACTAAAAATATGTAATGGTGCTCTTTTCACTATTTTCTCTTAAAATTTTTGACAGCTTTTGTTTTCATAGAACTTTGAATTCCAAGAATGTCTCTCCCCCAATCTAATGACCTAGAGAGGCATCCCATGTAATAAAGAATAAAAAAAGAAAGAGAAAAATAAGGCATCCAACATAATCAACCAGAGTTTATTAAGTATTTGCCATATTCTAGACAGTGTGCTAAGCACAGTGGATAAAAGGAAAAAGCAAAAACAGTCCCTATCCTCAAGGAGCTTATATTCAAAAAGGAAAAAAAACATGTACATAGACCAATACGAACAAGATACGTTCATACTAGATAGAAAGTAGCCTCATCAAATGAGTCAATGTTCCATACTTCAAGTCTACCATGTTTCCAAAGAAGGAAGGTATAATTTTAAAAATATTTTCTTCATGGTCAAGTTTGGTTATTTTAATTAGACTGCATTCTGTTATGATGTAGTTTTTGCTCTTTCCATTTACATTGTTACATTCCTTGTGCATTTTGTTTTTTTTTTCTGGTTCTGCTTAATTCATTTTGTATCAATTCATATAAATCTTCCAAAATTTTCTTGTATTCTTCATAATCACCATTTCTTACAGTAGTATTCCAGTACATTTTGTTAAGCCATTCCCCAATCAACGGACATGTATTTTGTTTCCACTTCTTTGTTACTACAAAAAGCTCTTTAATAAATATTTGGGGAGGTATATGAGATCTTTTTTTCCAGCTCTGGACTCCTTAGGGCACATATCCAATTGTGCAGTCTCTGGGAAAAGGAATATTTTAGTCACTTTCCTGGCATAATTCCAAATTGCTTTCCAGAATGACGGGACCAATTCATAGCCTTACCAACAGTATATTAGTGTGCTTGCCTTTGAACAACTAATCTAGAATTAATTGTTCCCATGACTTGTCATCTTTACCAAGCAGATGAGTGCCGGGTGAAAGCTCAGAGTAGTTGTGATGTGCATTTCTCTTATGATTAGTGATTTGGAACAACTTTCCATATGGTTGTTAATAGTTTGCAATTCTTTTGAGAACTGTTTGTTCATATTCTTTGACTACTTTTTCTCTGGGGAGCAGCTTGATCTTTTATATTTGTGTTATTGCCCCATATATCTTGAATATCAGACCCTCATAAGACAGTAATACTTTATTTTCACAGCACATTTTATAAAGAAGCATAGAGCAATTATTACTATTAATTAATACTCAAAATATCCTAAAGAGAAAATAGGACATATGTTATCCCAATTCTATAAAGTCTGGTCTTAAAGTACAAGATAAATAATTTGCCAAAGGTCCTACAAAGAAAATAGAAGAATATTTAGGAAGTTGATTAAAATCTTGGGCATTTTTAGTGCCCCACTATTTATTACGATAAACATCCCATGTTTTAACAATAGGCTCTGTGGGAAGGCAATGTTGTACAGTGGAAAGAACACTGAATTTGGAATCCAAGGACATGATTTTGACTCCCAAATGTTCCACTTCCTACCTGTTTAACCTAGAGCAAGTCTCTTCCTCTTTCTAGGCCTCAAGTTCCTCATCTACAAAATTGGGGGGGGAGGGGAAAGGGAGGGTTGTCGACTCAATAGTCTCTAATGTCCCTTCCAAATATAAATCGATGTCCCTATGGTCTTAAGTCAAATATCATTTAATATTATATCTCATATTTTCCATTCACCTGACTTAAAGGGAATCTCCTTGGATTTCCTCCCTGTACACTATTTCCTTTTGCAATTTAATAATAATGTATGGGAAGTGCTTCAATAAATTTTCTATTTAATAGCATTAATAGCATCAATCTTTTCCTGATGCCAGTGGAAGTCTCCATAGCAGTATGTATGATACCACATTCATAGCAACACAGCATTTTGTCTCAGTTATTTTTATGTGGGGAAAAAATGTTCTTATTCTAATTTTATCCAGAGTGAATGGTTGGCAGCTATTAGCACTTGGAAAACATCTTTCAATGTAGGCTAAAACAAAAGCATTCACAACTTGACATTCACTCCCACATCCACTGCAGTTCTTGTCACTGAGACACCAAAACAAATATGGAACCAGCTGGTTATTGGAGCTCAACAACTGGTTTGCACATTCTATTTTCTCAGAGCATAAGGGAAGATAGTGAGCGAGGCCATGAGAGCCCTAATACCTTCTCAAAATGGTACAATATTTGACTTCCATGGGCATCTACAATATGAGATTAATTTGGGGAGTTAGTAGCAGTGGAGCATAGTAGAAAGATCATTGGATTGTAAGATCATGGGATCATAGATTTAGAGGTAGAAGGGACCACAAAAGATTTTTCATAGGTTAAAAACTTGAATTCAAACCATGACTCTGACACTTACCAGCCACAGTTTCCCTTATTATAAAATAAGGATAGTATTATTTACACTACCTGCTTCCTTTAAGTGCTATGTAAATGTGAGTTATTATTTTCATACTTTGGTAATTTTGGTCAATTCTAGTGGCAAATTTTCTGACTATAATTATGTTGTGTTTGTAATTTTACAAAAAGGTAAATTGAGGCAATTCTCCAAGCAAGATAACATTTATTAACAGGGGCATGCTGCCTATCAATAAATGTCTCTGTGCCTTGCCTCCATTAGTGCAAAGGCTCTGAGAGAAAGGGCAATTTGTCTTTTATAGGTTTTGGGGAGTACAGAACAAAGAACAAAATAGGGCAAGTGACATCATGGGATTGGGGTAACATGATTGATTACTGAGCTGGGGTACAGGGAACAATATGATTGCTTAGAAGTTTTGTGGTTGGGGATTGGAACAATCCCTTCTTAAGAAGTGATCATTATTTGAATGCAGGTGTGAGATAATAGTCCAGCCTTCTGTACAGCAAACCAGACATCCTAGAAGCATAGTTTGGTGGTGTAAAGATATTAGGCCTAACTCCCTTCCATTCACACAAATCCCCCAAGATCAGTTAAATTCCTTGAGGCAAGAATAAATCAATGATTAGCATGAAAGACAGGCTTTTAAACTTAACTCATTACAGGCCAGCTTAATCTCTGGGCTAAGTTCAGAAACAAAGAATGATAACTTAAGTAGTTACAGGACAAAATCAATTATTTTTTAATAAAATCAATAAGGAAATGATAAAGGATCAATTCAATCTTCTCAATTACCTCATATTAAAATTGGAATTGAAGACCTTTCTCATCGGTGCCTGGAGGTCGACAAGGCTACAGATTCAAAGAAATCATATCTGTAGAATGTAGGGATAGCCCCTACTTATCGCTACATGATGTGCCATGTTCTCTTCTTTTATAAACCCTCTCTACTGTTGTTGATATTATCAGCTTTCTATTATCTTCTCTATAAGATATAATCTCTATAAAGAGGATTCCAAATGCTATCATTTTTCTACCAATTCTGCATGAAGCAATGGAATAGTGAAAAGAACAATCCATTTAGAATCAGAGGATCTGAGTTTGAATCTTGACTCTGACTTCTTTACCTTCTTTGGTGAGTGATATCAGTTTTCTTATCTTTAGTTTCCTCATCTATAAAATGAAAAGGTTGAACTAGGTAACTGCAGAGGTCCCTTCCAAACCCAAATCTATGATCCAGTGATTCCTACCTACCTATTGGGCATTCCCCAAGAGATGTCAAGCAGGAATCTCAAACTGAATATGTCCAAACCCACATTTATCATCTTTCCCCCAAAGCCACCCAACCTTTGAGCTTCTCTGTTTCTCTCAAGGGCATTCATTATCATCCTTTCTGTCACTCATGTCCCTAACCTCAGAATCATCTTTGATGCTTCATTCTCCTTTATCCTTTCAATATTCAACCAGTTGCCAAGACTTTTCAGTGCCACTTCTATAGCAGTGGTGTCAGTCAGATAGAAATGGCAGCCACTAAACCATACATCCTGCCATATAACTGACTTGGGAAATGACACTTTGTATATTTCTACTTTATTAATACATCAACACATTAAAATCAGATAGGAACTACATTTAAATCTGGTTCAAGACACATTTGGAAGTTCCATGGGCCACATACACCACCTTGTTCCCTTAGAACCCTTTCTTTCCACTCACATGACCACCTCCCCAGTTCAAGTGCTCATCTCCTTTCATTTAGACTTTTCTAGAAGCTTCCTGTTTCACTTAAGTTTCTCTCTTCTTCAATCGATCTTCCACCTTGGGCTGAAGTGATGCCCAATAAAATATAAAACTCTTGGAAAACAGTCAGTCAGTGATTCATCTTGCATCTATTAAGTACATATTTATGTCAGGCACTATGCTAAAAGCTAGGGGTACAAAGAAAGGCAAAAAAAAGATCACCTGCTCTGAAAGCATTCATAAACTAACATGTAAACAACTATGTACAAATGAAATATATGCAAGTGGAAAAATAGTCTCCAAAGCAAGCCATTAAAATTAAGGAGTACTGGCAAATGACTTTTTGCACAGACGGTAGCTCTTTAGGAGAGACTTGAGATTTGAAAGAAGCCAGGGAAGTGAGACATGGATATGAGTACCAAGGCCAGAGAGTTTAATTTTTTTGTCTTTATATTCTTGGGGCTTAACATAATTCTTGGAAATAATAGATGGTAAATAAATGCTCATTGATTTATTGTTTAACATTCCTAAGACACAGATCTGAATATGTTACTCCCCTGCTCAAAAGCTTCTAGTAACTCCCTACTGCCCCTAGGATAAAATATACACTCCTCTGTTTAGTATATAAAGCTCTTCACAGTCTGCATACCACTCCAGTTATCATTTACTCCTTTTAATGTACTTTTCATTCAAGTCAAAATGGCTTTTTTGCTGCTTTTAACTCATGCTCAACATTCTATTTCCTTTTTCCTTTTTCTCTTCCAGGCCTGGAATTCCCTCCCTCCTAAAACTCTTTCAAAACTCAGTTCAGTGCTACTTCCCACATGAGGCCTTTTATATCCAGGTGAGTGCCCTCCTGAAACTACTTTGTACTTACCTTGAATATACGTTTTATTTACTTACATCTATAGAACTATCTTTGCTCTTCAAGGTAAGTTCCTGGAGGTTCCGGTCTATCTCCAAGCCTATATTGCCCATAGTTTGAATCTTTAAGGTTTAGAATGAGTGTAAATAGGAATTGTTTTCTGTCCCTTCCAGAAACTCTAAGGGTCTTCCCTTCTTGGATTAATACTTTTGTGATAATAAACTAGGCTATCCTTTGTCTCAGTTCTTACCTAGCTAGCCCTAAGTCCTTGAATGGGCGTTAACTTAGACAAACTGAGACCTGGGACAGACCTCAATTTAAAAAAGTCAAGATCACCCACTGCATCCTGGGTCATGCAAGACACTAGTCTCCTTGACTCTTGTCTTGCCACTGGAATCTGATGACTTTGCACAGCTCTGCCTCATTTAAATCCAATTCACTCACAAGTCAAGGCATCACCCTCTTCAAAACATTGAGACATTGTCCTCTTTGAGAATGAAGGAAGAACAACATTTTTGTCTTTGTAACAGCACATAATAGTCATTGAATAAATATCGACTAATTTTTTTATTCACTGAAAAAAATCACAAAATTTCCCACAGCAGAAAAGAGGTACAAGGGATCTGAAACATAATATAACATAAAATTAATTTACACTTGATGTGGGGAATGAATATCATTGATAATCATAAAATTCACACTTGATAAAATTCACTTGAATGAAATATAGTTCTATAAAGGACTGCCATAAGATATATAGAGTCATCTAGTTTCCCCATTCTACCCCTTGCTCAACATTATTTCCTCTTACATCAATTCAGACTATTAGAGAAAATAGAGATAGCATCAACTCTCCTACTGCCCACAAAGTACTAACCCCAACAAGTCAGTGAGCTTTTGTCCCTTTGTTAATCACGCTTTCCCCAGATTGGATTAAAAAAAATTGAGTGCTTCCATATTAAAGCATTCTTTTGAGCTTCATGGAAATAAAGGTAAACAAGGGATAGCAATGTGCAACAATTTTCAAAGGAAATATTTCCCTAAGGATAACTGAGAATTGACTTATGTTAAAAAGAAACCAAGGAACTGATCTGTCTGTCAGTCAAAAAAGTATTTCTTAAGTTCGTTAAACCATCTTGACAGATGAGCTAAACCAGGTTGAGCATAATGTGTTGTTGACTGGGGACTGGGGGGCAGTGTCTACCCCAAGCATGTGAAGACTGTTGTTTCAATGGGCTGGGAAGGTGGCTGAAGCAGACACTGTGGGGTGATTAAAGTTTGGTCCAACATCAAACATGTCAAGGTCATCTCCTGCATCCCAGGACATCACCAGCCATCTTGATTTTTGTCTTACCACTAGTCTTGATGACTTTGGAAGACAGAGTGAGGCTGACAACTTTGTGCACCTTTGCCTCACTTAAATTCAATTCATACATAAGTCAAGACATCATCTCATGTTGTCACTGGTCCTCTTCTAAAAAAATGAAGGACAAATAACAAGATAAATCAGAAATAACAAATAAGGGGAAAGTTCTAGCATTAAGGGCAATTATGAAAGGCTTCTTGTAGAAATGAGACTTTAGCAGGGACTTGAAGGAAGTCAGCAAAGCTAGGAAACAGAATAAGGAAGGAGAACGTTCCAGGCGTGGAGTCAGGAGATGGGGTATCTAGTGAGAGTTGCAGCAAGGAGGCCAGTATCACTGGATCACAGATTACATGGCGGGGTACAAGTAGTCTTCAGTATTTAAGTTCCTCAATATCTGGTAGTAGCCTTGCCATTTAAGGAGGCATAGGTAAAGAAGGATGTCAAATTTTTCATTTCTTTTCTCAAGAAGAGAAATGTATGATTGACCTTGTCCTGATGACAAAAGGATCCCACTTCTTTGGCTAAATGTACCATGGCTAGAAGGGGGTGGGAAGGGAAGGGAAGGTGAGGATGGATTGTAGGATTTAGAGCTGGAAGGAATCTCTGAGACCATTTAGTCTAACCCTCTCATTTAATAGATAAGAAAATTGAGGCTTGGACACATAAGAATACTTTCCCAGGTTCCTATAAGGAGTAAGTAAGGAGCAGGATTTGGATGGTGGCCTCCTGACTCTCATTCCAGTGCTCTTTTCAATCTATCATACCTCTTCTAAGTATATATCACAGGATAATGGGATCATAGGGAGGTAAAATGTTCTCCAAAGACATCTAGTCTAAACCCTTCGTTTTATAGATTAGGAAATTGAGGCCTAGAGATTTTTAGTGGCTCTCCCCAGCCCTTATCTGAATGCATGCAGTATCTTTTAGAGCATAGTGAATTTACTCAAATCTAAAAATCTTAAGGTATTTTTAATCATTTAACTGATTATTTCTTTTCTTTTCCCACATTCCTTTTCTACACTCTTTTCCTGCTTTCCCATGACCTGACACACCCACTCCCCAATTCTCTGCCCTGAAGAAGTTATAAAGGAAATGATGCCTCAGCAGACTGCCCTCCCTACAAGGGTAGCAAGATAAATAAAGGTTCAGGCATTTGTAGCAGTATAATGACAACATAGCTTGCGGCACTGTCAGCACCATCCAGTCTGTTCCAGGGAAAGGCTCCGAGTGCCATTGTGTCCATGCCAATTTGCCACATGGGCCAATCCTGAAGTCGTCTCAAAGTGTCTGGCAGTTTCTAAACTTCATACACAGACTTATCATGAGGACAGTATCACTGGCCAGAGCAAGTGTCCAAGAGTAGGATCTAATCTAAACTCCATTTCAGTTCACACGTAAAAATTAGGTAGATCTCAGAGCTTCTCCATGAGTCTTTACTAAGAAATATAGGGATTTCATTCCTATGGGAAACTTGTGAGAAATATCTGACCATGCTGCTAAAGCATTTTTCATTCATGTGAAAACTGAGACACGCATAAAAAGAAATCTAACTTCATTGTTGGTATTTGGGGATATAGTTATTTTTTTTAATCTTTCATTGATATTTCCAAAAATTGTTCAAATTTGGTTGTTTCTGAAATTTGATCCATTTAAATGTGTGTGATCCAGTCAGCACAAAATAAAATCCTTCAAATTACCTCTGATTTTCTCCTAATCTTAATCTTCTGAAGTTGTGCGTCTCCTGGCAAAGTCAAATAGAGGAATGAGATGACTGCCAATATACTAGTGTGTGAGTATGTGAGTGTGTGCATGTGAATGCTTTCTGAGGAATATCTGTGACAAATGGATAAACTTTCTGAGTGTCCCTGTCCTTTTTATGTCAACTTTCTTGTCATCATTTGTGATTTATGTAAGCTTTCTTACTGGTGTTCCTGGCTGGCTAGTTTACTGAATCCTTCCATGACTTAATTGGCATGTCTTGATCAGTACATGAGCTGGAGTGAGATAAACCTGAGTTTGATTCTCATCTCCCGAGCTGTGTGATCATGGGAAGCATCTTGGAGCTCCTGTTTCCTCATATGCAAAATGATGTTAACTTTCATAAGGTTGTTGCAAAGCTCAGATAAGACAACATATATAAAGTGATTTGCAAAGCACTATGTAAATGTCATCTATATTATTATAATTATTATTATTTCCCATTTCTAAAATGGCATTAATTCCTCTCTTGGATGTTGATACCATATAGTTAAAGGACTTTCAAATCCTCAGAAGGTAGAAGAATGTTTGATCAATAAGCCTGACCTAGGCTGACTGTGACTATGTCATAGTTGTTGTCCTTAAGTGGATATTTGAAAATAGCAATTTACCTAGGTGCTACTTAGAAAAAAAATCAGAGGAATTCAGGGAAGAGGGAGATTGATAAGGGCTGGGGTAGTAGAAAAGGTGGAAGCTCAGAACTAATTGATTAATTAATGAGAGAGATATTGCAATTTAGTAATTAACAAAGAATTATCCAAACATTCTTTTTGATTGCTTTAAAGCCTGGAATGAAAATTAATAAGGAAAATGAACTTATAGCAGGTGGAGAGAAGTGTGATTGGCTCATGAAGGACACACCTGGGGAGTATCAACACAGAACACTGCTACAACAGAGATATGGGTTTAATATCAACAGTGACAGAGATCATTTGCATAGGATGGAAGATCTAGGTGCTTCCCAGGCCATCCGGCTCATTTGCAGCTTTGGAAAGTGAGACCTAAAGAGATTTAATGACTTCTAGGTAGTAAGCAGCAAAACTGAGATTCAAACACAGAATCTCTGACACAAAATTCATTATGATTCCCATTGCATCAATCTACCTATCAAGGGTAGTGCCAAGATCATTAGTAGGAGGGAAAAAAAGAAGTATGAATGAGGAGGGTATGTGCAAAGGACTGTCAGTGAGGCAACTGACTTGACTGGAACAGAGGTACTATGATGGAAAGCTATGACAAAATAGATAGCTCTCTCTCTCTCTCTCTCTCTCTCTCTCTCTCTCTGTCTTTCTCTCTCTCTCTCTCTCTCACACACACACACACATACACATACACTCCATACATACATACATACAATTATTTATATGTGTATTGTGTATGTGTAATTATTGTTATTTTTATTGTTATTATTTGCTGTTAAAGACCTGAAAATGATGACCAGGAAGTCTGTTTTTAAACCCATATGTGTCTATCAGGGAGCATATGAGAAGGTTCATACTGTGTGATGAGAGTAAGACAAGGAAACAAAACAAACAAAAGACTAGTACAGTTACATCAGTCTACAACTGAATGAAGAATGTCTGGTCATAGTCTGAGACGTTTTCCAAAGCATTTCCCAGAAACCAGAAGAAACCACTTTTGAACAGGGGCATTTAAGAAATGCCTACCTAGCTTCTTATAAAATGATAGGGCCTGAAATTACCTTTCTGTGTAATTAAAAGCTCAGTCAATAACCACTTATTTGTGATGAAAGGGTAAGAGCCTCAGTTTGACTTTTAGTTATAACCTTCTTTCTCTACCACATCTTCTATTAGGGCAACCAGCAAGGAGCAGATTGGACTGGCTTCTGTTCTGATTTATTTTCTTTCCTTTTCTAAGAGAGGTATTAATAAACAAAGAAATACCCCACAAAAGTCAGCAGCCTGCTTAAAAGAGAAAATGGAAATGGCCATAGATGATACACAAGCTACCTAGCCAGCATGTCATTTGGCTCTGTTAAGGAAACTGCTGATTTAGTTAGTTCCAATTCCCATTAATATAAAAAAAGCTGAGTTAATATACCTTTACTACATCATCAAGTAAGACTCTCCCACCATAACTTGGCTCTTTCAAAACAAAACACTATAAATGTCTAGTACCTATATAATTTGTTTTCAACTATAACAAAAAAATTCCTGTGATATTTGGTCCAGCTGTCACATTTGCTCATTTACTGCCAGTTAGCATTTACTTTTACTTTCCCATGACTTCTCTTACCCTTCTTTATCCTCCCCTCCTCTCCTCTCCTTTTCTCTTCCCTCCTCTTCCTCTCTCTGTCTCTGTCTGTCACACTGTCTTTCTGTATTTTGTCTCTGTCAAAATATTTCCATTTCTCACTCTGTCTCTCTCTGTCTCCATCTCTCTGTGTGTTTCTTTTTGTCTGTCTCTTTCAATAGCTTAAGTGGCCACTCTTCGTGTACCCAGATGTTCTTTTAAGTATGTCTAGACTGATTTTAGGATGATTTCCTGCAATCCTTTCTTCACTTTCATTTCTCTTTCACACTAAAAGATTTGCTCCCTCCTTTCTTTCCATCAGTTTTTGTCTTGATTGAATACATCAGCAATAATCCCATTCTCAGACTCACGAGCAGCAGAATTTATTAAATAATTCTCTGGGAATATTCCAAAGGCTTCCCACGGTCTTAGAAATATTATTCTCCCTGACACATCTGTTACAGTATGCTTTAATCACATTCTTTCTACACCATGAGTTGCAAAGCAACCAGTGTACCTCATTAAATCAAGAAACGTTAAGAGTCGGAGTGGTGTGATGACTTCTAATTGAGGAGAGTGAAGAGTGGAGGGCTACTAAGCCCGTGTGTGTGTGTGTGTGTGTGTGTGTGTGTGTGTGTGTGTGTGTGTG
>NW_027185779.1:7932680-7957700 GCF_028583685.1 Petaurus breviceps papuanus | reverse complement strand
GTGTGTGTGTGTGTGTGTGTGTGTGTGTGTGTGTGTGTGTGTGTGTGTGAAATACACAAATTGCAGCTTCCAGCAGAGAAGGCTAGCTGGGCTGCTTTTGCTTTGGGAAGCTTCCCTTTGGACAGTCCAAGCAGAGCTGAACCAATGACATACTAGGCTAATATTTCTGACCTGACTGCAAAAATATGGAGGAAGGTTTGAGTATAAGGCTACCCATCAGTCAGAGAAAGTGGCTGCTTGACTCAAGTCATGGGTCTATCTGGCTCTTTTTGAAAATAAGTTCAGTGTAACAATAAGAAAAGCAACAGGCAAGGGTGACCAAAAGATGAGATCTCATCCCTCACTTCATCACCTATCTTTTCTAGGGCTTGCATTGGCTTCTTGACTCCAGGAAGAGGAAGCTTGTGTAGAGAGGCAGCAACAGGGTAGGTGGAAGAGAAGGAGCAGAGAAAAGAAGAACAAGACACACATGTTCTTTTGGGAGCCTAGTTCTGAACCTACTACCAGTACCATTTTTACCCCACCACCACTACCATGGCCATTGAAGGATTTGTATAAGCTAAGGGACTTGGAAATATGTCGTAGACCCACCAAAAGTAGGTACTGGGCCTCTGAGGTGCCTCCCAGGTCTAAAGCTAATAGTTCTAAAATCTAATTGATCCTAGGACAATGTTCTCTTCTATACACCAGCACACGAAGAACCCCTTGAATGCCTTAGTTTGTTGAATTGAATTAAATATATACACAAAGCATGCCAAGGGGTTTTCCATAGCAGAATGCTACAAAGAATTTCTGAGAGTAATTGATCCCTATTGAACTTTTCTTTTACCCTGCACTTCACATTCTTTTGTTACTCTTCCCCTCTCCCTGGAGAAAAAGTTTAAAAAAAATTGTAATTATGTTACATATCTCAAATGAGATAACACATATAAAATGTTTTGTAAACCCATATAAGTACTACATAAATGTCTGTTATGATTATTATTATTATCTTTAGTATCATCAATTATATCCCACACCAGAACTGATAGCAAATGTTTACTTGTCCTCAGGGCTAGTCCCAATAATTTTCCATCTAAATCAGGATTTCTGAACCTTCTGAACTCATGGACTCCTCTTGAAGTCTGGTGAAGCTTATGGACACATTATTAGAATAATGTTTATTGTGTACATTCACAATGGATGGAAATACTAAATTTCAGTTAGAGGTTAATGAAAATAAAGATCCAATTTTTCCCATCAAAATGCCTGGACCACCTGAAATCTATCCATAGATCTTTTGGAGGTCTGTGGTTAAAACTTGGTTTAAATTTAGAAGAGTAAATCATTTGAGACCATTGTCAGTAACATGAGAAATTAGCCCAATAATCTGTAGGACACAGCATCACACTTTTCTAGGGTCAGAAGAAAGAAAATTCTCTATTGACTAATGGGAGAGAGACCCAAATTCTCTGCTTCTTGATTATTCTTGAGGAGGGCTTCTCTATATGAGTTGAGGTCATCTCACTCCCTGATTCAATGTAAGATAATCAAACTAGACTTAATTATAACAATTTTTTTAAAGTATATCAATATTCTCTTCCCCTACTTCTCATCCCTCTTCCCCTTTTCTTTCTAGGGGGACAAAGTGCTTTCCAGAAATATGGCCTTACTAAATTCATGACACATATGGAGTACAGACCAATAAATGGAAGCATAACGAATATAGATGACTTGACCAAACCAATGGCCTATTTATCAAGCCACCCACATATCATATTTCTTACTAATTTGGAGTAATAAAATTTTGTAGTGAGATTGATGTCAAGGAAATTTAACAATTAAAGAGAAAAAAAGAACTCAAAAAATAAAACAAGTTGAAACAATGACTAGAAATGTGCATGCTCAAGAATCACTAAGTTTTGCTCACATGAAAGGCTCTGAAAAAGTGCTCACAAAGTTCAGATTATTTGTCATGTGCCTTGCAGAAAAATTCCTGCTTAGCTTTTATAACACATAAGATCTATCTTTTCAGGACCATAGTGGTTTTTACTTATTGGAAATTATTTCCCAATAGTACAAATATCATGCTCCTTCAGGACAAAAATCTAAAGAACTGGACAAAAAATCTGCTATCTACCCCTCATCAAAAATGGTATGATAGCAATGCCTGGACATATCTTGGATGTGATAGTGAATACGATTTCTGGTACATATTTTCAGGTGAGTAGTCCTTGAATAAAAGATGATTATTGCAACAGTTTACTTGATTCAGTAGGTCTAAAAAGAAAGGATTTTTTAAAAGAATAAAATGCTTAGAAAAAAAGTATATAATGGAAGGTGTTATTTTTCACTTATTTGTACTGAAAGACTGAAAGGGGGAAGGACAATGAAGACTAGCTACCCAGATCTTCTAGTGATTTTCTTAAATGTCTGTTATTCCATATAACCGTGTGGATTATATATTCATGCAATAAATGACTAGATTTAAATGTGAAATTACCAAACATTGCTTTTTGCTTCAGACTCTTCCACCCTACTTGACCGTTTTGACATTTCAGGAAATCTGACCTTATAATCATACCTCCAAGGAGAAATATGGAACCCTCTCCCTGTTTTTGAGGAAGGGGATAATAACAGTAGGAAATATAATTGATACAATAGTGATAAAAGGAAGATATTACTCTCAGGTTGAAAAAATCAACTGTACAAATACAAGATGAGGCAGATGTGGCTAGATAGTGTTTATGTGAAAAGACCTGTGGGAGGTGAGGAAAGAAAGGGAGGGTAATGCTCTACAAACTTAAGATGAGTCAGCCATGCGAGATGTCAGCCAAAAGAGCAAATGTAACCTTAAATTATGTGAGGAGAAGCATAAAGTCCAGGACACTGGAGGTAACATGTCTATTGTATTCTGCCATGGTCAGGCCACATCTGGAATGTGTTTCCAAATCTGAATGTTGACAAGCTAGAGCATGTCCAGAAGAGGGGACTTAAAATCATGCCATGTGTGGATAAATTAAAGAAACTAGGTATGTTTAGCTTAGAGAAGAGACTTGAAAGGAAGAGATGGAAGGACAACACAAACAACTGCAATTTTCAAATATCTGAAAGTTTAATTTGTGGGCATTTGTTCTGTTTAGTTCCATAGACCAGAGTCAGTCAACCATAAGCATTCATTGAGTCCCTACTATGTGCCAGGAACTGTGCCAAGTTCTGAGGATACGAAGAAAGGCAAAATACAGTCCCTCCTGTCAAGGAGTCCAGTCTGTTGGAGGAGATAACACGTGAACAGCTACGCACAAGAAATGCGTGTGTGTGCCTGTGTCTGTAAATTGGAAATAATAAGCGGATGGAGGGCGTTAACATTAAGGGAGATTGGAAAAGGCATACTTTAGAAGATGAAATCTTAGCTGAAACTTGAAGGAAGATAGAGAAACTGGGGGCAGAGGCGAGAAAGACAAGAATTCCAGAAAAGGAGGACAGCCAGTCAAAATGTGTAGAATAAGAAGGAATCCTATACTGTGAACAGCAAAGGAGTCAGTGTCATGTATGAAAGAGAATGTGGTGGCGGTGGTGTTAGGGGAAGAAGGAGTAAGGTGTAAAGAGAATAGAAAGCGGTGGAGGTAGGTTACAAAGAATTTTTAACTCCAAACAGAGGATTTTTCTTGATCTTAGGGGCGATAGGGTGTTTCTGGACTTTATTGAATGAGGAGTGATCTGGTCAGACCTGTTCTTTAGGAAAATCAATTTGGCATCTGAGTAGAGGATGAACCAAATTGGGGAGATAATTGAAGTAGGCAGACTATTGCAATAATCCAGGAGTGAGAAGATAAGGGCCTGCACGAGGGAGGTAGAGTTGGAGAGAAGAGGACATACACAAGAGAAGCTGGAAAGATAGAATCAACAAGCCTTGTCAACAGATTGGATATAAGAGGTGAGAGAAAGAAGGCGAGGAGTCAAAGATAACATTTAATTGTCAGCCTGGGTGACTGAATGGATGATGATAGTATAGTAATAAGAAAGATTGGAATAGGAAAGGATTTAGGGGAACGATGATTTCAGGTTTGTGTATGTTCAGTTTAAGATGTCTAGGGGAAATTCAATTTAATACATCCAATGCCAATAGGCACTTGGAGATAGATGCAAGACTGGAGTCAGAAGAGAGGTTAGGACTGGATAAGTAGATTTGAGAATCATAAGCAGCAGAAGTGATCATTGAATTCTTGGCAGCTGATGAGATCATCAAGCAAAATAGTATAGAAGGGAAAAAAAAAGAAAACCAAAGTCAGAGCTCTGGAAATACCCACTATTTCTGAGACTAAGATCCAGGAAGAAAATTGAGGAGTGGTCAAAGAAGAGGAGAATAATGTCACAGAAAACTAGCAAGAAAAGAGCACCAAAGACAAGGTGATTGGTGGTATCATAATCTACAGAGAGCTTTTAAAAAAAGATGGAAATAGAAAAATCCATTAATTTGGCAACTAAGACATCACTGGTAACTCTAGAGAGAAACCATACCATAGAGAGTTAAGAGAATACAAGGAGGGGCAGCCAGGTAGCACAGCGAGTAAGAGCACTGGCTCCAGTGTTGAGATAGACCTGGAGATCGAATCCCGGACTCAGATACTCAGCACCACACCCAGAAATAACTGGCCATGTAACCTTGAGCAAGTTACTTAACCCCAATTGCTTAAAAAAAGAGAGAATACAAGGAAAGGAAGTGTAGGTATCCATTGAAGATGGACTTCTCAAGGAGTTTAGCAACAAAACAGGAGAAAGATGTGGGATAATATCTAGTTCATGGATGGATCAAGTAAGTTTTTTGAGAAAAGGAAAGATAAGGGTATGTTTGTCACAGTGTGATAGTAATGGCAATTAAAGATTCCCCTGTATTGGCTTGGTTTTCAAATTGATTGTGTTAAAATCCAGAGCTTGTTAATCCCTAATGTAATGTAATGTAATGCCAAGGAAAGGCAACTTCCCAAGGTTCAAAATACCAGCATAGGTGCTCTCCATTTTATTCAGTGACCAACCAAGAACAGAGAAGATCAAAACATGACATCGTTCAAAATACAGCATTTACTAAGGGTGATTAAATAATCTCCAAGTACTACCCCTACCCAGGACTTTCCAATCATTCAATCAATTACAAAGTCCTGGTTCTAAATACTACTTTACCCCTAGGCTGTACCTTCATTTAGTCCACCACAAAGCCCCTCTTCTCAAATGGAGATTAGTTTCCAATCTAAGTAAAGTACATTCATTTGCTCAACCATAGAACACAAAAAGATCAAAAGTTCCCCACCCCTGGATCACAATTGAATCTACCCCAGAGTTACATCAAGTTTAAGCACAGCACTTAATACTCAAATGGAGGTCTTTTCTTCATCTTGACACGAGGCAAGTTCTCAGCAATCTTAGTTCCTGGGGAGACAAGGCTTAGCAAGGCCACAAGATACATTGCCAGTCCCTTCATTAATTCATCCTCTGTCTGTAGGACAGTCCTAGAACCCCTGAAAACATTAGCAAAACCCTCTCCCAGGATTTCTTTAAACATACAACAAGAAAATCCTTCTTCAGGGCTTCTGAACCAACAGAAAGGTTCCCAGACCCCTGCAACAACAGCACTGTCCTTCACCAGTGGACAGTATTCACTCTGTCTGCAGGACAGTCTCTAGACCCCTGCAACAACAGCACTGTCCTTCACCAGTAGACAGTATTCACTCTGTCTGCAGGACAGTCTCCAGACCCCTGCAACAACAGCACTGTCCTTCACCAGTGGACAGTATTCACTCTCTTTCTGCAGGACAGTCTCAGGGCTTCTTAACCAAAAGCCAGGTTCCAGGACTTCTTCAACAACAGGACTGTCTTTCACCAGTGGACAAATCTGGCAAAACAACATCAAAACAGACAGACAAAGTACCAGCAAAACAGCCATGTCTCCTCAGTCCTTGGCAGCTCAGGGGGCAGGTCTCAAAAGACCAGGGCAATTCAAAGTGGCACTCAGCAATTCTTTCAGTCTCTCTCTCTGCCTCCATGAGGTGCTGCTTCCAAAAAGTTCTTCTGCTTCTCCCTTTGTCTCTCCAAATCTATGTCACCAGCTCCTCCCAGTTCAGGACTTTCTTTTCACATCAACAAGTCCATCCCACAGGTGGGATTAACAAGCTCTGGGTTTTAACACAATCAATTTGAAAACCAAGCCAATACAGGGGAATCTTTAATTGCCATTACTATCACACACAGTAGGGAAGCAAGCCAGCAGATGGAAAAACTGAAAATTTGTGAGAGAATAGGGATGATAGGAAGTACAATTGACTAGAGAAGAGGAGATAGAATGGTATCACTTGTGCATATAGAGAAGTTTGCCTTGGCAAGGAGAAAGGCTATTTCTTCATTTGAAGCTGAAGAAGGAAAAGATGTCAGAAGGCAGTTGAGTGATGTAAGATAAAGAAGAAGGGAGAAGAGGAAGCTCTCCAGAAATAACCTCTTTTTTCCAACAAAATATGAAGGCAATATTCTCAGCTGAGAAAGTAGGGTAGGGAAAGCTATGAGATACTTGGAAATCCCACTGTGGTGAGTGGGATAATAAGTCAAGTAGGTAGATACCAAAGGAATGGCTTTCCATAGTGAGGCCCTGGTGGAGATTATGTAACGTAAATTGTACTGGGTTCAGTCAGCAGTTTCCTGTTTGCCTCCAGATTTGTTCAGCAGTGTGTGAATAGGACATAGTGGATGGTGGGAGTAATGGAAGGCTAAGACTTGGCAGGGCAAGAACAGTGATAGCATAAAGGGACAAAGATTCAAGAGAAGAAGATATTGTGAAGACAAACTAGTTCATCAAGAGGTCAAGACAAGGAAAGAAGGAGAGTATAGCCAGTGCCAGGTTAATGGACTGGGAAAGAACTAAAGTGATAAGGGATTGAAGACCACAATGAAGACAAAGACCAAGGATTGGGATTGCAAGGAAGAGAGGGATATGAAATGACAAGAAATTATGGTCACATAAAGGAATTTCAAAGTTCACGTATATGGGAAGTGTTGCATTTTGAGGTGATTAGTGAGACTGAGGATATGCCATCTCTGTGTGTAGCCTAGGTGAGTAGTAGGACATGGGAAATGAATATTTTGAGGAACTGGGAGGTTAGGGTATTTGAGGGAGTATTGATGTATATGTTGAAATCCCCTAGCATAAGTGCAGAAGTTGGGGAGGAGAGAAAAACTGAGTCAAGCATTGAGCCCATTGAGGAAGGAAGGGAAGTGTCTGAGCAGTTGGTTGACCACAATTAGCAGAATTTTGATTTGGTGGTAGTTATGGTTTTTTGAGGGAACATCAAAGGAGATTGGTGGTGGTAGAGAGGGCACCAGGAAATGGCAAAAGGAGAACAAGGAGCATTCCAATTCCCACACTTCAACCAATGAATGAGTTTAGAGCAATGAATGAAAATGTAATGAGTTCTAGAAAGAGTAGCTAAGGAAGTTGTGTCATTGGGCGTGAGCCAGGAGTCAGTGAGAGCCAAGACACTGGAGGAATGATAAAGAAAAATCTTTGAGATGAAAATAAATTTGTTATTTATGATATAGTCATTGCAAACAACATTGTTGAAGAGTTAGGTATCTTTAGAATAGAACATTAAGAGTAATGGAAATAAGGGATCAAGAAGTATGAGATGGAAAACAAGTTTTAAATAATGAAACCTGGGGTGCCAAAATGACTGGAATGAGGAGAGTATGACTGGATAGAAGATTGATATTCCCCAAGCCAGGTGTTCAGGTAGGTTATCAATGTCCCTTGTGATTTGACATTAAGGTGTAATCTTAAAGTGATAGGTAGTTCAGGCAGGACCAGTTGAGGGAGCCAATGGAATGGTGTTTCTCTTCTTACCTTACAAGCAACCCAGACCAGACAAAACCTGGAGACAGGTAGAGGAAGCCTGATAGTATGACATTTCTTCCCATCCAGGCAGGCAGAACCAGGCCAGACCAGGGAGCAGGAAAGGAGCATGTGTCTCTCTGTTCCCTACTAGAAAGATCACTGTAAGTAGGCTGAGTTGATCTGTCCATGAAGAGATGCAATCAAGAAAATTGCAATTTCAGCTCAATGCATGGATAAAAATTCATATTTCTTTAAATGTATAAACTTTTCCTTCTCTTCCTATCTCCTGATTCTCCCATCCTGAGTCTTTCCTTTTGGTTCTTGTTCCCAAATTTACTGGGCCAAGAGAGTCATGGGGATGAGTCTGGGAAGGTCAGAGAAGTTCACTAGAAAGAACTGATATATTTTACCAG
The DNA here is from genome assembly GCF_028583685.1 of Petaurus breviceps papuanus. Classification (NCBI taxonomy): domain Eukaryota; kingdom Metazoa; phylum Chordata; class Mammalia; order Diprotodontia; family Petauridae; genus Petaurus; species Petaurus breviceps. The sequence continues at coordinate 7,949,432 of NW_027185779.1, read as the reverse complement.
TTCTTAGAAATATCTGTATTAGAAAACACTGAGTTAGCTTGTTTTGAGGTCCTGTGGGCCAATGGGAAGAAAGCTTAGTTTTTAATCAGAATATCTAGGATCATATTCTAGCTCTGTTACTTGGGGACCTTAGGCAAATCCTTTCACTTCTACATCTGAGCATCTTCTTTTGTAAAATGAAAGGGTTGAACCAGATGATCACTTCCATCTTTAAATCTTTGACTCAGTGTTCAGGACTGGAATCACAGATTTAGAGGTGAAAGGGACCTTACAGGTTGTCTAGTCTCAACTCAGTATTTGACTAAGTAACTTTACTGCATATCACAGTTCCTAATACAGAATGATTATTTATCTGTTACATATTCCTCTTCCCTCCCTCACCCCTAACCATGTACTCTTCAGTTCAGTGATAATGGTCTCCTTGTTGTTTCTTGAACAAGACCCCCAATCTCTACACTCCATCCATAGGATACTCTCCCTCCTTATCTCTGTCTCCTGGCTTCCCTGACTCCTCCAAGTTCCAGCTAAAATCCTACCTTTTACAGTAAGCATTTTCTGGTCCCCCTTAATTGTAGAGCCTTTCCTATATCAATTATTTCCAATTTATCCCGTATATAGCTTGTTTGTACCTAGTCATTTGTATGTTGGCTGCTCCCCATTAGACTGTGAGCAACTGAAGGGCAGGGATTGCCTTTCTTTGTATCCCCAGTGTTTAACATAATGCCTGGTTTAGAAAAATGCTTAATAAAAGTTTATTGACTGCCTGGATGAAATGAGAGAGAGAGAGAGCTCCCCTGACCCCAGAAGCTTACTTTCCAATAGGAAGATATATATATGTGACTGAAGACTAGAGAAGTCTGAGACATCTCAGGGATGGCAACTGGATCAATTTACAGAGGTAATGGTTGTATTAATTTAACTTTGTTCACAAAGCAGAAGAAAAAAGGAGGGAGGCAGGGCAGTATGTGTGTAGTAGCTCAGCAACCCCCAGGGTAAAAACAGTCTGGAGTTCAGAGCCTGGAGCCTACCAGATAGAGAGAGCTCTTATTACCAATTAGAATAGCATGGCCTCTGGGTAGAATTTCAGTGGTCTAAGAGAATTCCCTCTATTCAATGCTCCCCACCAACCAAAAAAAAACAACAACTGTGTTTTCTGGTACCTGGAATTAAACACTCCAGATAAAGCCAACAAATATTTATTAAATCCTCACTATGTACAAGGCACTAGAGTGGGTCCTAGAGACACAAAGATGAAATAAGATGTGATATCTATGAAGGAGCTCAAGTATTAATGTATGGAATAAGACATTAAATCACTGTAATGTGAGGCAGAATATGATTAATGCCAATGTGAGGCCTCCCTAAAAGTAACAGGCCGGAAAAGGCTTCATGGAGAAGTTGGCATTTGAATTATACCTTGAAAGAAGAGCAAGATTTTCAGAGGTAAACGAGGAGATAATTCATTCCAGAAATGGGGCACAATGCCAGGGTAAAGACATTGAGATGGGAGAAAACAAGGTGAAAACAGAGGACAGCAAATTCAATTTCGCTGGAGTGTATTGTAGGTGAAAAGGAGTCATGAGTAAAGCTGGAAATCTAGGTTGGAGCCAGGTTATAGAAGGATGGAGGAATTAATATTTTATTCAGTAGACAATAGGGAGCTAGGGGAGGTTTTAGAGTAAAGAAATTACATCATTAAATCAAGATATTTAAAAATGACTGTGATAAAATATTGCTAAAATTTCTAGAAACAGATTATACTATAAATATCCCTGTGAGTGGTAATACTAAAGTTTATCAGTCTTTTACATATTGATGTGCAAAATTTATTAGGTCAATACTTTTTTTGAGTATAGATTTTGATTTGGAGACTGGAAAAGGGCCACAAGACCTGGGGGTAGGGTTGTGGTATGTGGTTTGTCCTTTGTTTTCAAAGAGGACCATGATATCAAACAGATGATCACATGACTTGCAGTTGACTTTGAGGGCTATGCAAGGTCATCAGCCTCACTTTCTCCTCCAGAGCCATCTCTGTCCAGTGGCCAGATATCCATCAAGACTACTAGAGATGGTCCAGGATGCAATGACAGACCCTGGCCCTTTTAGGCCTTTCCAGGTCTTTTCAGGTTCTCCCTTTAAGTGAAACAATACCCATTCAGTAAATAGGTTTCTTTAAGAAGTAAGGTAAGGGAAGGCCCTTTTAATAATAATTATTATTATAAAATAATCAAACTGGGAGGGGAAGACCCTCAGGGTTGCTGGCCAAAAGAGAAACAATCATTATTTATACTCTGAGCCAGGAGGGCCCCCAATATAACAATTAAGTGGCGCTTTGGCAGGGACCTATTATCCAATCCATGAGATCCAGATTGAATTGTGTTTAAGGCTTGGTCTTTGAGAAAGAAAGCTAGTCAGTAAACCCAAGTTAATAAGGTAGCTTTCGGTCATCAAAATTTCCCTTCTTTGGGGCAGAACATCCTCAGGTAAGGAGAGAATTAAGGATAGAAGAAGTGAAGGGAAGGGTGGGAAGGGGAGAGCACAAGAGGAGGACCTGAGTTGCCCAACTGGAACTGGCTAGCTGGGTCCCCATTTGGGTAGTTGGGATTACTCATAGATTGTGGTTTATCCTTCTTTCTTAAAGAGGACCATGACTTGGATAGGGTAAGTGATGAATAGATAGGTGGGGTGGGGAAGGTAGACTAGATATGGGGAGATAGGTAGCACAGTAGTTAGAGAGTTTAGCCTAGTATCAGGAAGACCTGGGTTAAAATCTTATCTCAAACAACTACTACCTATGTGACCCAGGGCAAGTTACTTAATCTGTATTTGCATCAGTTTCCTCATCTATCAAATGGAGATAATAATTACCTCTGAAGATTGTTGTATGGATCAAATGAGATGATATTTGTAACTCACTTAACAGGGCCTGCATAGTAGGTTCTATATAAATGTTTGTTTCCTCCCCCCACAACCACCTCCTGAAATTAATTTATATTTTCTATACATTTTGTATTTACTTCACTGTGTACCTTTTGTTTAGCCCAGTGGAATTCAGGCTCCTTGAGAGCAAGGCCTATTTTCATTTTTACCTTTATATGCCCAAGCTGAACACAGCATCTGACACATTGTAGGCATTTCATGTACACTAGTTGAGTTGAATTAAATCAAATTGATGTGTCCTGGAAGAGGGCTCAGATTTGATCTTTTATGTCCCCAGAAAGAAAAATCAGGAGCAATGAGTGGAACTTGTAGGAAGATGATTTGTTTTCTTAAAATTAATTTTACTGACATTTTATTTTTATGTAACCTATATTCCCCAGTGTATCCCTTTCCCATTTTCCAGAATTAAAACAGAAAGGAAAAACATTATAGCAAAACTAACCTATATATCCAAAAAAATTTCTAAGCAGTATTCCCTACACCTAGTTCTCCATTTTCTATAAAGCAATGGGGAGACACCAAGAAGGTAATTCTTTTTTTTTTTAAAAGCAATCGGGGTTAAGTAACTTGCTCAAGGTTACACGGCCAGTTATTTCTGGGTGTGGTGCTGAGTATCTGAGCCCAGATTTGATCCAGGTCATCCCAACACTGGAACCAGTGCTCTTACTCGCTGAGCCACCTGGCCGCCCCTCAAGAAGGTAATTCTTAATGCGAAGAGAAAACCTTCCATCTCTAATAAGAGTTCTCTAAAAGTAGAATTGGCTACCTTTGGAAGTCATGAGTTTCCCTTCACTTGAGGTATTTTAGTAAAAGTTGTGGAATCACTTGGTAACTATATTATATAGCAAACGATTCTTGTTCACCTGGGAATTGGATGAGATGACCTCCTGTGTCCAACTCAGATATTCTGAGATTCTCTGAACCTTTCTAACTTAACCTAGTACCAGATAACTCAGTAAAGAGTTATTTTGTTTTATTAAAAAATGCAAGTGAATATGGAATCCTTTCCAGCTGTCAGATAAATTGGAACTCCATGGCTTGGTAAAATCCTTGAAACGGGCCAGCCTCTTTCAATGCTAGATTGGTCATGTCTTGATAGCAAACACATGTCATTTAGATGTGCCTCCCCCAACATTGCATTATGTAGAGTAAAATCTTGATAAATGCTAAATGATAAAAGAAAAACATTTAATTCCAATGAGATCATATTAATAAAGCACTTAGCACAGTATCTGGCACATAATAGGCACTTATTAAATGTTTCTTTTCCTTCCATGAAAAAAAGAAATTGAAGTTTTTAATATATTGAATGAATGAATGTCCTAGTTGAGAGAGTAGGAGCCATAAGGCTGACAGGAATTGTGACTGAGGAATATACATAGTAATAATATAGTATAATATAATATGATATTATGTAATATAATATGCTATAATGTAACATATGCTATATATGTATATATACATGTATATGTATATAATGAGTTGTACCTGCCTCCTTAATGCTGATCTTCAACCTCTGCTATTTATTTTTTCTACATTTTGAAAAGCATGGGGCACAGTTCTCATGTTTTATGTTTATATTTCTTTAAAAAATGATCTTTGTTCTGAGAATTCAAAGATCTTAACAGGCATAGTTCATCATTTTCCACAATAAAAATAAAAGAAATTGTCAAACCCAGAGTCTCTGGGAGGTTATGACTTAAGTACTCAGGACTCAGAAACATGCTGAGGAAATTTCCCTGAAAAAATAAACATGACTTTAGAAATTAAGTGGGAAAGTGTTTTCAGACATTTGAAAATGATTTGGAAAGAGGAGAGAGTCAAGAAGCCCACTACAACTCAGTTCCTTTATCTTCACTCACTGATAAAAAGTGTAACAAAATATGGGAAACATTAATTAAAAGCAAAAGCCAAAGCTATACAAAGGGAAGTGAGAGGAAGAGGGATTGCAGAAACTGTGGACCAAGCATCTCCTAGATCCTTTCACGGCATTCAGGCAGAAAGTGAAAACACATGAGGAAAATCTCAAGGTGTGCAGAAAGATTGTGATGATATCATAAAAATATTAATGAACCAAGGCACTAAAAAGAGGAATGAAAGTATTATTAGAGCATGGTTCCAAGGCAGAAAGTAGAGCATAAAATATAAGTAGGGTGTGGGAAGGGGAAGACAGATTCCCTATGTACTCAAATACATAAAGAGGTCAAGGACAAACCAATGAATGATGCAGAAAGAATTTCAACGAAAAGAAAAATTTGGAGTCCTCTTCTATTTTAACCAGCCAAGTTGACCCTTTCCCCATACTTCTCAAATACACACAAATGAAATGTATGAGTGATCCAGAGAGGTCCTGCTTCATCTAACCCTAACTATCCTAGCATGTCACCAAAGTGACAATTATCTAGCTTGATAGAGACCTGCACTCCCTCATAAAGCATACAACATTCTCATTGTAGCTGTAGTTCAGCTCGCTATGAGTTGGAAGAACACAGTTTTGCAATTGAATACAAGCTGATGAAGGACCTCAGGAGAGAATCGTATTTTCCTTTGCCAAGTCATATTGTAATGGCACATCTACTTTGGCCATATAATGGAAGATAATCCACAGATGTGACTGCCTGGGGAGACACTGTCCTCTATTCTCTGTGGAGCGTAAAAGATAAAAAAGATTATTTTTAAATGGCTATTTTCTCCATTCAAGTCCTCAAAATAGAACAACTGTCTCTCTTATTGGCTGCCTCATCAAAGAAACTCAAGGTGGGAAGGGCAATAGATACAGCTCCCAGGCTGGTCCTCTCAAGGCCAAAGTGTCAGTTTGCTGAAGAATTTTAAATTGCTGTTGCCAGAGTTAAATCTATTCCATCAATAAGTAAGGAACTCCAAACCTCTAGGGCTGTCAACCTCACAGCTTTTGTGAACTAGACTCAACTCCTCAAGAAAAAAAAAAAACCCCTCCCCAGAAGCCAACTCTTCACAATTACTGCAGGCAAAGCCCTAATAATTGAAGGCAAAGGCACTCCCCAATGACTGAGAGAATGGTTGCTGTTGTTTTGTTTTGTTTTGTTTTGTTTTTTCAGAATCACCTGAAAACATCTCAATTCAAGTTGAGTCAATTCTGCAAGCAATTGCTTGCCAGTGTCCCGGTACTGTCCAAGGTGCTGCAGAGACATTCAAGAGAAAGGCCTCTGGCCTCAGTCAACCTGTCTGAAATGAAATTCATCAGTACATTACACTGATAAAATGGAATTTGGATTTAAAGGACCCATGATCAAATCCTGGCTTAGCCCATTACTAGCTATCTGCCTTGGGCAAGTAATATGATTCAGTTTACTCATGTGAAAAATTATGGAGCTGGACTAGATGGCATCTATGGCTCCTTACAGCTCCAAATCTATGTCCTTTCTCCCCAACTAAAATCATCTCTCTTCACAAATTCCCTATTTGTGTTGAAGGCATCATTCTTACCTCCAGTCACATAGCCTCTTTGACCCTCCCTCTCCCTCATTCTACAGTAAATCAGTCCCAAAATTCCTTTCATTCCAAACACCTATCAATATCATTTCCTTCTTTTCCACTATCATAGCCACAACCCTTTTGTCTCCCTGTCTTTGTTGTTTTTCCTCTCACAGCCACTAAAATATTATTCCTGAGGTAAAATTTTGGCTATGTCATTCTCCTGCATGTACATTTGCACTCGTGCGTGCACACACACACACACACACACACACACACACACACACACACACACACCTTTAATGGTTCCATATTGCTTCTAGTCTAAAATGCAGATTGGCATTTAAACACCTCCCCACAATATGATTCTAGCAAAGCTTTCCAGACTTATTTATAATATTACTTTCATTGTAACTACCAAATTTATCTATAAGGTTTTCCCTAGTCTCGTTCTGTCCTTACCCAATATCCCTGCATTTGCAGAAGCCATCCCTAATATTTATAATGCATTCTATTCTCATCTTCATCTATTGAAATTCTTCTCCCACTTCAACCCTCAGGTGCCATCTCCTCCATAAATAATTCCCCAAAACTATTATCTGAACTTGAACTCTTAACTCCTAAAATTTTCCTAGAGGACTTTGTCTTGACCTCTCTTTTGCCCTTACCATGGTCTGCCTTGTGTCATACTGTGTTATAATATCTTTTCTGTCTTCACCATCTAGAGCTTCTTCTTGCTCAAATATTTCACAATCATCTGGGAACTTGATATTCTTTTTTTTCTTTTTTTTATAGCCAAGCATAATTTCAAACTCATCTGTGATTTGTCTGACTGTTGCCCATCACTTTTAACCTTTACATTCTTTCCAGCACCTTCCTCAGCATGATCTAATATGAAATATCTTTGGATTATTGTAGTTATTTTTATCCTTTTTCTTTCAATTTAAAAATGTTTAGGTCATCCAGGTCACCAGAGAATTTTTTCCCTACTATATTTTTCATCTCCATTAGTGGCTCAGTGGATGGAATGCCAGCTCTTGAATCTAGCCTCAGACACTTACTAGCTGTGTGACCATGGGCAAGTCACTTAACCTATGTCTGCCTCAGTTTCCTTGACTGTATAATGGGGGGAAATAATAGCACCTACCTCCCAAGATTATTGTGAGGATCAAATGAAATTATATTTTTAAGGTACTTAGCATAATTTCTGGCAGAAAGTAGGCAGTATATAAATGTTTATTCCCTTCCCATATTATTGTCTTCTCTTAACTTTTCTTCTTTGATTCCTGAGTGTTATGTTTCTTCTGCCAAAATATCTCCTTCTTTATCCAGGATGAAATGCAAGTTCTGCATTGGGATAGATTCTGAGGGAAGAATGAAATTAGGAATTGATTCCAACCTCATTCTCATGAATCATGAGCTTCCCTCCAGTTTCGGATCACTTCTATGACATCTTTCCTGACCACCCAACCCCTCTCTTGCTCTGACCTGTACTTATATTGTTGATTATCTTTATGTTAACCAAGTAGATGATAACCTGGTTGACTGAATGTGGCTAATACACCTTTGTATCCACCACTAAACCCAGAATAGTACTTTGCCTCTATTTCCTCACCACCCATTCATTCTTCTGTCCCTTGTTATTTGACTTCTGACCTCACCACCTATTGAAACTTTTCTCTCAAATGTCATCAGCAATCTCTTAACTGCTGTCTTTTCTCAGTGTTTGAAACTTCTGCAGCATTTGACACTGTCAAGTACCCCCTCCCTTGGCTTATATGATAGGGTTCTGTCCCAGTTCTACTCTAGTATGTGTCTGACTCACAACTTCTCAGGTTCTTTCCCTGGTTCCTTCTTCTCTCGTATGCCAAATATGGATGTTCTCTAAGGCTCAGTCTTTGGCCTCCTTATTTTCTTTATAATGACTTTCTTTTTATGAGATTGGAGAGTTTATCTATTCCTGTGCTTCTAAGTATCATCTCTAGTCAGATGATACAAAACCTATGTATCTAGTCCTAATCTCTCTTCTCATTTCTTTTGTCTGATAGTTATCTCCACCTGGCTTTTTCATTGGCACCTCAATATCAAATGTCCAGAACTGAATTCATTATCTTTCTCCTTAAACCTACTTCTCTTCCTCCCAACTCCCTACTTCAGCTGATGGCACTAATATTCTCTTAGTCATTCAGACTTGAAACAGCATTATCTTTGATTCTTTCCTTTCCTGCCCACATTCAATCATTCACCAAATCCTATCTTCTCTCTATTCATACTACCAAGACATGGTTCAGGCCCTAATCACCTATCCCCTGGTCTATTACAGCCCTTTCCCTTCTTCAACTGATCTCCCTTCAGTTTCTCTCCTTACTGATTGATCTGCTTTTAAAACAGCTGCTAAATAATCCTCCTTAGGCACAAGTTCAATCCTATCACACTACCTTGCTCAAAAATCTTCAGTAGATCTCAGTTACCTGTAGAATAAAATACAAACTGCTTAGCCTGGAATATAAGGACCTCTTTAATCTAGATTCATCCAAACTTTCCATTCTTACTTCATATTATCCCCATTTATAATCTATGCTTTAGCCATGATATTCCCCAGACTCAATAGTCCACTCTCTGTATCCCTGCATTCATTTAGGCCATTCCTTATATTGGGAATATACTATGTCTTCATCTTCACCTTCAGCAACCCTGTCTCCTCTCGGGGACAACTCAGGTGCTATGTCCTCTATAAATGGAAAATATTCTATCTCTTTTAAAATTTTCCTAGAGTACTTTGTCCTGTAAATCACTTCTTTGCCCCATTATTCAAGGTCTCTATTTACTTAACTGTACATCCAATCCCTGATCCAGAATATAAGGTGTTGGGGGGAACTGAGGCTAATCCCTTTCTTAATACTGTATCTTCAATGCTGAGTTCAATGTTATGTGCATATTAGTTGATTTTATCAAATGTTTATTTAATCCACATATATTAAGTATTTAATTAATTTGAGTTGAATTAATGAATGAATAAATATTTCAGCTCTACAGAAAGATAAAGTGTAGTACTTTCTTGTGGTTGTTTAATATCTTATTGCTAAGGTTGTATAATAACCAGGCTCTCTTTTAGTCCAGTTAATATCAATTGTTCAACTGGAAGAATCGTTCTGGCTCAGAACAGCTCTTTTCCTGAAGTCACTTGGGACCTGCTAGTGGCATGTGAAACTTGGTGTTCCTTAACTCCATGGTATACTTACATTCTTTTAAAATGAAATGAATATATGTATGTAAAAGGATCATGGGAAATAATCTTAAAATGTTTCCTAGTTATTTATTCTGTCCTTTGATGGGACAAGGAATATGAAGAAGGGCAATGAACATGAGTATGTTATAAGCCCTGAACCAATAAGAGGACTCTACAACACAAGCCATTTATAATGTTCCTTGCTCCCTACTTGGGCATACACAATCAGAAACCAATGTTGAAATGCAATGATTCATTCAAAGTAGACCTGACATACAAATCTTGCCAAGGTGCTCATCTGCATAATTGTATGTGTTATCCATTCTCCCTCTCCTTCAGTCACTCATCACCCCGCAGGGAGAAATGCAGCCCAGGCCCAGTTAAGCGATGGGCCACCCCCAGCCCTCAAAGCCTGAAGAATTGGAGTACAGCTAGAGAGAATGACAGCAATAAAAGCACCACTGGCAGCCCTCCCATCTTCCTGTCCTTTCCTGCCAACCAGGCCTTTCATTTGTGCTGGGGTGCGAGTTCTATCAAACTTCTGTCTTGTATCCATTTTTAGCAGCATGGATAATTTATTGCATGGAGGATGATAGAAAACCAGCTTTATACATCATTCAGCTTGCAAAAGATGTGTAGCTTCAGTTCCTTAATGGTGTCATTGTGGCTGAATGCTATTAACAGATTACCCCTGCCTAGGGCAGTGGAGCATGTGCGGAGGAAAGATAACCTTGTGTTCGTAATTTAATATTAACTGTTTTCTCCATAGTACCTCTTTCCAGTACATTAACAACAAACCAATATGGCCTTGTCCCCTGCGGTCGTATTCGCCAGCAAAAAAATGGATTACATGATAGCAAGTTCCTGAAGATTTCCAATGAAGTCTTACAAATCGTTCAACGCAGGGGCGGCAGAAATGAAAAATAAACAGGCTTAGATTCAATCAAATTTAATTCTTCCAATTTAGCTTTACCACACTTCAAAGGGGGCTCTTATTAATGTCTTGGCGAACAAATTTAACAGTCATTTTCCCCCTTTACTTCTTTTACAGAGAGCCCCCAGTTATGTTCAACCTATAGCAAGATCAAGAAACTGCTTTATTTTACTTTATTTAGTGAATACTCTGACATAGTTTGATATAAAAGTGTAAGCCATTTACAGAAAAAAAAAAACTCTTTATGGAATTTTTATCCTATTCCACTCCCGGGAGCTAAATTTATATCCAGCATTAGCTATCATAGCGTTAGAGTATTAGTCTTCTCCCTTTTGCAAGCAGTTCAGGGCAGGCTGAGGGCCCTATCACTCTCTACCACTCACATACACAGGCATTATGAGTTTATCTCATCTTCTGCAGCAAGTACCAGGCCCAATTCATTCCTTTAGGCTACTTTACTAATAACCTATTCCTTATCAGGGCCTCTCCACCTCAGCTTGTGATCAAAGACCCAATTAATGGAATGGAGAAAGGTGAAGCATTCAAATAATGGGGACAGCTGTTTTTCTCTGTTAGAGAAAATCCATTTGTATTGTTATCGGCCTGCCAAGTTCTGCAGCTCCTGTTTAATTCAGTCTTCCTCTATTTCTGCTGATGATAAAAAAAAAAGTCACAATGAACTCAGAAGAGAATGGCAGGAATATCGCCCGTGTTTCAACTCAGTCTTGGTGTTATCAACTTGAAAGTGAAAATACAAGTAGATAAGAGGAGGAAATGTCCAACAAAGACCATATCAAAAAAAAATTTTTTTTAATTCTTTCAAAGAGCATTCTTTAGTTGCCATTCTGATTCTCTGTCCCCCCCCCACCCTACTTTCTGCTCTCTTCTATATTACTCAGCTGTCTAACTCAGCAAAGCGGGGACCGATAAAGATCTTGAATTCCCTGTCAGTTAAAAAGTAATTAAAGGCAGAGAGTAATCATAATTGGTTGGCAGGAATATTTCTATGAACTTCAGGCACTGCTGAATCGAATAAGGCCTTTGTGGAGCCTTGCCTCCGAACTGGATACTTTCCCATCACCCTTTTGGGAGTTAAACTAGTGCCTCAAAACTGATTGATTTTTAAAGGCAATAACTCCTTGTTCTCCTCTGTTCATTTTCCTCCTTTAACCGTCTTAAGCAATCACTTCCCTCAGTAGCACTAAAACACTTACCTAAAATATGCCTCAACATGAAGCATTTTTATGGGTTTCTTCTAGCAAATATGTTATGGTCTCAGTACTACCATCCTCTCAGCACTTTGAGATTGCCAGGTCTCTTAATTGCATGTTTCTCATGTAAGGTAATGAAGTGTTAGAGGACCATTGGTTTTAAAGCCAACTTTCTGGGATTTGTTTTCCATTACACAAATACATATATTAAATACATGTGTGTTCATACACGAGCACACACATGCCATACATACATGCATGTATATACACTCCAGTCTGTGTGCATATGTATGTTGATTCCGTATGTATATGTGTATTTATAACATGTATGTGGATATGAGTGTATATATGTAAGTGCATATGTATGTGTGTATGCACACATTGTATGTATGAGTGTATGTGTATATGTATGTATATATGTATGTGTGTATGTATGTATGCCAAATTTTAAAAAGAAAAGAAACATGGAAAATCACCTTTGATTGTTGTGCCTTGTGTTTAGGTTCAGATTTTTTTTGTAGATTCCCAAGTCAAGTCAAGTTTTTACTTTCATCCCACAGAAGAAAGGTGTACATTGTTTTTCTCCCCTTGGGAGAACTGTCCTGGAAAGCAAAAATGAGAACCACATATTGGAATTCTTGGCTGAACACATACAACTAGCAAAATAAACACAAACAAAGCTACAGTAGACACAATGAATAGACAGCCGAGCTGTACAAGGCTGTTCTCCCAGGCTGATAACTCACAGGGGATCCCAGAATGTGTTAGACTAGAGGAAAATGCCTTATGCATTTACATGGAAGATGAACATTTAAAAGAAGAGTGTCTGAAAACAAAGAATAATTTGCACTAAACACAGCCAGGAAAACACCTCAGGTCTCCCTGTGTTTTTTTCATCGACTTCACCATTCAGAAATAAAATTTAAAATTGGGTTTTTTGTCCTTCTGGAAACCCTTCTGAATTTACATGTCATAGATCTTCATTTTTCCTTTCTTATTATTATATCTAAAGCAAACAAATATAAAATAAAAATAAAGCACTGAGCTCAAGAAGACATAAAATAATAAAACCTAGACTATCAATAATTTCCCTTAGGCATACTAAAGTGTATGGAGTCAAAGATAATGTTAAACTGTATGAGCCATTGGAATGGAAAACAAAGAAATAGGAAGATGCAGCTTTAGTCTTTCAACCTAGAAAAGAAAGATCTATGAACCACATCCCTGGGAGCTCTGCTGTCTCTATATGATGGGACTATATGTAACATGATCATATAACAACTTTGTTCTAATGAACTCAAAACTGCAAAACATAATTGCATTTTGTAAAGAGATAAAAAGGTCAGTATTTGTACTAGTATTAAAAAAATGTGAATCTTCTAGTTAAGATAAACTCTTTTGTTAGATTCCCGCCCCAGATATGTTTCAATAATTTAAGAATCTACAGTTTCACCAGTGTGAATGAATACCTTCCCTCCTTGCATGCACACACATACCCTACATCAATACAGATAACATCTTTTTTACTTTAGTAGGTAGTCTCCTTGAGTTGCTGTGGGTGAAATAGTTCATATCCTAGTCACCAATCATCTGGTGATGAATCTCTCTAAATTTAGATTAGAAAATACCAGACATTCATCAAAAGACAGACCTATGGTTGAGCCCTTCCAGTAGGGACCTGATGACTGAGCCTTGGAGTAGTCAGGCTTATCTTAATACAAGAAAGCTATGGAAGGAAGACTTGAATGAAGGAATCTTCAGAAATATTGCACTGGATTATTTTTTAATGTGAAGAAAGAAGCAAGAGAATTTTTTTCCTCAGGGAAGAAAGAAATCATTGAGATTATAAGCTTCCCTTTTTACCATTAAAAAACATGTTTTATACATTCTGTGCATGAAGGAAAAAGTTTAACTTATAGATTCACAAAACAGATATGGAAAAGAAATTTATATTAGGATTTATATTTGATGCAAAAACTTAGGGCAAATATTTGAAAATTTAGCAGGGACTACAGAATATGGATGAGTAGTGTGTGTGTGTGTGTGTGTGTGTGTGTGTGTGTGTGTGTAGGATATGAACTCAAAGTAGATTTGTCAAGAAGTAGAAATGGCAATAAGGAAAACAAAGATTGAAAGAATAACTGATCTTGAGCACGTAAGAACAGACAATATCTATATTGGAGAGAACATTGTAAGAACTGAAGGTTTAAGTGAGGGAACTGAAGGATTAATTTTCAAGATATTCAATCAACCAAATTTAAATTCAATTCCAGATTCAGGCACTTGCTATCTGTGTGATCCTGGGTAAATCCCTCAAAATATCTGTACCTCAGTTTCTTAATCTGTAAAATGAGGGAGTTGTAGTTGTCAGCTCTTCCATACAGTACCTCCCCTGCTTCAGGTAAGCACCACCTTTTCTCTTTCTTAACACTTTAAACTTCAAAGTTCCCCATACTGTTGCATCCTTTGTTGACTGTAGTTCTGGGATGTACAAAGATGACTTTGTGTAAGGCCAAGCACAAGCAGCTTTCCAGAGGACTGCTGCTTTGAACAGCTTTAAGATTCTGATCACACAGTGTAGTGAACTCTATTTATTCAGTAATAAACTAAGACAAAACATTCACAGAAACCAAAGTATAGCATTCACAATGTTATAACATAACAAATTATCACCAAAGTGGCCACATAGTTTTAAACAAAAGATATCATTCAGTAAGTCCTTAGCTTAATCATCCTTAAGAAGCAAACCTCCTTAAGGGACACAAAGTTCTCCACCCCTAGGTCATAGTAAATCATGATCTTCTCAGTCAGCATTAGGTACCCAAGAAAAGGTCTCTTCCTCTTGACTCAAGGTTGACTCTCAGATTCCATGGTTCCCCTTCCATGGTCCCAGCTCCTGCCTGAATCTACCCAACTTTCACCTGGATTCACAGGCAGGCAGCTCTCAGCTCCTCATCCAGTTCCTGTTCCATATTGAAGCTCACAGTGTCCAGTCCACCTCAAGTCCTTCACAGTTTCTGTTTCTGGGAAGACAAAGCTTAACAAAGCCAAACCAACATTCACACACATTGTCAGTACCATCATGAATTCACTGTCTGCCTGTGAAATCAACACAGACCCACATACAAGGTCTGAGAACTCAACACAAATTGTCACTACAGTCCCAGGACCTCCAAATCCCTCCTCGAGGATTTCTGTAAACATACAACTAGAAAATCCTTTTTCAGGGCTTCCAGTAAGATCCCAGGGCTTCTGTACACAGTATCACAAACAAAAATCAACACAAACAGAATAGACAAACAGAGTTCCTGGCCACCACAAAGTTTCCCTTCTCAATTCTGCTCTCTCCCAGCTTGGGCTTCTCCTTATATATAGTTATTAAATCCTCCCTGTTCTGTCCTTTCCTGTTGCACTAGCAAGTTCCTCCCACTGTGGGGTTCACAAGTTCTGTTTCTTAACAAAGACTTGATATAATCATGGATAGGCTTAAAACAAACTTAAATTGAAACAAGGTGCTAAATAATTAAATAGCTAAAACAGGGTTCTAAGTACTTCTTTGCTTGCCATTACACTTTGCAGGAGACCTGGTCTCTGGCTATCTTCATTTTCATTGTTGGATGCCCCAAACACCAGGGTGATGGTAGGTTTGGTCCAGAAAGACACCTATTTGAAAATGAGTAAGAGATGTATTCTCACCCTTAAGTATTCCATTGAACAAAATATTATCACCAGCTGGGAAAACATGAAGAAGATCTGGCACCATACTTTTTATAGTGAGCTATATGTGGCCCAGGAAGAGTACTCTGCACTGCTCATAGAAGTCTCCAAGAACTTCAAAAGCCATAGAGAAAATAGGATACAGATTATGCTTGAGACCTCAATACCCAGCCATGTATATTGCCATCCAGGCTGCATTGTCGCTGGATGCCTCTGGCTGTACCACTGATATTGTCGTGGACTCTGGTGATGGTGTAACCCACACTGTGCCCATCTGTGAAGGTTATGTTCTTCCCCACACCATCTGCCATTTGGATCTGGCAGGCCTTGAACTGACAGATTACCTCATCCCTAAAGTTCTAGAGCCCATCTTCAGGACTCTGATTGTACATTTGTTTCATTTTTTTTAATAGTAGCTCCAAATATTATATAATTCATTGCTACAAGGAGTTACTTGGCCTCCACGAAGGCTTCTCTGCTCTATACAAAGGAGCTACTTATATATAAATCAAGATAAGGGAGGAAGAGAAAGTAGGCAATAGTGTTCCTGACATGTGAATTATGTAATCCAGGCATGGGGGAAAGCCAGTGCAAAGGGAAGAGTTAACATGTTGTATAAAAGCAGGGGAGACTTGGAACTAGCCCAAACAACTTCTCCACCAAGTGTTAAAATCACATTTTCATCTTGGAAATCAGGAAATGCTATAATTCAGTACTTAATTGTGTTGTTTTGTTGATTCTCTAGACTTAAGAAAGTGACAGAGAAAATGTTAAAAATGCAAATCAAACTTGTGTGTCCTGATTACATTTTTCCCCTGGAGAGACAATTGTTAAATATTTACGAGCTCACCCTTGTATGAGAGAGATGTGAGTTTGGCTGGATCGCAATGTGGGAGAACGAGAAAGAATGAGGCTGGAAAAATAGATTCAGACAAAATCATAAAGGGGTTTCAAAGTTAAGCAGAGCAGTGCATATTTAGTCCTAAATGAAATAGGGAACCGTTGGAATTTATTGAATAGAGAAAATAACAGTCAGATTTGTGTTTAAGGAAAATCTACATGGAAGATAGACTGAAATGGTAGGAAAAGAAGAAGCAAGGGGACCAAGTAGAAGCCTTTTCCATAATCTAGGGAAGAGGTAATGAAGGCCCTAAATACAAACATGTGAGTGGAGAGAAGGGACAGTTGTGAGATATGCTGTGGAAGTAAAAATAGCAAGATTTGATGGGGGAGGGGGAGGGGTTTATGGGCAGTGCCATGGTTGCTTA